>NC_083581.1:57591699-57924199 GCF_027579695.1 Neoarius graeffei
AAAATTTCAGAGCAATCCGTTCATTACTTTTTCCGTAATGTTGCTAACAGACAAGCCAACAAACAAACAAACAAACAAACAAATCAATGCTACCGAAAACATAACCTCCTTGGCGGAGGTAATAACAATAACTAGAATGCATTTCCAGAGAAAATGCGAAAGTGTGCTTGCTCAGGTGCGCTGCCATTGCGACCCGGCAAGAGAGGCGACCGCACGCCCACACGACAAGTTTTGTGTCAACACACGAAAGTTTGGCCAAGACACAAGGCGGATTCTCATATGGAGATGACAGGCTGGCAAGGTTCTTTACAGGGACATCCCAGAGCATCACTAACATGAAAATTTAGATGTAATTCTAAATCCGTAAAGAGATATGACCCAAAACACGTTTTTGCTCATTGTGGCGCACCCTAGTGGCCAAATGACACCAAATTTGGTGAGGGTACATGAACTGGTGCCGAAAGTCATCTCAACAAATATGGTCTTGATACGTCAAAGCGTTTCTGAGATATGAGCCAAAATACATTTTTGCTAATTGTGACGCCCCCTAGTGGCCAAATGACACCATATTTGATGAGGGTAGTTTGGATGGTGTCCAAAGTCTCATCTCATCTCATTATCTCTAGCCGCTTTATCCTGTTCTACAGCGTCGCAGGCAAGCTGGAGCCTATCCCAGCTGACTACGGGCGAAAGGCGGGGTACACCCTGGACAAGTCGCCAGGTCATTACTGGGCTGACACATAGACACAGACAACCATTCACACTCACACCTATGGTCAAATTAGAGTCACCAGTTAACCTAACCTGCATGTCTTTGGACTGTGGGGGAAACCGGAGCACCCGGAGGAAACCCATGCGGACACAGGGAGAACATGCAAACTCCGCACAGAAAGGTCCTCGCTGGCCACGGGGCTTGAACCCAGACCTTCTTGCTGTGAGGCGACAGCACTAACCACTACACCACCGTGCCGCCGGTGTCCAAAGTCATGCCACTAAATATGGTCTTGATACGTCAAAGCGTTTCCGTGATATGAGCTCACTTCCTGTTTGGTGGCTTCACCATCGATTTTGATTGGCTGCCACGGGCGAACGCTTCGACGTATGAGAGCGAAACGAATATCATTCATTAGGCATGGACTGGAGATCATGTGTGCCAAGTTTCGTGATGATTGGACAAAACATGCGGCCAGGGTCACTCTACCTTCACTTTGGACAAAATTCAAAATGGCGGAAAATCTAATGAGGCGGAGAATGACGTCACAGGGTGTGTTGGAATCGTCTAGCTCCAAGGATTCCAACAGCACCAGACTTATGAAAATTGGACATACGGATCAAAAGTTACGTGCATGAACGCATGTAAGACTGTGATCAGTTGGTGGTGCTAGAGCGTGAGACTTACCAACATGAAACTTGATGAAATCAATCAGGGTCCACTCCTCTATCAGTGTACCAAGTTTCATGACTTGCAAATTCAATAAATAAAAACTTTATTCAAAACGTCCGACAAAATTATTTCTGCTTAGAATGTAAACAAACCGGCAAAATAATAATAATTCTTGAAAAAAAAGATACGTTCTTACCATCAAATACTTTTATTCCATATCTTCTTGCTTTTTTTTGTATTTTTTGGAGTTTTGTTTTCGAGTAGACTTTTTATTTCGTCCTCGGTTGGTTCAGCAACACGCTCTGCCATTTTGTTTTTCTCTACTCATGGTATATGAGCTGATAGCCTAATATTAGAGTAGCCGATCAGAACGCGCGATTACTCATATCCAGTGAATGTGGATAGAATGAATTGAGATAGAAACTGCAAAATAGGTGGATTTTACTGCTTTTGTATATTTCCCAGCAAACCACTCCCTACTTTAACAGCACACCGAAAGAGCAAAAGTCTCCTGCAATCAGTGAAATTAGATAAGTTACGTGTGCCTGGTTCAGTGCTTTCTCTTGAGCGAATGACAGCTGTGTTTACTGCAAGCGTGTGAATGCAAGGTCACAGCATGTCAGTGACAGAAAATGGTGAGCAAATTAATCATATTTGTATCAGTGCGATACAGCTAGACAGTTGGCTGTGTTTTGATTTTTTTTTTTGTTTTTTTTCACTGACAGAAATCAGCAGGGCTGTTTAGTCAGTGCGAATAAAAGTACCTCATAATGACCAAAATAAAACACAACAAGCAGAACAGCCAGTCAGTGGAGTTACTAAGGGTCCAGCTACGGTATATGCCTGTGTGCAGGGTCAGTTCCATGTTTTCAGGTTCAAATGATCGGATCAGCCCCACAATTCATTCAGAAAGTGCACGCGGCATGGCCACATCTGTCTGAGCTACAGCCTATACTTTGTATTTACATCAACAGGGCTGGACATTTATTACACCTTTTTACTGCATTATAAACCATTAATCAGGGACCTTTCATTATCATCATCATCATCATGACAAGAGGATTTCTTGAATGCGCCTGACTCTTGCTCTCCATTCATCTCTATCTTCCATAAGTCTTCAACTAAGCACCTGGCATCATCTGCTAATTGATCAATATATGTCTTCTTAGGGTGACCAACTGGTTTTTGGTCATGCAAGGATCTCCATAGAAGGACATCACTAACAACCTCATCTTTGCTACGCTATGAATGACCAGCTAGGCATCAAAAAGCTCTTCCCACGCCATGTGGTGGCACCAATGTCCGTAGCCCTCAGCCTCTCGCCTATAACATAGCTAGGGTTACAGTGGGGGGCTAGTCCTCTGGTAACCGCGAGAGTTTGACTCCCCGCTCACATCTGTATTGCAGCGTGCCTTGCCAGACGGCAATAGGTACCATTTTTATGATGATCTTTGGTATGACCCAACCGTGAGTAGAACTCGTGATCTCCCGATTGAGAGGCGGACACGCTAACCACTAGGCCAACCTGCAGTCATAAATTAGGCATAGGTATAAATTAATTGTAAATGGGGTGGCGCAGTGGTTAGCACTGTTGCATCACAGCAAGAAGATTCTAGATTCGAGTCCCACGTTCGACTAGGGCCTTTCTGTGTGGCGTTTGCACGTTCTCCTTGTGCCTGCGTGTGTTTTTTCTGAGTGCTTCCTTTTCCTCCCACAGTCCAAAAGACATGCGGATTAGGTCATCTGGCTACTCTAAATTGCCCATTGGTGTGAATGGTTGTTCGTCTCTGTGTTGGCTCTGTGATGGTTCGGTGACCTAACCAGGGTCTCGCCCAATTTTGAACACTTGGAGATGAGTATCTCCCAGTATAAATAATCTTTTATTACAAATTAAACAGATTAGTCCAAGCTACATTAATAAACATAATGACTTGTTGGCACATTTGAGCATTAGGTAATTTTCGTGTAGGTGTTTGTATAATTGCCCTGAACAAAACTCTTGCCGTTGTCATGGTTGAGTTATGTGTGTAATATGGCACACTCCATTAGCACTTACCCAGCCCTCCGGCAACAATCACCCTTCCACCGAGACAGCCAGCCACGAAGTCCGCCCGCTTTTCTCTCATCCGGGAGCCCCTTGTGGGCTTCAACCAAACACCTAAACAAAGGACCAGAAGGTCAAAGGTCAGGGTAGAGTTCATGTCGGATCTGACAACTAAAGGAAGGAATCTCTTGAAATGTTGTATTCGATGTTTTTGTTCCTTTGTTGATGTTGTGCTCAGATGAGTGTGAGAACTGGCATGTTTATAGAATGAATCAGGAAACTGGCTGTCCAGCAGGAGTGTGTCACATGTCATGGTATGTGTACTGACATGAGTGTGAGCGCTCTGTAGAACGCCTTGATAATGAATGTAATAACACAAAACAAGCAGAACGGCCAGTAGACGTGGGCAGGTCAACAAGTCAAGTCACACACATTTTGATTTGCTCTTGAGCCATCTGTCTGATAAACAAACACAAGTGCAGAAAATTGTGCAGGCTGTTTATCTCTGAGAGACCCTCAGTCAATTCTACTGCAGTGCGTGACTGTCTTTTATTGGCACCCTGGCTCGACATTCTACTGCCACGTTTTAGCCTGTCTGTCTCAGAACCTCCTGTCCGTCTCAGAACCTCCTGTCCTCTTCACTATGTAGTAGTGTATGTAATATTTGTTGGACCCCACTGGCACAGTACAAACTTTTATTTAAAAAAGTCATTTTTTTATTAAACAAATTTATTTAACATTGTTGTTATCAGCTCAAAATGATCTGTACATCTGTTTGAGTGCAAATGTTTCCATGCCATGAGTGACAAAATATAGAAAACAGAGACATTTAAAGCCAGACGGCCTTTTGATTTCATAAACTTGGTGAAATTTAGTTCCCTCTGAAATTTGGTAATTGTGATATATGTTTATTTCAGTAATATCTTTAAAAAAAACCAAAACAAACAAACAAACGAAAAAACCCAGGCCATTCTGTGGCTGGGAAATTATTTAATTTGAAAGGATTCCCTGGCAAATAATGTGCATGAAATCGCTCACTTCACGCAGTCAAGCAGACAGAGGAAGTCCATGTACGCATGTGCAGGTTTACCTTTTTTTTTTCTTCTTGTTTTGGGTTTTACAGCAGCTGGCATCCACATTGTTGTATTACTGCCATCTACAGGTTTACCTTGACCGTGCACTGACAGTTACGTACATCATTCTGTCGCTAAATGAACAGCTGATCACAACGAGGTGCTCGCTGACCCCTGATATTTATTAGTTTGGTCCTGCGTTCCTTTTCCTTCGCAACATAACGTCTTTTCTTCTCGCTTTCTGTTACTGTAGTCGATCTTCCACATTTCATTCACACAGTCATGTCCTCCATTTTTCTCTCCTGTTTCAAATTTGTATCCCACAATACCTTGTGCGAATGGGGAAAGCTCACCACGTGATGCATGACGTAGTATCTTAAATTGGGTCATGGTGAAGCAGGAAAAAATAGCAGAGAATTTAGAGACATTTTTCCATAACCACTTATCCTGTGCAGGGTCGCAGGCAAGCTGGAGCCTATCCCAGTTGACTATAGGCAAGAGGCGGGGTACACCCTGGATAAGTTATCGCAGGGCTGACACACTGAGACAAACAACCATTCACACTCACATTCACACCTATGGTCAATTTAGAGTCACCAATTAGCCTAGCCTGCATGTCTTTGGACTGTAGGGGAAACCGGAGCACCCGGAGGAAACCCACGCAGGCACGGGGAGAACATGCAAACTCCACACAGAAAGCCCCCCGTCGGCCACTGGGCTTGAACCCAGAACCTTCTTGCTGTGAGGTGACAGTGCTAACTGGGAGGTGCTACAGATGTATCAAAACAAGGACTACCAGAATGAAAAACAGCTTCTTCCCAAGAGCCATCACTATACTGAACTCTGAGAGGAAACAACACCAACCACAAATATAATGTCTACATTATGCAAAACATCTGTCACTGCTGCTCTCACATTCTGTGCAATACAAATTATTTATTATTTATTCTGTACATAGCTCATTCATATTCATATTCATACTTGGATATAAGACAATTTTATACTTATTTTTATACTTATTTCAATTTTTGTAATGTTTATTTGTTAGGATTTAATTTTTTTTTATACTTACTTTTTTGGACTGGAAAGGGAGAAGCTCTCCAATCTCGTTATACAATTGATTGTAAAATGACAATAAAGGGCATTCTAATTCTAACCACTGCACCACCGTTCCACCCCAGAAATTAGGGCCACATGGCCCTAAATTCATAAAAAAATAAAAATAAAAAAACCTAATCAAATTGGAAGTCTGTGATTTTAATTCAGTAGCTTTCGGTCCACTAAACAAAAATAATTGGGTGTCGGAGAAAATTATTTTTATGACCTACACTTAAAAAATCTGAAAGGCAGTCTACCTTTAAATGATTAAAGCTCTATTTTTATGATCATAACACATGCACAAGAATGCTTCTGAGATATCCAATCCAAATCAGTTCCTCTTCTTCCTGAGTATGTGCTGTGCTGCACAGGGATGTTTTCATAATGACGTATGATTAGAATTCACGGACAGATTTTACATTTATTTTTAGTGGGATAAATAAACAGCCGGGCAGCACGGTGGTGTCATGGTTAGCGCTGTTGCCTCACAGCAAGAAGGTCCGGGTTCGAGCCCCGTGGCCGGCGAGGGCCTTTCTGTGCGGAGTTTGCATGTTCTCCCCGTGTCCGCGTGGGTTTCCTCCGGGTGCTCCGGTTTCCCCCACAGTCCAAAAACATGCAGGTTAGGTTAACTGGTGACTCTAAATTGACCGTGAGTGTGAATGGTTGTCTGTGTCTATGTGTCAGCCCTGTGATGACCTGGCGACTTGTCCAGGGTGTACCCCGCCTTTCGCCCATAGTCAGCTGGGATAGGCTCCAGCTTGCCTGTGACCCTGTAGAACAGAATAAAGCGGCTAGAGATGATGAGATGAGAAATAAACAGCTGGCTGACAACATACAGCAAAAATGTTTTCTGTTTTTCTGTCACTATATTTTCTGACACTATTTTAGTGGTTGTGTAATAAATGTATCAATAGCAAACAAATATGGACTAAAGTGTGCAAGATTTTATTTTCAATGCCAACAGCCCAAAATTCCCAATCATTTGAAACAATGGAGGGATTAAATATATTAATTTCAGACTGATGCAGAGCTCAAAAGGCATTAAAGAGAATTCTTTAAAAAGTCAATAATGAATATAAACAGAGTGACAGTTTATGAGCTACATGCAGTGTGGAAAGAGAACATTTTCCTCTCTGCATAGTTTCACACGAAAAACACTATAAGATATAAGATTCATGCAGTCTTGCAAACAAAAATGTAATTGTTTGTTCCTAAAGCACTGTGTTTTATCATTGGAACTCACTGTTCCTCAGTGTGTGTGTGTGTGTGTGTGTGTGTGTGTGTGTAGTGCCCGCCACGATTATTGAGAAAAATCCATCCTTTAAATGAAATACATTTATTCAGAGAAAAACAAATCCCTCATCAAGAAACAATTATTTTCAACAAAAACACGTGCCACTATTATTATCACCCCTGGAAATTATAGTGAACACAATGTAACTGAAGTATGTTTCCTATTTAAATTGTACATTTTTGAGTTGAGGCGGCACGGTGGTGTAGTGGTTAGCGCTGTCGCCTCACAGCAAGAAGGTCCTGGGTTCGAGCCCCGGGGCCGGCGAGGGCCTTTCTGTGTGGAGTTTGCATGTTCTCCCCGTGTCTGCGTGGGTTTCCTCCGGGTGCTCCGGTTTCCCCCACAGTCCAAAGACATGCAGGTTAACTGGTGACTCTAAATTGACCGTAGGTGTGAATGTGAGTGTGAATGGTTGTCTGTGTCTATGTGTCAGCCCTGTGATGACCTGGCGACTTGTCCAGGGTGTACCCCGCCTTTCGCCCGTAGTCAGCTGGGATAGGCTCCAGCTTGCCTGCGACCCTGTAGAAGGATAAAGCGGCTAGAGATAATGAGATGAGATGAGATTTTTGAGTTGATTAGAGTGTGTAGGAACTTTCGAGCTGTAATCCATGACTTCCTGATTAACTGGGGGACAAATATGAGGTGACGCAGAGGCCAAATTCCCTTACCCTGTGTCTGAAATCGCTCCCTGGTCACTATATAGTGGGGACGCCATTTTGTAGTGCTGCCCGAAACCTTAGTGAGGATTATTTACACCCTATATAGTGCACTCAAAGTATCCCACAATGCATACTGAAAAGTAGTGTACAACCGATGGTCACTAACCAAGCAATATATCCCATCATGCATTGTGGTCGCACTGAAAGAAATCAAATTAAAAGTCTCAAATTTGATTTAATAAAAGGCAGTGGCAAAGAAGAAAGTATTCAGCCTTGATTTTTTAAAAAAATTGAAAGATGCAGGTACTTTGTATTGATTAATGTGGGAAATACGCTCAGTATAATATGTATTTATCACAAAAATACATGCATGTATTTACTATTTTGAAAACCCACCAGCCAGCTGACAGCATGTTTTAATTGTGTGACAGTAATGACGTAAATACCAGAACGACGGACTAGTGTCTGAAAACATTTTTTCATTTTACCAACGAGCTCACTATATAGTCCTCTATCTAGTAATTCCCTATATAGGGAGTAGGGAGTAGTGAACGAGTGAGTGATTTCGGACACAGGGTTAGTCATCCACCAACATGGGAAAGATAAGATAATACACAATCCAAATGGGGGTGGCATGGTGGTGTAGTGGTTAGCGCTGTCACCTCACAGCAAGAAGGTCCGGGTTCAAGCCCCGTGGCCGGCGAGGGCCTTTCTGTGCAGAGTTTGCATGTTCTCCCCATGTCTACGTGGGTTTCCTCCGGGTGCTCCGGTTTCCCCCACAGTCCAAAGACATGCAGGTTAGGTTAACTGGTGACTCTAAATTGACCGTAGGTGTGAATGTGAGTGTGAATGGTTGTCTGTGTCTATGTGTCAGCCCTGTGATGACCTGGCGACTTGTCCAGGGTGTACCCCGCCTTTCGCCCGTAGTCAGCTGGGATAGGCTCCAGCTTGCCTGCGACCCTGTAGAAGGATAAAGCGACTAGAGATAATGAGATGAGATGAGACAGTAATGACGTAAATACCAGCACGACGGACTAGTGTCTGAAAACATTTTTTCATTTTACCAACGAGCTCACTATATAGTCCTCTATCTAGTAATTCCCTATATAGGGAGTAGGGAGTAGTGAACGAGTGAGTGATTTCGGACACAGGGTTAGTCATCCACCAACATGGGAAAGATAAGATAATACACAATCCAAATGGGGGCGGCACGGTGGTGTAGTGGTTAGCGCTGTCGCCTCACAGCAAGAAGGTCCGGGTTCGAGCCCCGTGGCCGGCGAGGGCCTTTCTGTGCGGAGTTTGCATGTTCTCCCCGTGTCCGCGTGGGTTTCCTCCGGGTGCTCCGGTTTCCCCCACAGTCCAAAGACATGCAGGTTAGGTTAACTGGTGACTCTAAATTGACCGTAGGTGTGAATGTGAGTGTGAATGGTTGTCTGTGTCTATGTGTCAGCCCTGTGATGACCTGGCGACTTGTCCAGGGTGTACCCCGACTTTCGCCCGTAGTCAGCTGGGATAGGCTCCAGCTTGCCTGCGACCCTGTAGAACAGGATAAAGCGGCTACAGATAATGAGATGAGAGAGACAATCCAAATGAGGGAGAAGTGTGGTGATCTTCATAAGTCAGGGAATGGTTATTAAAAAAAAGATACCTGCCTGAAAATGTCCATTTCTACTGTTGGGGCAATAATAAAAAAAAAATGTGGACACCAACTGGAACTGTTACAAACTTGCCTGGAAGAAGACCCAAGTTTATTTTGCCCCATGTACATTGAGGAGGATGGGAAGAGAGGCAAAAAAACAAACAAACCCAAGGATCACTGTTGGTGAATTACAAGAAAAAGTTCAATCTTGTGGTTTCCAAGTTTCCAAAACCTTCATCAGACGCCACCTCCATGCCAACAGATTATTTCTAAGGTTTGCCAGAAAAACGTCTTTTCTGTCAGTTAACCACAAACATAAGCGCCTGAAGTTTGCAAAACAATACTACAACTTTGACTGGAATCGTGTTCTGTGGTCTGATGTAAAGACCATGGTCGCAAGTTAATCAAAAGAATTTTAATTTTGAACTGGTTCACCATTCTGACAACACGTGTCAAGTCAGCAGAAAAACATTGGAAGTGACATGATCGATATCCTCATGAGTAAAGATATTGGAAAATACGAGCTTTTCAACACGAGAAGATAAACTTCATATCTTCAAGCCAACACATTCACGAACAAAAACTACGCAAGTTAATCAAAACAATTCATCAATACCCTCTTGAGTGAAGATATCGGAAAATATTTTACTCAATGTCCTGGAAATACCAGTGACGTATTTCCCAGTAAGACACTTGTGTCAATATATATGGATAGATAGACAGATTAACACATCTAAATTCTCAGTATAATTTCAATATCATTAGGAACCATCATTTCCTACATATCAGGAAATGAAAGCTGGCCTTGCCATTCCAATACTATCGGAGGGTACTGTATATATCCATTTCCTCTTATCCCCTCCTCCTGCTCTTTCTCTGTTAAGTGCCTGTAACTGGAAACTGGATCCTGGTTCTTGCATGAGGAAGAAGTGGAGCATGAGGGACTCAGTTATATGCAGAACTTAAGACCTTCCTTGCCGTCTGTCACAAATAATAAACTAACATTTCTATCTTCTTGGTCTTTGCTTTCTTTTCTTTTTAATTCTCTATCTAGATCTCTAGGTCTGTGCTCTAAGCCTTTCTCTCCACAAATCTCCTCTCCATGGTAACGGGAGGAAGAAAGGAGATGTAGATGGAGTTTATGAGCTCTACATGATTAAGATGAGTCAACAACCCTCTGAGATGAGCCCTCTTTCACACAGGACATTCTGTGGTGTCACACAGTGCCCAATACCCCTTCTCTTCTCTCACACTCTCAGTAGGAAATGCACTGAAAGACTGATAGGATCTTGGTGAGTTTCCTTGTTCATGTCAGTTTGTTTATTGCAAAGCAGATAAACAAGATTTAGGATGTAGATACGCTCAATTATAGAAGAAATTGTTCTTGAGATCCAAAGCCTCATTAAAGGAAATCATTAGGGAGTGTTATAGATCTACAGCAGCACCCCAAGGGTGTTAAGATACTCACTCAAGGCTTTCACTGTGTGTTAACTTAATCACTACTTAAAAATGACAAAATACCTGCATGTTTTTATGGCATGGCTTTGACCCTCAAAACACACTGTAACATTCATTCATCATCTTTAAGTGCTTTTTTTGGATCAGGGATGTGGTGGCACCAGAACTTATCCCAGAGTGCCGATGCATCCACTGGATGGGGTGCCAGTCAATGGCAGGTCAACATGCACACACATTCACATGTAGGTGCAATTTAGATTAGCCAATATACTCCAACGTGCTAACACTAAACACACACTGTGTAACACATGCTCTATTGTCCCATGATCTCGTCTGTATGTTGAATGTAAAATGATTTAAAATCAGTACTCAAAAGTCAAGTCAATTCAAATCAAGTTTATTTCTATAGCGCTTTTAACAATAGACATTGTCGCAAAGCAGCTTTGCAGAATTTGAATGACTTTAAACATAAGCTAATTTTATCCCTAATCTATCCCCAATAAGCAAGCCTGTGGCGACAGTGGCAAGGAAAAACTCCCTCAGACAACATGAGTAAGAAACCTAGAGAGGAACCAGACTAAAAAAAAGAAGCATGGATGCCATCACAGCATAATACTAGCACATGAATCTATGATTTGTGTAAATAATGGAAGATAACATATCAATCTGACATATAAGTCTCTTTCTTATGGTGCTTTTACAGATTTGGAACTGGTTTAACACCCATTTATATATCTGGTATTCAATTTATTACATTTGTTTCATTTTCAAATTCCATAACCATAAGACAAAACAATCTTAAAATACTGACCACTTTATTCGGAACACCTATTGAGGTATTTCACCTGACGTCACAGGGTCACGTGACGCCCCGGTGTCCGCCATTTTGAAGGTCAAGCTAGCTAATGTCAACAACATAGTAGCTAGTATGTTACTGTAGCAATGTTTACGTTCAGTCATTTGGATGACTGTTAAAACCTTTCAGTCTCAAGTTTTTCCTTTACTGTATTTACTAGTTTACTGTAATTATGATCCGGCAGCTATTTACACCGGATCCAGTGTAAATAGCTGCCGGAGTGCGCTCCGGCTTGCTCCCCCTCAAATTAAGCAGCGCGCTCCGGCTTGCTCCTGGAGTGCTCCGGCCGAGGTTCCGGAGCGCGCTCCAGCTTGCTCCCCCTCAAATTAAGCAGCACGCTCCGGCTTGCTCCCGGAGTGCTCCGGCCGAGGTTCCGGCGCGCGCTCCGGCTTGCTCCCCCTCAAATTAAGCAGCGCACTCCGGGAGCAAGCCGGAGCGCGCTGCTTAATTTGAGGGGGAGCAAGCTGGAGCGTGCTCCGGCAGCTATTTACACTGGATCCGGTGTAAATAGCTGCCGGATCATAATTACAGTAAACTAGTAAATACAGTAAAGGAAAAACTTGAGACTGAAAGGTTTTAACAGTCATCCAAATGACTGAACGTAAACATTGCTACAGTAACATACCAGCTATGATGTTGTTGACATTAGCTAGTGCTAACAGCTAGCTGCTAGTACACTGCTACAACACAGACACCGATCCTAATAATACAGTTCTTGGTCATTGCCTGGTAACAGCAAATTTATAACGGGCCATGTCTCAACAGACTAAGAAGTTATTTCAATGACATTTAATAACATTTTGTTTATCCTGAGGACTGAAAGTAAATGAAAATGTGAACAAACCTTAGCTGTAATAAGATGGCGACCACCGGCTCCAGGGACAACCCGCTGATGTAGGCATGTTACCCAGCCTGACACAAAATATTTGTAGGCATCCAAACTCTTATACGCTTTCAGATCAATACCTGTGTATAGCGATGGGTTTTTAACGACATAGGTATACAGATCACGTGGGCCGAAGTCAGGTAAAGACGAGGGCTTCGTGTACTTCCGTACGTCAGTGAACAATCCTGGTGGAAGCAGGTAAACGTCGTTCTCTAAGCCTGCTAACCTCAATTTTTGCAAATACCTCTCCCTCTGCTCGCCCTGTAAATGCCCTATGTCGCTGGATAGTGAAGGTGTTTTCTGCATCTCGCTCCTTTTTCTTTTATGTTTTTCGTTTGTCGCCTTCCTCGCATTCAAACTGATTCGAGCCGTGACGTCCAAAATGGCAGCCTAACGATGCATCACATGACTTGGTCACGTGGGTGAAAAACCTCAATACACCTGCTCATTCATGCAGTTATCCAATCAGCAGCACGAGGCATATAATCAGAGCTTCAGTTAATGATCACATCGAACATTATACAATGGGGGAAAACATGATCTCAGTGACACTGACCTTTGTGTCAAATGGGCTGATTTAAGTATTTCAGAAACTCGTCCTGAAATGTTCACACACAACAGTCAGTTGACACAGAATGGTGCAAAATACAACAGACATCCAGTGACCATCAGCTCCGTAGACAGAAAAACCCAGTTGATGAGAATAGGCCAGACTGGTTCAAACATGGATTAAAGATTTCCATCGTGTGACGGATTTCCATCAACTGAACTCTCCCAAGGCCAAATGTGAGGTTGGTGCTGATCCAAGGAGAATTAAAATGACGGGTGGTTGGGTAGAGATTGGGTTATAACACTGATGTGTTGCAACACCATCAACTATCAGCAGGGTTTATTTAACTTTTTTGTTTTTGAGCCATGCTTTGTGTCGTTCATTTCCTATGTTTGATCATGTTTAAACGTTTGCTGTCTACGGTGCGGCATTAAAAAAACATGTGCTGTCAAAATTGGCAAAATACATTCCCATGTGCTTGGCGTGCTTGTGTCTGACCATTTCTGTTTTGTATTAAATTAAATCTTGCCAAAATGACTTAGTTCAAACCTGGATATATAGAAATAGAGCATGTTAAAAAAAAAAACGAAAAAATAAACCCCGGAAAGCCCGCTTCTCTGCTTCAGCCAGACTTGAAGACCCGACGGTGCAATGCTTGCAGACTGTCAGAAGTAATTAGACCTAAATTTATAGCTAACAAATCAGCAGACGCCCCAACAATTATTATTTTCGTTAGGCCAGTGTGTAAGGTATGTTAGAACCGTGCCTTATAGCCTACGTTATATCACAATTTAAAAGACGTTTGAGGAGTTGGAGGCTGCGAGCGCAATGATGTTCCGACATGCGCTAAACTTTATTCCCTGAAAATCATACACCAGCGGTCAATGCCCCAAACAGTCAAAATGTCTAGAAGACTACGGTTAAATAATAATCATAGCCTACTAAGTTAAATTACGTAAAAACATCTGTTTCTGGCCTATGAAATGATGGAGGAAAATGAGAACGAACGCAAAGTAGATAGCAGCCAACTTCACGCGATCTTTTAGGTAACTTAACACTCGTGTTGGCCACAATATTTCTCTTAATAAAATCTTGAATTGTTTTTGAAGTCGTATTCAACACAAAGTAAGGTCAAATTATAATTTTAATTTATGCGAAGATCCAAACTTTTTTCTATATTGACGTCAAGCATAGAGGAGCATGTCATTCTGCTTTCGGTTTCGGCAGCATGGATGCACTTTACATGAAAGAAGGCACTGATGTGTCTGCCATCGATAAAGGTGTAAAAAACAAGTGGAGGTGGGCTTGGTTGTACGAAATAGGTGAAAACGGAAAGCCATTTAGTTCATGGTGCAAAAAACTAAACATTCCAGGCGCTTGCATTTGTGTGGTTTGCCACAAAAAAATAATATACGGAAGCAATGGAAAGAAAGTGCAATAAATTGAATATATTAATCCATTAATTAATTGATAATAAAGTTATCAGTTCTAAGTTAACCATTCTCAGAATTTCATCGAAATCCACCCATAACCCCTCCGTAAATTTTCAGTCAAATAATTTTTTTTTGCTTTAATCCATGTTCAAGCTGACAGGAAAGGCTATGATCGCTCAAATAACCACTCTTTACAACCATGGTGAGTAGAAAAGCATCTCAGAACACACAACATGTAAGGCAGATGGACTACAACATCAGAAGACCACATCGTGTTCCACTCCTGTCAGCCAAGAACAGGAATGTAAGACTGGATTGGGCACACACGCATCGAAACAAGCCAGTTGACGACTGGGAAAACATCATCTGGTCAATGGGTCTTTCATGCATTGTGCTGTTGGCACATCACTGGCTGATTCGATCATTGCATGAGTGTTCCTATTAGTGTGTGAGCCAAGTGAGTGTATATCACCCTACATACATGTACACTGAGCACCTTGAACATAATTCTGAATATTTGTGTAACCTGATTAGCTCACTGAGTCCAATTAGATCACCGAGTCTAAAGGTTTAGAATATTATTCAAATAAAAGACATTAGTTCAATGGTATGGGTACAAACTCTGCAATATATCAAACTTTACACACTGAACACTTGATATTTTCAGGTAACAGCTCATTTTTCATCGAAAGCCTTGGTTTATGTAAATATACATCATTTACGTCACATGACTCGATCTAAACCTCTTTGTTGTAGACACTTGATAAATACAAGGGTTCATGTCTAATCATGTCTTGTCTCCAAATGACTGAGTGAAATAAATGCACAGTGATAAAAACAAACAAACAAACGAACAAACAAGTGAATTAGTGTGTACAGGGTGGAAGAAATATAAAGAGAAGACTCAAGCCTCTAATTGCGTTCTCCTAATTCAACTGGGTGCTGTCACCCTTGGCATTTAAAAAGTAAGCCTCAAGTAAACCTTTCATTTATGCACTAATAAGAAAGTAAGCAAACAATAGCAAGCCTCCCTCTCTTTGTCATACACATGTGCACTTTAGCTAATGAAGCTTATGAAACACAAAGACAAAGGTGACCTGGGAAAAGTGTCTTCAGCACTTCAGTACCAGGGAAGTGTTTTGAAATAAATTACTGATAACATTAAAATGAAAATGGACAGAAAAAGAATAATGGAAATGAGAGAGAGAAGGTTAAACGGGCATGCACATTTCCATCACTGAAAGTGTTTCTGAAGCATCCACAGAAAATATAATGCTTTCATTTTAATCATCAGCTTTCTAAAGCCCTACAGTAACAACAAAATGATGGATGCTTTGGAAGGCTCGTAGAATGTAGTTTTTGTGGTTTACATGACATACATTGGCCCTTATTTATGAAACAAATGTACGACAGAAAACTGTGCGTACGGTCATTTCCACACAAAGCTCAACATTTACAACACTGCATCAATGTGGACGTGAGACGAAGCTACACTCAAATCTCACGTCAAGTCTCACCTCGTGTATACAAGTTTTTGAGTCAGCACGGACGTGCAGTGCAGCACAGTAAATCTGGCTGAGATGAGAATTATTATTAGACCATATATTCTATCTGGAATCTATGCCTATACAGCCACATATTCATCACTTTACAATAGGTACAGTGGTGCTTGAAAGTTTGTGAACCCTTTAGAATTTTCTATATTTCTGCATAAATATAAACTAAAACATCATCAGATTTTCACACAAGTCCCAAAAGTAGATAAAGAGAACCCAGTTAAACAAATGAGACAAAAATATTATACTTGGTCATTTATTTATTGAGGAAAATGATCCAATATTACATATCTGTGAGTAGCAAAAGTATGTGAACCTTGGTTTCAGTATCTGGTGTGACCCCCTTGTGCAGCAATAACTGCAACTAAACATTTCCGGTAACTGTTGATCAGTCCTGCACACCGGCTTGGAGGAATTTTAGCCCATTCCTCCATACAGAACAGCTTCAACTCTGGGATGTTGGTGGGTTTCCTCACATGAACTGCTCGCTTCAGGTCCTTCCACAACATTTCCATTGGATTAAGGTCAGGACTTTGACTTGGCCATTCTAAAACATTAACTTTTTAAACGCTTCTTTAAACATTCTTTGGTAGAATGACTTGTGTGCTTAGGGTTATTGTCTTACTGCATGACCCACCTTCTCTTGAGATTCAGTTCATGGACAGATGTCCTGACATTTTCCTTCAGAATTCGCTGGTATAATTCAGAATTCATTGTTCCATCAATGATGGCAAGCCGTCCTGGCCCAGATGAAGCAAAACAGGCCCAAACCACGTGTGGCAGTTCCTTACGAGTGGGTGGAGCACAGAGGACGGCAGGACAGAGATCAGGTTTGTGTATAGGCTTTATTGCCACACTTTTCAGTCTAACAATAATTTTCCACAATAGAGAGAGACACACACACACACACACACAGCGTCTCGTCCGGGGATGAGCTCCCCTCTGCTCTCACTCTCCCTCCTTAAATAGGGCGCGGTTTACTGGGGAGAACACACACAAAACATAGGTTAATCACACTCAGGTGAAGCGATTCTGCCACTTACCTTCCCCAACTCCGCCCTCCTGTCACAGACCGGCGCTTGACCACGCCCCCGCTGCCACATACCCCCACCGCCCGACTCAGGCCGGGCGCCCGTCCGGCCCGCAGCCGACTCCCCCCCCCCTTGACGGGAGAGGATGTCCGCCACGACCATCTGCGCCCCCGGCCTGTGGACCACCTTGAAGTTGAAAGGTTGGAGCGCTAGATACCAACGGGTGATCCGCGCGTTGGCATCCTTCATGCGGTGGAGCCACTGGAGGGGCGCGTGGTCCGAACAGAGGGTGAAAGAGCGCCCCAGCAGGTAGTAACGGAGGGCGAGGACCGCCCACTTGATCGCCAGACACTCTTTCTCGATGGTGCTGTAGCGCCCCTCACGCACCGACAGCTTTCGGCTGATGTATAATACTGGGCGATCCTCTCCCCCCACCTGCTGGGACAAAACGGCCCCCAGCCCTCTGTCCGACGCATCCGTCTGTAACAAAAAAGGGAGAGAGAAGTCAGGGGAGTGCAAAAGTGGCCCCCCCACACAGTGCAGCCTTTACCTCAGAGAAAGCCCTCTGGCACTGCTCCGTCCACTGGACCGGATCTGGCGCCCCCTTTTTAGTGAGGTCAGTCAGCGGGCTGGTGACGTCCGAATAATTAGGTATAAACCTACGATAATAGCCAGCCAGCCCCAGGAACTGTCTCACCCCCTTTTTGGTCTTGGGCCTCGGGCAGGCCGCAATCGCTGCTGTCTTGTTAATTTGGGGACGCACCTGCCCGTTACCCAAGTGGAAGCCCAGATACCGTACTTCCACCCGCCCAATCGCACACTTCTTCGGGTTGGCAGTGAGCCCCGCCCGCCTCAGCGACCTAAGGACGGCCCTCAGGTGTTGCAGGTGCCGCTGCCAGTCATTACTATAAATGATGATGTCATCTAAGTAAGCGGCCGCATAGGTGGCGTGGGACCGGAGGATCCGGTCCATCAGCCGCTGAAACGTAGCAGGCGCCCCAAACAGCCCAAACGGAAGTGTGACGAACTGGTGTAAGCCGAACGGTGTGGAAAAGGCCGTTTTTTCCCGGGATAATGGAGTCAAGGGGATCTGCCAATATCCCTTCGTCAAATCTAGTGTCGAGTAAAAGCGAGCCGTGCCTAGTCGATCGAGCAGCTCATCAATACGAGGCATTGGGTACGCGTCGAATTTAGACACCGCGTTGACTTTTCTATAGTCCACACAGAACCGGACCGAGCCGTCGGCCTTGGGAACCAAGACCACCGGGCTGCTCCAGTCACTGTGGGACTCCTCGACGATGCCCATTTCGAGCATGGCCTGAAGTTCTTCCCGAACCACCTTTTTTTTGTGTTCGGGTAATCTATAAGGACGGCTACGCACTACCACCCCCGGGGGCGTCTCTATGTGGTGTTCTATGAGGTTGGTGCGACCGGGCAGGGGCGAGAACACATCCGAAAACTCGGCCTGCAACTGGGCGACCTCCGTGAGTTGGGTCGGGGAGAGGTGGTCTCCACAGGGGACCGGAGAGGTGCGAGATGCCAATGACCCTTTTTGGACCTCCGGCCCCAGCTCCGCCTTCTCCGGAACTACCGACACCAACGCCACGGGGACCTCCTCGTTCCAGAGCTTCAGCAGATTGAGGTGGTAGGTCTGTAGCGCCCCCTCCCTGTCCGTTCGCCTAACCTCATAGTCGACGTCCCCGACTCGCCATGTGACCTCGAAGGGCCCTTGCCACTTGGCGATTAATTTGGAGCTCGACGTGGGCAACAGGACGAGTACCTTATCTCCCGGAGTGAACTCTCTAAGGAGCGTGCCCTTGTTGTACAGGCGGGTTTGCCGTTCCTGGGCCTGCCGCAAATTCTCCTGAGTTAAGTGGGTGAGCGTGTGGAGTTTTGCGCACAGATCCATAACGTATTGAATTTCATTTTTGCTCTGCGAAGGTCCCTCCTCCCAATTTTCCCGCAGTACATCTAAGATGCCGCGCGGCTTACGCCCATACAATAATTCAAACGGGGAGAACCCCGTGGAGACTTGGGGGACCTCTCGCACTGCAAACAACAAGGGTTCGAGCCACTTATCCCAGTTACGTGCGTCCTCACTTACGAATTTTTTGATAATATTCTTGAGGGTACGGTTGAACCGTTCGACTAAACCGTCCGTCTGTGGGTGATACACGCTGGTGCGGATCGGCTTAATACCCAGTAGCCCATACAGTTCGGCCAGTGTTCGTGACATAAACGAGGTGCCTTGGTCAGTCAGAATCTCTTTCGGGATTCCGACCCGGGAGATGATGTGGAAGAGGGCCTCTGCAATACTACGTGCGGAGATATTGTGAAGAGGCACCGCTTCCGGGTATCGCGTTGCATAGTCCACCAGAACCAATATAAAGCGGTACCCTCGTGTTGACCGATCTAATGGCCCGACGAGATCCATCCCAATTCTTTCAAACGGGGTCTCGATTAATGGTAGGGGGCGCAAGGGCGCTTTTGGAATGGCCGCTGGATTTACTAACTGGCATTCGCGGCACGCCGTACACCACTTACGGACGTCGCCGCGAATCCCCGGCCAATAGAATCGGGCCATTATCCGGGCGAGTGTTTTATCCTGCCCGAGGTGTCCCGCCATGGGATTAAAGTGAGCCGCCTGGAATACCAATTCCCGGCGGCTCTTTGGAATTAACAACTGGGTGACACGCTCCTTCGTCTGAGTGTCCTGCGTCACTCGGTATAACCTATACTTTAAAATGGAAAAATAGGGGAAGGTCAGGGTGGCGTTCGGCTGGAGCGTTTGACCATCGATTACTCTCACTTGGTCAAACGCGTGTCGCAGAGTTTCGTCTCGCGATTGTTCCAGTGGGAAATCCGCGAGGGATTCCCCAATAGAAAGAGGAGAGGCCGGGGGCTCCTCACTCTGTCGCGGAGATGACGTAGACGGCTCTGTGACCGCAGCTCCAGCCAAAACGACACCGGGACCCCCCCTGCTAACCGGCAGGACCCACTCTTTACTAGGTGTGCCATCAGCCCCCGGAATCCCGGCCAATCAGTCCCCAAGATTAAAGAGTGGGTAAGGCGAGGATTAACCGCCGCCTTTACTATGGATTTGTCCCGTCTGAAATGTATGTGGACCGACACCAACGGGTAGCAGTGAACATCCCCGTGCACACACAACACCTTCACCCCTTGTGCTCCCCCCAATGCCTCGTCTTGCACCAGGCTTTGGCGGATCGAGGTCTGGTTGCAACCCGAATCCACCAATGCCTGATATGTCGCCCCTTGTACACTTACCGGTATGCGATACGCTCCGGCCTGATCGAGGGCAGCCTCTGGCGCGTCGGGGATCCGCACCACCGCCCCCACCTCCATCGCGGCACACTGTTGCTGCAGGTGGCCTGGTTCCCCGCAGCGCCAGCAAACCGGCCCGGGCCTCCCCTCTGCAGCTGTGGTTTGAGGGTCACTCACCTGAGGGGGGGGAGAGACAGACACAGAAGGGAGAAACGGGAGGGCACCACGGGTGCGGCGGGCCGGCTGGGGTGGAGCCGGCCCCCACCTCCGTGGTGGGGGAATGGGGCGAGGACGGGACACGGGAGGAGGGGGAAGAGAGAGAGAGAGAGAAGAGGAGAGAGAAGATGATGACATCCGTTGTCCTGCCGCCGGGACAGCCGCCAGATGATCCTCCGCCAGTCCTACGGCCTGATCCAGCGATGCCGGGCGGTGGCACTGGACCCACTCCGCGGTTCCGGCGGGTAGGCGGGCGATGAACTGTTCCAGCGCCACCTGGTTGATGATCCCCTTGGCGTCACGATCTTCGGCCCTCAGCCACCACCAGCAGGCGTCCCGGAGCTGCTGGCCGAACGCGAACGGGCTGCCGACTTCCTCCATTCGCAGCACGCGGAAGCGCTGGCGCTGCTGCTCCGGCGTGCACCCCACGCGCTGGAGGACAGCCCGGCGAAGGTCGGCGTAGGCCAGCCGGTGGTCGGCGGGGAGCTGTAGTGCGGCTAACTGCGCCTCTCCCGTCAGGAGGGGGAGGAGGCGCGCCGCTCCATCGGCCACCCCGAGGCTTCGGCGACCTGTTCGAACAACGCGATGAATGCCTCGGGGTCGTCCTGCGGGCCCATCTTAGTCAAGGTGATGGGAGATGGGCCCGCGGCCGGGGCGCTGGTGGACCCCGCCGACGCGAGGAGGCGCCGGAACGCCTCTCGGTCTTCCTGTTGAGCCAGCACCAGGGCTTCGAAGCGGCGCTCCTGCTCCTTCCGGAGCGTGACGAGTGCCTGGTGCTGGCTCTGCTGAGCCGTGGCGAGGGCGTGGACCAATCTGCGAACGGGGAGGATTCCATGGGGCTGCAGGACAGGTGCTCCACTTTCCCGGGTTTCGGCACCACTGTGACAGTTCCTTACGAGTGGGTGGAGCACAGAGGACGGCAGGACAGAGATCAGGTTTGTGTATAGGCTTTATTGCCACACTTTTCAGTCTAACAATAATTTTCCACAATAGAGAGAGACACACACACACACACACACACACACACACACACACACACACACACACACACACACACACACACAGCGTCTCGTCCGGGGATGAGCTCCCCTCTGCTCTCACTCTCCCTCCTTAAATAGGGCGCGGTTTACTGGGGAGAACACACACAAAACATAGGTTAATCACACTCAGGTGAAGCGATTCTGCCACTTACCTTCCCCAACTCCGCCCTCCTGTCACAGACCGGCGCTTGACCACGCCCCCGCTGCCACACCATGATACTACCACCACCATGTTTCACAGATGGGATAAGGTTCTTATGCTGGAATGCAGTCTTTTCCTTTCTCCAAACATAACGCTTCTCATTTAAACCAAAAAGTTTTATTTTGGTCTCATCCGTCCACAAAAATTTTTCCAATAGCCTTCTGGCTTGTCCACGTGATCTTTAGCAAACTGCAGATGAGCAGCAATGTTCTTTTTGGAGAGCAGTGTCTTTCTCCTTGCAACCCTGCCATGCACACCATTGTTGTTCAGTGTTCTCCTGATGGTGGACTCATGAACATTAATATTAGCCAATGTGAGAGAGGCCTTCAGTTGCTTAGAAGTTACCCTGGGGTCCTTTGTGACCTCGCCGACTATTACACGCCTTGCTCTCGGAGTGATCTTTGTTGGTCGATCACTCCTGGGGAGGGTAACAATGGTCTTGAATTTCCTCCATTTGTACACAATCTGTCTGACTGTGGATTGGTGGAGTCCAAACTCTTTAGAGATGGTTTTGTAACCTTTTCCAGCCTGATGAGCATCAACAATGCTTTTTCTGAAGTCCTCAGAAATCTCCTTTGTTCGTGCCATGATACACTTCCACAAACATGTGTTGTGTAGATCAGACTTTGATAGATCCCTGTTCTTTAAATAAAACACGGTGCCCACTCACACCTGATTTGTCATCCCATTGATTGAAAACACCTGACTCTAATTTCATCCTTCAAATTAACTGCTAATCCTAGAGGTTCACATACTTTTGCCACTCACAGATATGTAATACCGGATCATTTTCCTCAATAAATAAATGACCAAGTATAATATTTTTGTCTCATTTGTTTAACTGGGTTCTCTTTATCTACTTTTAGGACTTGTGTGAAAATCTGATGATGTTTTAGGTCATATTTATGCAGAAATATAGAAAATTCTAAAGGGTTCACAAACTTTCAAGCACCACTGTATCTTATGGCAAAATATTATATTTTGTAAAGAACTACATCAAATATGTGTCATACATCCTAACATACTGTAGGCTAAATATGTGTTTTTTTAAATTGTTTGCAATTAACAGGGTTAACAGTGGGGCGGCATGGTGGCATAGTGGTTAGCGCTGTCGCCTCACAGGTCCGGGTTCGAGCCCCGTGGCCGACGAGGGCCTTTCTGTGCGGAGTTTGCATGTTCTCCTCGTGTCCGCGTGGGTTTCCTCCGGGTGCTCCGGTTTCCCCCACAGTCCAAAGACATGCAGGTTAGGCTAACTGGTGACTCTAAATTGACCGTAGGTGTGAATGTGAGTGTGAATGGTTGTCTGTGTCTATGTGTCAGCCCTGTGATGACCTGGCGACTTGTCCAGGGTGTACCCCGCCTTTCGCCCGTAGTCAGCTGGGATAGGCTCCAGCTTGCCTGCGACCCTGTAGAACAGGATAAAACAGCTAGAGATAATGAGATGAGATGAGGGTTAACAGTTTTTTTTTCTTTTGCATAAGATTAATTTCGCTTTCATTTTGAGAGAAAGTCTACTTGTTAGGCTAGGATACTGGTGGCATAGTTACAAATAAAATTAAGCAATTAAAACCAATGGGTAGGCTAACTGATTTGCAGTGTGATTTGGTTAGATGCTTATTTAGTCATCTATTTAAACAAGAGCTTTGACAGTCATTAAAATCTTGGCAATGGCACATCTGGCTCTATTAGAAGACTTCTACGTGTCTGTAAGAGGTAACAGGGTTTTTTCTAGAGAGCAGGGATTTTTTCAAATGGAGAGTAACATGTGGCTATTAAGTCACTTTTGTCTCACAAGGCATCCAGGGTGGTGGTGTGGCAGCGTGGGGGACGGAGGACATGTGCTCTCGTGTGCGCTCTCTCTCTCTCTCACTCTCGGCTCACAGTTGCCTGGCTCTGTGGGGTTCCAGTCTGGTTTCTCTAGTCCAAATCTGAACACCACTGCTGCCTGGCTCTGATTGTACCATCTAATTTTTGGTGGGCTGTTTGAGATCTGACCATTTTCTTTCTTCACCTACATGTAAAGATTTGCAATATAAGTTATTGTATTAGACCACTATTGCATACAGTATGTAGGCTATACATATCACGAATGTATTTAAAATATTCAAACATCAGCTGGATTTCAATTGTTGACAGCATCGCTGTTGACTGGAGCAGTAATTTTTTTTTCTTCCATACTGCACTTTTTTGGTGTCCTATGATGCTACTTTTGAGGGTGCCAAATAGAAATAATTCATTTAGAGCTACATTAAAAAACTAATAATTATGAATTATGTTTTTTTAAATGTATTTATAGCTCTAAACACTGTTTATTTGTATTTATTAGTAGTTTTGATTTATGAGGTCCTTTTTGAAAATCATGTATCATGAAAAAGTTTCCTCAATAAATATTCTTACTCTTATTAAAGCCAAAAACGAAAAGTGATGATGGAGAAAAAAGAACTAATAAGTCATGGGTAAATGTTCATTCAGTGTTCAACTTTCTCTAATCTTCTAATTCAATTAAGTGCCTTTAAATGCATATAGAACTAGAGTGCTCTAAACTCCTCCCCTTTGTTTTGCGATAGTTTAAGCCAAACCAAAGTATCTACAGAAAATATTCTGAATAAATGAATACATAATTTAATAATAATAAATAATAATTATTATTTATTCATTTATTAATTTTGTACAAACTAAACCCAGAATACTTTTAAAGCTAGACGGCCTTTCGATTTAATAAAATCGGTGAGATTTAGTTCTCTCTGAAATTTGGTCATTGTGATATATATTTAGTTCTACAATATCTTAAAAAAAAAAAACATGCCATTCTGTGGCTGGGAAGTTATTTAATTTGAGCGGATTCCCTAGCAAATAATGTGCATTTATTTTTTTCGCGGTCCAAATCCTGTGCTCTGATTGGCTGGCGAGCAGGTCCGTATCCTACGGTACAGACCCCAGTTACGGACCTCTGGCAACTCACTCATTCACAACAACAACAAACATAGTAGCATTTTTTGTCAACATTTATCTTTTTTTATAAGATTTATTTATAAGATTATCAAAAATCTTATAAATTTTTGCCAGCATTTCTCAGGAAAATAGCATTAATTTTACAGCATGGATAGCGATAACGACAGTCTTCACAGCAAAAGCGAGTTTTACTACCCTGAGGAAGAAGAAATAAAAGAAAACATTTCAGGAGAAAGCTAAAAACCTCTAACTGTTGCTAACGCCGAGCAAAACCATGGCTGAATCCTGAATGACTCCTATTTGTATAAATAGGGGACTACATAGGTGGCAAAATGTAGGTTTTTTTTCCTGCCATGGAAGTGCACTTGTATACCGAGGAGAAAGCCATTTGCATTACAGCCATGAATGAGGATTCAAAATAGCATTAGTTTTACAGCATGGATAGCGATAACGACAGTCTTCACAGTGAAAGCGAGTTTTACTACCCTGAGGAAGACAAAATAAAAGAAAACATTTCAGGAGAAAGCTAAAAACCTCTAACTTGCTAACAGTTTGATCTCATTAGTTAATGAGGCCCATTTTGGACCATGTTATCCTAATACATAATATTACGTTAGGTAAAAACTTTAAACCAGTACAATCTCTTCTTCAAAGTTTCATCAAATTACTTTATTTATGCAATATAAAGGTCATAATACTGTATAACTTAGCTTGAGCAAAAACATGGCTGAATCCTGAATGACTCCTATTTGTATAAATAGGGGACTACATAGGAGGCAAATGTAGTTTTTTTCCTGCCATGGAAGTGCACTTG
This sequence comes from Neoarius graeffei, assembly GCF_027579695.1. Classification (NCBI taxonomy): domain Eukaryota; kingdom Metazoa; phylum Chordata; class Actinopteri; order Siluriformes; family Ariidae; genus Neoarius; species Neoarius graeffei. Next base: position 57,617,164 of record NC_083581.1, read on the forward strand.
TATACTGAGGAGGAAGCAATTTGCATTACAGCCGTGAATGAAGATTCAAAATGGCACCTCGCCTCGGCTCAGTTTTCCCTTTCGGGCGTTCTCGTTTTCTGTTAGAATTTGGTAAAGGAAGAAAAAAAAAAAAAAAAATATATATATATATATATATATATATATATATATATATATATATATATATATATATATATATAAAATTTACCAGCTTAAGGTCGGTCCGTATGGTGAAATACCATGACCTCGGCCCAGAGGGCCTCACTCAGTACTTTCAAGACCTCGATCACAGTATTTCACTATACGGACCTCCCAGCTGGTAAATAACATATATGCATTCCCTAGCAAATCATGACTGTACTTTGCACAGTCAAGCAGACAGAGGAAGTCCGGTGTGCACATGCACACGCGTACCTGCTTCTTCTTCTTTTGGGTTTTACCACAGCTGGTATCCAGTGTTGCATTACTGCCATCTACAGGTTTACTTTGACCGTGCACTGACAGTTCCATCATTCTGTCGCTAAACGAACAGCTGATCACACCGAGGTGCTCGCTGACCGCCGATATTTATTAGTTTGGTCCTGCGTTTCCTTTCCTTCACAACATAACGTCTTTTCTTCTCACTTTCCATTACTAGACGATCTTTCATGCTTCGTTCGCACACTCATGTTCTCCATTTTCCTCTCCTGTTCCAAATTTGTATCCCACAATGCCTTGCGCGAACGGGGAAAGCCCACCACGTGATGCATGACGTAGTATCTTGAATTGGGTTATGGTGAAGCAAGAAAAAATAGCGGAGAATTTAGAGCCACAATGCCCTAAATTCATTAATTGTTCTATTAAAAAAAACCTAATAAAATTGGAAGTCTGTGATTTGAATTCAGTAGCTTTCGGTCCACTAAACAAAAGTATTTGGGTGTCAGGGAAAATTCTTTTTATGACCTACACTTGAAAAATCTGTCTACCTTTAAACAACACATGTAAGAAAGTCTCATTCCTATCTTCAAAGCATGCAGACATAAAAGATTCATGCAATTACAAAGATCTTATAGCCTGCAGGTCATGGACATTTAATCTCATTTGTAAGAAGCCATAAAGGGATTTGAATCCACAATCCACCTCACGCTTATGAGCTGACTACTGCACTACTGCCTACGCTTACAGAATTCTTTGCTGATATTTCAGTAGTGTTGTGCTGCATTCAGACCGCAAAAATGTTTTATATTTAAATGAATGCACACATGTTCAGCCTAACTCTCTCTCTTCTCTCTGTCACCAAGGTCTTTCCTGCATTACCCTGAACACTATCATGACACAGTTACAATCCAGCAAGCGCTGGCAGCCACGTTTTAATGGGTTCAATATATTACCTAAAAAAAGCACATGTAAAACATTGACAATTACAGTCACATGTAATTACACAGATGAGAAACGATCTTTTCCTATGAGCCATTATTCTCTGCCTTTTCTCTCTCTTCCTCTCAGCTGACACAGCTGTGCTCATCACTCTCTCTGTGTGGAACAGGAGGTGTGTGTTGATTGACAGGTCTGCAGACTCAGAACAATGCCCCAGCTGGAAATGAGAACCTGGAAATGTTTATTTAAAGCTCACAAATCAATCATCTCTGACATACACACACGCGTGCACGCATGCACACTTAGTGCAGAACACACCACACTATATATTAGTTAGTATTCTGCTGCTGTTCTTTTGTCCTGTGAACTTGTACTGAAAACCTACTGAATGATTTATCAGTAGAAACAACCAAGGTGTCATAAAATAAATCAAAGCAACAAGCCTGCATTTATCCGTAACACTTGACACTTCGGATTACAAATTATTACCTTATGAGCATACTCATCAATAACAGCAAATCAAGACAAAGTTCCTGCACAATCACACCGAAATCCCACTGGTACAAGCTGCTCTTCAGCTCCCAATATATCACTAAAGTTCTCTCTCCTGCAGAGTTGAACACCGGAACTGATTTAAATTGATCAACTGACTAATTCATGGTCATCCCAGTGAGAGCTCTGAATAAGACTGAGGCTGAAATGTGCTGATTGCAGCCAGCTTTTGGACAATTCTATAACTCTCCGCGGACGGAGTGGGATAATGAAAGCATGAATGAAGGATATTTATTGCTCATCTTGAAGATGACTTGTTCAACAGGGATCTCATCTCATTATCTCTAGCCGCTTTATCCTTCTACAGGGTCACAGGCAAGCTGGAGCCTATCCCAGCTGACTATGGGCGAAAGGTGGGGTACACCCTGGACAAGTCGCCAGGTCATTGCAGGGCTGACACATAGACACAGACAACCATTCACACTCACATTCACACCTACGGTCAATTTAGAGTCACCAGTTAACCTAACCTGCATGTCTTTGGACTGTGGGGGAAACCGGAGCACCCGGAGGAAACCCACGCGGACACGGGGAGAACATGCAAACTCCGCACAGAAAGGCCCTCGCCGGCCACGGGGCTCGAACCCGGACCTTCTTGCTGTGAGGCGACAGCGCTAACCACTACACCACCGTGCCGCCCTCAACAGGGATCATTAATTTTAATTTTCCCAGTTTTCTCATTGAATAAGTTCTAAATGTTTCATGCACCTTGCATTTGGATTGTATCAACAACATACATTTACACTTGTGGTTTTGATTAAGCATGATTGAAAATGGATTACACATAATACCCGTTCAGCTCATAACACTTGACTACCTTTTTCCAGCTGTTTGGACTGTTTAATACAGCTGTGAATGACTGCAGCCAAAGCAACAGCCCTATCAATCGGTCCAAATCACTAATATGCAGTTTGTTTTGTATTTACTCCAACCATGTGTGCCTTTCTCAAGCACGGTATGGCAAGAAAATGTTTGTGAACACTCTGGAATTCCCACTATTTTTTGCATTTATTACAATGTACTTGGAAATTGTCCCTTACGAAAATCTACCATGGTTTACTATGGTTTTACCATGGTTTTTATGTAGTAACCATGGTTATACTATGGTTTTTATGTAGGAACCATGATTCTACCATGGTATCTCATGGTTATTCTAAGTACTATGAACCAACCATAGTATTACTATGGTTCATCCATGGTAGTAACCATGGTTCTACTATGGTATTTCATGGTGATTCTAAGTACTATGAACCAACCATAGTATTACTATGGTTCATCCATGGTAGTAACCATGGTTCTACTATGGTATTTCATGGTGATTCTAAGTACTATGAACCAACCATAGCATTACTGTGGTTTATCCATAGTACTGCAGTAGCTGTGGTAGCATCATAGTTGTATGTGTAATAGGTCATAGTAACTATGAAATTAGTTTAAAAAGGGATAGTATGGTTTTTAAAAGGATGCACTAACTGTAGTATTACCATGCTTTCGTCCAACAGTCAATGCTGTAGAGAAGGATCTCGATTAACAGCCCAGATACATTAACATTTACTTAGAACCTAAAAATTTAAGTGAACATTGAGGTAAAATGCATATAGTACATCCTAAACAACAACAACAACAACAACAATACACTCTAAAAATACTGGGTCAAAAATAACTCAACTTTAACCCAACCACTGGGCTAATATTGCACGAACTCAACACTAGGTTATCTTGTTGTTTGCTGTGTGAATTATTGTAGCCTAACAGTGGTGTAGTGGTTAGCACTGTCGCCTCACAGCAAGAAGGTCCGGATTTGAGCCCCGTGGCCGGCGAGGGCCTTTCTGTGTGGAGTTTGCATGTTCTCCCCATGTCCGCGTGGGTTTCCTCCGGGTGCTCCGGTTTCCCCCACAGTCCAAAGACATGCAGGTTAGGTTAACTGGTGACTCTAAATTGACCGTAGGTGTGAATGTGAGTGTGAATGGTTGTCTGTGTCTATGTGTCAGCCCTGTGATGACCTGGCGACTTGTCCAGGGTGTACCCCGCCTTTCACCCGTAGTCAGCTGGGATAGGCTCCAGCTTGCCTGCGACCCTGTAGAAGGATAAAGCGGCTAGAGATAATGAGATGAGATGAGATTATTGTAGCCTACTTTTGAAACTTGAATAAGAAAACCATGGTTTAAAAAGCATGGTTTGGTTGAAAAAAACCCCCATGGTTTATGGCAAAGATTATACCATAGTGAAACCATGGGTAAATCATGGTTAAACCATAGTCATGAACCATGGTTTTCATGGCTACCCAAAAAAACCATGAAAACCATGAATAACTATAAACCATGGTAAAACCATGGTTAGTTTTCATAGTAAAACCATGGTTAATTTTCATAAGGGGTGGCACAAATCATTTTGCCTAAACCAATAAGACACAAACAATTGTACAGTGACTCACTGAGAGTCTACAGTAGCTTGGAAAAAAGATGTGAACCTTTGTGTTTAGTAAACAGTACAATCACAATTAGCATCAATAAACTCCATCAAATGTTCCCTGCAGTCTTGATCACACTTGTCAACAACTTCTATTAAGCCTCAGATGACGTTCCGCCACCCTGTAAATTTTCTTGATCTCCTGGTTTTAAATTCATCGTGGTTTCAGTGATCGCAAGCTGTTTAAGCCTTGAGGCAACAAAAAAAGCCCCAACACATGACTCTCCCTCCATCATGCTCCACGCTTCCAAATATAACTGTCTGTACACTGGCGCCATCTGCGGGGGGGCACAGACCTTTTTGACCCCCCAAAGATAAAGTTGGGGGGGGCAAAAACACCCCAATAATGAAATGTGAAAAAGTAGTAAACAGTACAGATGAATTCATGTTAACTGACGATTGAAACCAACTAAACAAATAATAGCCTAGCTTTGAATGCAAAATAAGTAATCTACAGAAACGTCACCTAAAATGTTATGATCGGACATGACCCGCCCCCTTTTCCGCTTGCAATATTCCAATGGTTGGCAGTGAGTGATTGACAGGCTGCACTCCGCAAAATTTACACTGCGTAGCACTAGGCCTACGCGGCCCAGGCAAAAAAAAAACATAAATAAAATGGTTCGTTGCGTAGCAACCAAGGCAGCACTACTGAGGCGAAAAGTTCTGTGTGGCCTCCCGCAACCGTTTTCACTGAACAGTGAACATAGAAATGAAGCAAAATGGACAAGTGGATTATCCGAACCAGTAGGCCGGCAGCCACCAGCAATGAAGGTGATCATGTTGTGCAGAATTTGGACACTGAAGTCTGTGTTAAAGCTGATGCGGATATATGAGTTTAACGCGCTTAAGCCTTTTTATGGAGTATGGTGCACGGTTTTTTTTGCACTATTCTTGTCAGTTGTCTGCCGAATTCATCTCAAAGAAAATTGCATTAAACTAAATTTGTTTATTGAATAAATTGTGTTTCATACAATGTTTAAAGTCGTGAGATTTTTTTAATGCATCATAATAAGTTATCGTTAAAATGGGCGCTTCCCACTTGCAACGGTGAATAGTAATGAATGAAAATGACTTACAACTGAATCTTTGATATTCAACTACATACACTGCCGACGTCATGACGTCACGGTGCAAGAACATAATTCTGACCCCCCAATGTTGACATGAAGTTGGCGCCTATGTGTCTGTATGTTATTAGTTGAAACAGCTCATGTTTATCTACTACTATGACTTGGATGAAGTAATTCATAGAAAAGCTCCATGTAATTGGACAAGATTCAAATTATTTTCTCCCAACTGTGAGTCATAGACTATTTAATAGTTATTCCATGAAACTGCATTGTACATGAGCTGATAGCCAACGAGGCACGTAGCACTGAGTTGGCTACAAGCCATGTACAACGAGGTTGAGTGGAATAACTTTTTATTATATCCACATTCACTGGATTTTGAGAAACAGAGCATTTATATTATTATTATTTTTTGCAAATTCGATAAATAAAAACTTTATACAAAACGTCTGACAAAATAATTTCCGCTTAGAATGTAAACAAACCGGTGAAATGACAGTAGCAATTTGTGAAAAATGCTATAATAATTCTTGAAAAATAAAAAGGTTCGTTCTTACCATCAAATACTTTCATTCCATATTTCGTTGCCTTTTTTTGTATTTTTGGGGGTTTTGTTTTCGAGTAGAGTTTTTATTTCTTCCTCGGTCGGTTCAGCAACACGCTCCACCATTTTGTTTTTCTCTACTCACGGTATATGAGCTGATATCCTAGTAGTAGAGTAGCCAATCAGAGCATGCAATTGCTCATATCCAGTGAATGTGGCTAGAATAAGATGGGTTATGATGTGTAGAATTAGTATTGGTCTTAGTTCTCAAATGTAGCATACTGTAGATAGACAAGTGCATTTACAATTGTATAAAATGCATTATAGTGCTCCTAAAGTAGCTATTTTAAATGCCATTTGGGGTGCATTTTATGTGAATAATCCATTTCTGAATGAAAAGTTAAAATAAAAAAAAAAAAGGGCTCCAATCGATATCTCAGATGTCTCCTGACCTTGATGACTGAAAACTGTGACAGCCAAGACAGGACAGACGGCAGAGGCACAGAAAGGAAAGGACGGACACACACACACACACAACTTAAATACAGTGTTGTCACCTCTACAACTGCAGGACATTCCTCAGAGTCACGCAGTGGCAGCCCACAGATACAGACTGCTCTCCGTGTTTGATATTATACACTTGTTCAGTGTAGCCAGAACAGTCTGTGTGGATGGTGGATGTTGTGTATGGTAGTAAACTGAGAATAGCTACACGTACAATGCCTTGATTTAAACAGTGTTGGAACAGACATAATCACAATAGCAGCCATCACAGCTAATGTGTGAGCACGCCCTGCCACGGAACACTCCATCACCAGAAGCCCAGCTGCAAGGACTAAGATGGTAATGAGGCTCTACTCTCTACTTACAGAGACATCGGAGCAACTAATAGACCACAACCAGACTATTAGCATTAACATCAGTTTGTGTCGCAAATATAAATGCACAGTAATTCTGCATCATCCTCACATATTGAGGCTTGATTCGCTTCGAGTCATATTCTACATACAGCCAGGGCTTTATAAAAATAGCGCACAACATTATACTGTTATTGACTTCACTAAAGCATGACCACATGAACTACACAGACAGCTGCTTGCTAGCAGGGTACTGCCATGAATTGTGATGCTGAATCATGATAACCTGGGACCATTAGCTGATGAGGCAAATTTAGCATTGTAATTCACTTACTGCTGCTCGCTGTCTGCTGCATTCATCCCAAGACACAGTAATTTACTGCCTGCTGTTTATCCCCAAGCACTTTTTTTGCTAGCTAGACCCTGCAAGTGCTGGAAGTTAATAAATTATTATTGTGTTTGAGGTCACTTCTTAATCCGGCCTTTGCTTTTGATGTAATGTTAGTAATAGTAAAAAGAATCTCCTGCGATGATGCTGCTTAAAAAAAAAAAGACCAATATAAGCTGGATTAGACAATAATCATTTACTTGACAAATCACTGTCTCTCACTTCCACACAGCATGTCGCCTGAATATATTTGTGGAACTATTCTTGTATATTTCAACCTTGCCTTGCTTTAATTAGATGCTTTTGATTTAGCACAGATGAAAAACTATTTGTCATCTAATTGCAGCCTGGATGTTGTGCGTCACTCTATGGGTGTTAAATATGTATAAATATTTCTAACGAATGCCTGCTGAGTTAGCCATTATACAACATTAGCACATGTTGTTGTGCTAAATACAAGATGTTTGAGAAGTTAATCATGGACGTGCATCATTTGTGAAGGGCTATCATTATAAAATCATGCCCAACATTAACATCAATGCAAGGAGTTTCAGCTGTTTTTCGTGCCTTTGAGTCTGGAGGAGTAACTGACAGTGGCACAGTTGCCAATGCATGCTTTTGGCTCCTGTCACACAATCTCACTCCACCCAAGCACATCTCTCATTGCCTACAGTGGTGCTTGAAAGTTTGTGAACCCTTTAGAATGTTCTATATTTCTGCATAAATGTGACCTAAAACATAATCAGATTTTCACACAAGTCCTAAAAGTAGATAAAGAGAACCCAGTTAAACAAATGAGACAAAAAATGTTATACTTGGTCATTTATTTATTGAGGAAAATTATCCAATATTACATATCTGTGAGTGGCAAAAGTATGTGAACCTCTACGATTAGCAATTAATTTGAAGGTGAAAATAGAGTCAGGTGTTTTCAATCAATGGGATGACAATCAGGTGTGAGTGGGCACTCTGTTTTATTTAAAGAACAGGGATCTACCAAAGTCTGATCTCCACAACACGTTTGTGGAAGTGTATCATGGCACGAACAAAGGAGATTTCTGAGGACTTCAGAAAAAGCGTTGTTGATGCTCATCAGGCTGGAAAAGGTTACAAAACCATCTCTAAAGAGTTTGGACTCCACCAATCCACAGTCAGACATATTGTGTACAAATGGAGGAAATTCAAGACCATTGTTACCCTCCCCAGGAGTCATCGACCAACAAAGATCACTCCAAGAGCAAAGCGTGTAATAGTCGGCGAGGTCACAAAGGACCCCATGGTAACTTCTAAGCAACTGAAGGCCTCTCTCACACTGGCTAATGCTAATGTTCATGAGTCCACCATCAGGAGAACACTGAACAACAATGGTGTGCATGGCAGGGTTGCAAGGAGAAAGCCACTGCTCTCCATGAAGAACATTGCTGCTCATCTGCAGTTTGATAAAGATCACATGGACAAGCCAGAAGGCTATTGGAAAAATGTTTTGTGGATGGATGAGACCAAAATAGAACTTTTTGGTTTAAATGAGAAGCGTTATGTTTGGAGAAAGGAAAACACTGCATTCCAGAATAAGAACCTTATCCCATCTGTGAAACATGGTGATGGTAGTATCATGATTTGGGCCTGTTTTGCTGCATCTGGGCCAGGACGGCTTGCCATCATTGATGGAACAATGAATTCTGAACTATACCAGCAAATTCTAAAGGAAAATGTCAGGACATATGTTCATGAACTGAATCTCAAGAGAAGGTGGGTCATGCAGCAAGACAATGACCCTAAGCACACAAGTCGTTCTACCAAAGAATGGTTAAAGAAGAATAAAGTTAATGTCTTGGAATGGCCAAATCAAAGTCCTGACCTTAATCCAATCGAAATGTTGTGGAAGGACCTGAAGCGAGGAGTTCATGTGAAGAAACCCACCAACATCCCAGAGTTGAAGCTGTTCTGTACGGAGGAATGGGCTAAAATTCCTCCAAGCCGGTGTGCAGGACTGATCAACAGTTACTGGAAACGTTCAGTTGCAGTTATTGCTGCACAAGGGGGTCACACCAGATACTGAAAGCAAAGGTTCACATACTTTTGCTACTCACAGATATGTAATATTGGATCATTTTCCTCAATAAATAAATGACCAAGTATAATATTTTTGTCTCATTTGTTTAACTGGGTTCTCTTTATCTACTTTTAGGACTTGTGTGAAAATCTGATGATGTTTTAGGTCATATTTATGCAGAAATATAGAAAATTCTAAAGGGTTCACAAACTTTCAAGCACCATTATAACTTTTACCAAGGTTCCAGACCTTAATTAGCTTATTGAGCTGTGGCTTGTTCAAATTCTTCCTTAGGAAAGGTCAGATGATGTGAATTTCAAAGCTGTATAAATTCTCTGACTCCTCAAACTTGTCCCTAAAATCACCAGCCATAGGCTCCTCTAAGCAACTCCCTCGCATTCTGAAAAATAAAATACTTGATGCTCAAGCACCACTGTATGTAAAATATGATTATAAGTCAAGGATTATTAAGCAACATCACTGTTATTGGAAGATAAGCGACAAAGCATTTACAGTAAAGAACAGTAAATGCCCAGCAAATATTTTTAAATCATTCTTGTTATCATTTTTGTAACATTTTAGGGGATAAAGAGGGCTGGTGTCAAATTTTGGGCCGCAAACTGCTTGCAAAGTGAAAGGAAGCTTATGAAAGGAAAGATTCATAGTGTCTAACCATCATTAGTCTATCCACATTCACTGGATATGAGCAATCGTGCTCTCTACTACTCAGCTATCAGCTCATATACTGTGAGTAGAGACAAAGAAAATGGCGGCATGTTGCTGAATTAACCAAGGACGAAATAAAAACTCTACTCGAAAACAAAACACCAAAATACAAAAAAGCAACAAAATATGGAGTGAAAGTATTTGATGGCAAGAACGTATCTTTTTTATTTTTCAAGAATTATTATTATAGCATTTTTCACAACTGTTACTGTCATTTTGCCGGTTTGTTTACATTCTAAGCAGAAATGATTTTGTAAGACGCTTTATATAAAGTTTTTATTTATCGAATTTGCAAAAAATAAAAATGCTCTGTTTCTCAAAACCCAGTGAACGTGGATAAAATAAAACAGCTATTCCACTCAATCTTGGTGCTACGCGCCTCGTCAGCTATCAGCTCATGTACGACTCGTTTTCATGAAATGAAAAGACCGCAGGATAATCAAAGTACCAGCAATTCTTTTTGTTGTTGTTGTTGAACCAGACCACTTGAGTTTACATTTTCAAATAATACTGTGTGATGTCAATGATTCCCCCCTCACTGGACCAATCAGATGTTGAGTAAATGCAACCATAATGATGCCTGGTGAGAACATTTCTGCCTCCAAAACAAAAGCTAAGGCAGGCAGCATCCAGTTTACCACAGTCAGGATAAGAAATGAATTGTTATTATTAATACTGATTGTCCCACAGAGCTGATAAATTCTCAAATGTGACTGGTTAATTAATTCATTCTAATGTTATTGTTCCTAAAGTAACAACTCATTCACAGGGATTTGGCAAATGCTGTCATTTAAGCCTTACAATACACAGATTTCTTTTGAAAATGTTCTTATTTAACAACAAAAAATGTATAAAGCTTGCACTAGAGACATTTATTAAATGTTGTTGGAGGTAAAGTTGCTGCTTTAAGTTTTCGACTGCAGAGAGACTCTTCAGGGCAGAGCACTTTACTCTGTGTGGTTTCTCACTAACATGACAAGCTACAATTTTTTCATTCTTATCAGCTTCAAGAGAGAGATATGAGAGACTGGTGAGGGAATGACTTCTTCTTCCTATAGGCTGTAAGGGCACATTTTAACAGTCCATCACTGGTGTGTCTAGGGCATTTTCAACTTAAACTTTAAACCTCTCCAATCTTGATCAATGGACAATTTAGAGTAGCCAGTTAGCCGAACTGCATGCCTTTGGACTATGAGGGAAACCAGGGCACCCAGAGGAAACCCACGCAGACACGAAAAGAACATGCAAACTCCACATGGAACCTTCTTGCTGTGAGGCAACAGTGCTAACCACTGCATGACTGTGCCGCCCGTGCCGTGCCATTAGCTGTTGAACTAACTTGCTTTGTGGACATTGCATTACATTAATGGCATTTAACAGATGTACAACATACCCAGAACAGCCTGGTGAGCAGTTGGGGGTTAGGTGCTCAAGGGCACTTCAGCCATTCCTGCTGGTCCAGGGAATCGAACCAGTAACCTTTTGGTCCCGAACTTGCTTCTCTAACCATTAGGCCATGGCTTCCCTATACACTATATGGCCACTTTATGGTTTACAGACATATCACACCCATATGTGGTTCTCCCCCAAACTCTTGCTACGCATTTGGGAGCAAACAACTGTATCAAATGTCTTTGATGTTATAGCATTACATTTTCCCTTCATTGGAACATGTTCCAGTATGACAATGCCCCTGTGCACATAGTACGCTCCATGAAGGCATGGTTTACCAAGGCTGGAGTGGAAGAAATCAAGTGGCCTGCACAGAGCCCCAACCTCAACCCCACTGAACAGCTTCAGAATGAACTGGAACACTGACAGGCCTTCTTGCCTGACATCAGTGACTAACCTTATGTCTGAATGGACAAATCCTCACAGTTATGCTTCAGAAGTCTATCTACTGTGTTATAAGAGGAATAAAACATGGCTGACTGTTATAGGAAAGTAATCAATGACAGAGTGGCATTGATGTGACCCAGCAGGACACACTCCCTTTTCTCTCTCTCTCTCATACACACACACCAGTGTTGTAGTCGAGTCACTAAACCTCGAGTCCGAGTCCAGTCTTGAGTCCCCAGTGTTCAAGTCCGAGTCATTAAATAAAATTTCGAGTCGAGTCCACTACTGATCCAAGTCGAGTCCGAGTCAAATCTGAGAACAAGACTCCAACCGCACCATTTGACGGTGGCTGTTGCTGCCTTTATGTGAAACCATCTCTGTTACTGTGTTGGACTAACGTTACTGCTTGACTGCCTCATTTTAATTAACAGGCTACAGATAAAAAGCTTGTTCATCGCTCAGCAAGCCCTGCTATCAACAGGGCAAATAACATGAGATAGGGTTAACACTCGCTAGTTCATCGGTCAGCAAGCAAGCCCCGCTATCAACAGAGCAATGAACACAGTGTGTCACTTACTTCTCTGGATGGAGTCTTGCCAAATGACGATTGAAGTTCGAGGTTGTCCTCGTTGTCTCCTTGATAGTTCTTCTACACATGGAACACATAGCAGTGTATTTTTTTTCCCACTGCACGAGAAGTCTGTATAAGCAAAGTGGACAATCCTAGGGGCTTCTCTCCAGGCATTTTAGCGCCATTAACGTTAGTTTCCTGAACATGATGTATGAACAGATGAATGTGCATTCTCTTGCACGAAATTAGTATAAAAATTCATGTAGATATAAATATCTTATGCCAAATTATTATGGCATGTTACAAAAAATAAAGAAAAAAATCTGAATCCTCATCTCTCATTTACGAGTCTGAATGCAGTTAATGTACGAGTCTGAATCCAAGTCCGAGTCATCAGTGCTCAAGTCCAAGTCAAGTCACGAGTCCTTAAAATTAGGTCATGAGTCAGACTCGAGTCCGAGTCCTGGACTCGAGTACTACAAGTCTAACACACACACACTTTGGAATTAAAAAACAAAACAAAACACATTTTTTAATTTATTTATTTTAAAGTACAAGCGTTGGCGACTTGGTGTATGGTGACTGTGTATATGAGCACCAAGCATGAACACAGGCTAACTCAGTAAAGAAAGAAATCTAACATTACAAAAACATTTTCTTCAAACTCATCTCACAAACCTCACCCTAAGCTTCTGTATATCTGATTGTGGACAATATTATGTTAGACCTGATTTCCTTGCTGTTGAGTGGTTATAGCTTGTATGCAAGTGTCCATGACTCACTGTGGATAACTGTGGATCTGTGTGTGTGCGCGTGTGTGTGTGTATGAATGCGCAGTGCGGTATCAGTGTGAGCAGACAGAAGTGGAGAGGAGAGGGCAGCACTGCCATATTTCAGCTCACTCTAACTCTGGCTCACTCTAGACTTGACTCATGACAGTCTCAGTCATGCGCAGATTGTTACTGACAATTTCCCGTTCTGTCTCCTTCTCTCATACACACATGCAAAAGGAAAGAGGATGCTACAATGTCAGGAATGAGGGGCTAGAATGTAGAGAAACAGTAGGACAAGAAGGAAAATTATTACACTGTAAGTGCAGAGAATCTGGAGAAACACTGCCAGACTGTGTTTGGTCTGGTTTTGACATGGACAGAAACACAAACAGCAGACTACATGACCTGTATTTAAGAGTTAACCCCACGTAAATACAGGAGGAATGCAGCTTCCTGTTGGACCAAACCTCCAGCACCTTTGCGCACAGGAGAAGCTTCACACCCCTGCCGTCTGTTAATAGCCTGTCCTCCCACAGAGCCAATTCACTATGACATCAGTAAACAGCAACTGCACATGATTTGAAGATTGCTTTGACAGGGTTATTACAGCATGGCATATTTCTGACTTTAATATGAACAAATTAATTCAGGAGAGGCAAGTGAATAAATAGAACGTACTATGTTTTAGGTGACTTGTACTCGAGGGAAAAATATGTGCCAAATATAAAGACTGCTGAGAGCTAATACAAATGTAATAGTTTCCGTGAAGGACTTTACATCTTTGAGATATTTAACAAATAAAAGTCTTCCTCTAATGTACAATAAGATTAACTTAATGTAAAACACTGCTGCAGGGAACATTTGCATAAAGCACTAACTGTAGAAGTAATTGCTGGCATAAATATTCAATACACGTCAGTATTCGGGGGAAAGTGAGGTCTTGTATTATTCAGCTTTCTGAGTACCAGTCTTTTAGTTGACTGTCTGTATAAGCTTAGCACACACTCAGAAGGAATGTGTAAAAAAAATAAAAATAAATTATATGGGTCCATCTCAGAAACTGGTCTCTCATTTGGGACATTATGGTCAAAAAATAAATTTTCTAATTTTACTATTTTTTTTGCACTTACCTAACACTCAATGTTTCTTTTCATCTCATCTCTTTCATCTTTTTTTTTCTCTCCGTGCTTCCACGGAAGGCGGTCGCATTTTCTGCTCTCCCTCTCCCTCTTTTTTTTCCCTGCTTGTGCTTGTGTGTCTTGTCTCATCTGTTGTACTTTTTGAAGAGACTCTTCCTGCATTACTTTCTAAACTAAAAAAAGGCATGGAATTGATAAACTGGTCTCCTAACGAAATTGACACAGTTTTCTCGACGAGAAGTTTGGGTTCGGGGGAACCCGTCTGTCCTGCCAGAACGTTTGTGGCTGGTTACACGATGGACGCGTGGGAGTGGTGGTGGGTCGTGTGCCTGGCGATTCTTTCTGTGGAGGACATTGAAGATATCTACCTATTCGGAACCATGATTACAGGACTTTTGCTGATTGGATTAGGCATTGCCCTGGTATATCGAGGAAATCAGACAACGGTGACAGCTGTTCAAAGCCCCACAAAGCTGCCCGATATGATTGGAGTGGTGGGCAAAGCTGTTGGCACTCAGACTGTGGACATTCAGAACTTTAACCACAAAATGGTTGTTATCTTGGAGCAGCTTTCAGCTTTGCAAGGAATACGTTTTTTGGAGATCAATTTGAATAGAATGGACGGAATGGACAGATATGGACGAGCGGTGTGGACGTGCAAAGACTGCGTCTGGAAAGACCAAACAATTCATATCTTATCGACATTTGGCGCCCTGAGACAGCACCGCATTCCTTCTCTAACTCTCCGCGGTCGCCATTTTTACCCCCAGTGTGACAAGCAGGTGCGTGACCAGTGCCTTCATGGCTGCAGGAGCAGACGGCTGCTTGCTTGCACTGGATTACCTCCTCCCCTCCTTACCCCTTATTCCCCCCCTCAAGTCCCGTGTTTAAAGTGTACTTGTGTTGTTGTGTGCTTTGGGCAAAGGTTTTTTAAATGTTCCCACACTGTAGTCCTGACAGGAGCATAGTGGGGGGGGGGGGGGGGGTGTTCTTTTTTTCCTTATCTCTCCTCATGTTGTGTTTCCTTTTTATCTTTATCCCTGTCTTCCTGTCCTGTCTACCCTATGTCAATTTTATGTTGTATATGTACGGACAGGTTGACGGCTAATTTCGCTGGTACATGTGACTAGTGACAATAAAGGGCATCATCATCATTATCTCTAGCCGCTTTATCCTGTTCTACAGGGTCGCAGGCAAGCTGGAGCCTATCCCAGCTGACTACGGGCGAAAGGCGGGGTACACCCTGGACAAGTCGCCAGGTCATCACAGGGCTGACACATAGACACAGACAACCATTCATACTCACATTCACACCTACGGTCAATTTAGAGTCACCAGTTAACCTAACCTGCATGTCTTTGGACTGTGGGGGAAACCAGAGCACCCATGATGTAGTTATTTTATACGTAAATCAATTTTACTAAAGCATTTAAATTGTAATCAAAAAAATTTTCCACAGTGGAGGCCAGATAAAGCAAGATACTATCTTTATTCTTATTAAACATGACAAAAGAAACATTGGGGGCGGCACGGTGGTGTAGTGGTTAGCGCTGTCGCCTCACAGGGTGTACCCCACCTTTGCTTGTAGTCAGCTGGGATAGGCTCCAGCTTGCCTGCGACCCTGTAGAACAGGATAAAGTGGCTAGAGATAATGAGATGAGATGAGAGATAACTACATCATGAAGAATTAAAGCCCCTCCTTCACAGAGGAGTGAAAATATTAAATAAATTTCCTCTTTTTGATTGCTTGGGTTAAAAATGCCAAGTTATGATGACTGAATTGATTATTCACTTAAATATGAATAATATGATACATTTTGGGTATTTGATATGGCGAAATAGGACACAATGGAAAAATCAAGAACACACCTGAAAGATGAAAATAACGGCGGTGGTAAAAGAACAGCGACTGTACCGGCTGAAGATCGCGCGGGTGTCTGTTGCGGCGTGCGAGCAACGGGACATCACTACCGCACTGGACGGAGCGCAAGGCGGGGGCAGGGTAAAATAACTGGCCATAGATTCTATCAAAAGTTCGATCTAAATTGACCATGGTTGCAAAATATTGGCCAAAAATACGCAAACACTATGAAATATGAAAATAAGATGAAAAAGAAACATTCTATTGCCTTATACTGCAAGACTAAAACAAAATAAAACTGTCAAAACTCACCTTTTCAGTGATAACGTCCAAACAGATCACTCGCGTAACAGAAAGACCGCAAATGGAAGCACGATCAACTTCTAACTGTTGGAGTGGAAAATTCTATTCTACACATGCAAATTGTTAATGTGTGTCCTTCCCCGCACACAAATAACACGCTACGGTAAAAAATAGACCACAGCTCATTTTATAGCTCAGAAATTCATACAAGACCAGCTACCATTGTAACATATTCTGTAAGAAACATATTCTATATCTAACTTTCAGCTTTCATTTTAAAAAACAAAATCACAGATTTATAACTAAATGTTTATATGGCGTAGTGATTTTAAGTTACTACTTTTGGTGAGGTAGTGACCTTGACCCTGAGGCTTTCCATTTAGATCAAAATGCACGATTGTATTGGTTTTGGGTATGCGGAAAATGGAGTTACAACAGTGATCAAATATTTTGCATGATGTTTATTACGGTTATGATTATTCTGTGAGCGCACCAATCCTTAGGTGTATAAAGTTACAACTTAAAATACAATTAGTGATAACTGTAGACTTTTCAGTGGACTACAACCTTTTTAAGGGAATGCGATGTAGTCAACCATTTATCATGTCCCAGATCAAGCTGCCATTTTTCCACAAATTTGCAGAATTTTTGCCAAATTCTGAACAGAGTATTCACATCAAAGATTTAGTTGTATCTGTATTATTTCTTTCATCATTTTATTTCAAATTAAAACCAACATCACCATTCAAGGGCGGCATGGTGGTGTAGTGGTTAGCGCTGTCGCCTCACAGCAAGAAGGTCCGGGTTCGAGCCCCGTGGCCGGCGAGGGCCTTTCTGTGTGGAGTTTGCATGTTCTCCCCGTGTCCGCGTGGGTTTCCTCCGGGTGCTCCGGTTTCCCTCACAGTCCAAAGACATGCAGGTTAGGTTAACTGGTGACTCTAAATTGACCGTAGGTGTGAATGTGAGTGTGAATGGTTGTCTGTGTCTATGTGTCAGCCCTGTGATGACCTGGCGACTTGTCCAGGGTGTACCCCGCCTTTCGCCCGTAGTCAGCTGGGATAGGCTCCAGCTTGCCTGCGACCCTGTAGAACAGGATAAAGCGGCTACAGATAATGAGATGAGATGAGCTCACCATTCAAAACCGTATAGTTTATTGACTGTGAGTATATTTAGTGGGGTACCCCCACAGTACCCAGTTTCTGAGACAGACCCATATATATATATATATGTGTGTGTGTTCTGTGTGTGTGTAGTTTTAAAATGAACACAACCTGTGAATTTTTTCATAATATTCAACACTATGTGTAGACTGATCTGCTCTACAGACCTCAGTATCAGGGTTTTTTTTAAATGCACAAGCTATTTCATTTAGCTGAACAGCAGCCAGCCTGTAGTCTGATAATGACAGTGACTTTGCTTTTTGTTTTCATTTTATGATATGCTGTTGTGACATTCCAAGTCCCAACAGCTAGCCGCTGTGTCTCTGCCAACACTGTTTACAGTGCGGGTGTGGAGCTGTTGACCTCGACTGGGGACATTGTCGAGCGGTGGAAGGAATACTTTGAGGATCTCCTCAATCCCACCGTCATGTCTTCCATTGAGGAGACTGAGGCTGATGACTCAGAGGTGGACTCGTCCATTACCTAAGCCGAAGTCACTGAGGTGGTTTGCAAGCTCCTCAGTGGCAAGGCACTGGAGGTGGATGAGATCCGCCCTGAGTATCTCAAGTCTCTGGATGTTGTAGGGCTGTCTTGGTTGACACGCCTCTGCAACATCGCGTGGTGGTCGGGGACAGTGCCTCTGGAGTGGCAGACTGGGGTGGTGGTCCCTCTTTTCAAGAAAGGGGACCGGAGAGTGTGCTCCAATTATAGGGGAATCACACTTCTCAGCCTCCCGGGGAAAGATTACTCTAGGGTACTGGAGAGGAGAATTCGACCAATAGTCGAACCTCGGATCCAGGAGGAACAATGCGGTTTTCGTCCTGGTCACGGAACACTGGACCAGCTCTATACCCTTCATAGGGTGCTTGAGGGTTCATGGGAGTTTGCCCAACCAGTCCACATGTGCTTTGTGGATCTGGAGAAGGCATTCGACCGTGTCCCCCGTGGTATTCTGTGGGGGGTGCTTCGGGAGTATGGGGTTCGGGGCTCTTTGCTAAGGGCTGTCCGGTCCCTGTACGAACGGAGCAGGAGTCTGGTTCGCATTGCCGGCAGTAAGTCAGACCTGTTCCCAGTGCATGTTGGACTCCGGCAGGGCTGCCCTTTGTCACCGGTTCTGTTCATAATTTTTATGGACAGAATTTCTAGGCACAGCCAGGGGCCGGAAGGAATCCTGTTTGGGAACCACAGGATTACATCTCTGCTTTTTGCGGATGATGTTGTCCTGTTGGTTTCTTCAAACCAGGACCTCCAGCATGCACTGGGGCGGTTTGCAGTCGAGTGTGAAGCGGCTGGGATGAGAATCAGCACCTCCAAGTCCGAGGCCATGGTTCTCGACCGGAAAAGGGTGGCTTGCCCTCTCCAGGTTGGTGGAGAAGTCCTGCCTCAAGTGGAAGAGTTTAAGTATCTCGGGATCTTGTTCACGAGTGAGGGATGGATGGAGCATGAGATCGACAGGCGGATTGGTGCAGCTTCCACAGTATTGCGGTCGCTTTACCGGTCCGTCATGGTGAAGAAGGAGCTGAGCCAAAAGGCGAAGCTCTCAATTTACCGGTCGATCTATGTTCCGACTCTCACCTATGGTCATGAGCTTTGGGTAATGACTGAAAGAACAAGATCGCGGATACAAGCGGCCGAAATGAGTTTCCTTCGCAGGGTGGCTGGGCGCTCCCTTAGAGATAGGGTGAGAAGCACAGTCACTCGGGAGGATCTCGGAGTAGAGCCGCTGCTCCTCCACATCGAGAGGAACCAGCTGAGGTGGCTCGGGCATCTTTTTCGGATGCCTCCTGGACGCCTCCCTGGGGAGGTGTTCCAGGCATGTCCCCCCGGGAGGAGGCCCCGGGGAAGACCCAGGACACGCTGGAGGGACTATGTCTCTCGGCTGGCCTGGGAACGCCTCGGTGTTCTTCCCGAGGAGCTGACCGAGGTGTCTGGGGAGAGGGAAGTTTGGGCTTCCATGCTTAGACTGCTGCCTCCACGACCCGGTCCCGGATAAAGCAGAAGAAGACGAGACGAGATATGCTGTTGTACATAAAATATCACATTTACATTATAATCGCTTCACTATGTGAATCACTAAAAAAAATAAAAAAATAAAAAATCTGCAGCTCAGTGGTCATTGACCACCTCTAAACATCCTGTGCGTTTCTCATAGACGATGTAAACAACACAGCTAACTCCAGCCATTTAGAAGCTAATCAGTACTTACTTCCTACTCACAGTATAATACACCCAGCCCTTTGCAGATAAGATTGAAGACCCCTGATTATAACCCCCGGTAATCAGTGGAATGATAGTAACTCAGGTGAGGGGTTTCAGTTGGGAAATTGTAACTAATGGAGTTATGCTAGCTCTCTCTATCCTCACTGTTAGCTTGCTAGTTGTTTTTAACAACTATATTTGGTGTGCGCTTGAAGTGGGTGATGGCTGGTTTATGTTGTAGTTACAGGAGTTCATTGGTTTTGGTTGGCAAGTGTGAGTGTGTGTCTTGTGCATGGTGTCACCGAGTAACGCTAACTTCCAGTGACTTTGGCTGGAGAGTGTAATAAGCATCACAGGAGTTGTGTAACGTTGAAACCGCCATTTTGACAGGGAGAGGATTCGAGCCGGTGGCAGCTAGAGTAAAATTCTTCAGGTAAGTTGTACTTGAAATCGTTTCTTAACTTATATTTACATGCAAAAATGACATCATTTGCTGCTGTTATTTTTTAAAATACTGGTTTAGTTTGGTTTCTAACAGAACTGTTAGACTGTGTATTTTACGCTGTATTAACTTTAGACATTTAGACAAATATGTTAACTTTAATGTGAAAATGGCACAGGCAGCTAATTTACATGGCACAAATACAACGGTGATTTTTTAAAAAAGTATTGTTGCTCAGCTTGCAGGACGGAAATTTAACTTGTGTGATATTTTATGTAGTTGTGTGCCATTTTTATTAGCATTTAGTTTGTATTTGGTATTATTAAAGAGCCTGGCTAGAACTATAAGTTCTACTAATTATTCAGCATCATGAGGCGGAATTTTTTCTTCTTCCTGCTAGCTATCTAACTTTGCTGTATAGTTAATTAAAATGTACAATATACAGCCATGCCTAGCTTGATCCAATTACATGAAATAGAAATAACTGAAAAATAACCAACTTAATTGAAATAAGTACAGTGTAGAAGGTGTGGTTATGTGTCTTGTTGGTAACAATTTTTTTTTTATCCTATGTCAGACATTTCCTTTATTACTGCTGAAATTCTATGAAATCCTGTTCTATGAATTTGTATTGTTATATACTGCAGTTTGATTTCTTTGACTCTTATGGTGGGTTATTCTGTGAAATTTATTATGATGAATAACAATGTGCTGATAATAAATGTGTTGATGTCATCAATAGTGTATTATTGTCATTACCTAAGTTTGAGTCAAATAGGCTTTTTGGTGTTGGGTTTTAAGCATTTTTAACACAGTGTGTGTAGCTAAGGACAGCACATAATGTGTTAATATTACACATGTTTACACATCTGCATGTTAACCTTCCTGACACATTCACTGTGTTAAAATCATTTGCACAGTGAATGTGTCAAAATTAACACAAGTGTTGTCCCAAAAACTCACCCACTGATGTGTAAGAATGTAACACAGTTTGTGTCAGTTTTAACACATCGTATCTCAGAGTGCAGAAGAAGAAAAGTGTTCTGCTGGCATAGCCCACTACAGAAATAGACACACTCTATTTTACCAACAAAGAATGAAGAATCTCTCTCTCTCTCATGTACATCTCATTTCATTATCTCTAGCCGCTTTATCCTGTTCTACTGTACAGGGTCGCAGGCAAGCTGGAGCCTATCCCAGCTGACTACGGGCGAAAGGCGGGGTACACCCTGGACAAGTCGCCAGGTCATCACAGGGCTGACACATAGACACAGACAACCATTCACACTCACACCTACGGTCAATTTAGAGTCACCAGTTAACCTAACCTGCATGTCTTTGGACTGTGGGGGAAACTGGAGCACCCGGAGGAAACCCACGCGGACACGGGCAGAACATGCAAACTCCACACAGAAAGGCCCTCGCCGGCCACGGGGCTCGAACCCAGACCTTCTTGCTGTGAGGCGACAGCGCTAACCACTACACCACCGTGCCGCCCACTCATGTACATATCATTTCAAATAAAATGAAATATAGTAAGTTTGAGGTCAACATGAAGACGAACACCTCATCTCATTATCTCTAGCCGCTTTATCCTTCTACAGGGTCGCAGGCAAGCTGGAGCCTATCCCAGCTGACTACGGGCGAAAGGCGGGGTACACCCTGGACAAGTCGCCAGGTCATCACAGGGCTGACACATAGACACAAACAACTATTCACACTCACATTCACACCTACAGTCAATTTAGAGTCACCAGTTAACCTAACCTGCATGTCTTTGGACTGTGGGGGAAACCGGAGCACCCGGAGGAAACCCACGCGGACAACATGCAAACTCCACACAGAAAGGCCCTCGCTGGCCACGGGCTCGAACCCGGACCTTCTTGCTGTGAGGCGACAGCGCTAACCACTACACCACCGTGCCGCCCAAGACGAACACCTTTAGTACTGAATTATAGGGATTAGCTAGGGTCCACAGATTGTATTTATGGGATATAAAGAGGTTTGAAGTGACTGCAGAGGCAGAATCCTTAACCCTATAGATTAGCCAGAGGAAGTCATTGATGTACGTACAAGAAAGGAAGTGAGTGGAATGGCTAAAAACCATACTCAAGTAAAGATATGGTGCTTTAAAAAATTAACTAAAAACAATGTCATTATTCAAATAAGCAACTTGTGAAGGTGAGAAATTATTTTGCTTTAGAAAGTATAATTATTACACCAGATCAGATTTACATATCAGAACAAGCGCTGGCTGGTGATAATAAGATTTAAAAAAATTAAGTGTAAGTAAATGGTGTGAAAAAGGACTAAAACTCACATATGTGTTGCATTATCCAACTAATATCCCTCCCATCTGTGAAACAATGCAAGTCATAACATTCTCTGCTTGCTGGCGAGGTGACATTTTCCATTAGTGTTATCATGAGCTAAGTATATCAATCAAATATTTATTACATGAGGGATTTAAACATGGGCGGCACAGTGGTGTAGTGGTTAGCGCTGTCGCCTCACAGCAAGAAGGTCCGGGTTCGAGCCCCGTGGCTGGCGAGGGCCTTTCTGTGTGGAGTTTGCATGTTCTCCCCGTGTCCGCGTGGGTTTCCTCCGGGTGCTCCGGTTTCCCCCACAGTCCAAAGACATGCAGGTTAGGTTAACTGGTGACTCTAAATTGACCGTAGGTGTGAATGTGAGTGTGAATGGTTGTCTGTGTCTATGTGTCAGCCCTGTGATGACCTGGCGACTTGTCCAGGGTGTACCCCGCCTTTCGCCCGTAGTCAGCTGGGATAGGTTCCAGCTTGCCTGCGACCCTGTAGAACAGGATAAAGCGTCTAGAGATAATGAGATGAGATTTAAACATTAATTCACTTATAATTTTATTCTGCTACAATGTGTCCTATTCACTACATATTCTGCCTGACTGACCTAAATTCTAAAAAATAAATAAAATAAAAAATCTAAGTGTCAGCCCTGTGATGACCTGGCGACTTGTCCAGGGTGTACCCCGCCTTTCGCCCGTAGTCAGCTGGGATAGGCTCCAGCTTGCCTGCAACCCTGTAGAACAGGATAAAGCGTCTAGAGATAATGAGATGAGATTTAAACATTAACTCACTTATAATTTTATTCTGCTACAAGCAGAGCACATATTAGTAGCAACACAATGTGTTCATATTGCATAAAGCATGCTTTCTTAAGCAAAGAAAATCATGAGAACTCAACAGCACTCATTTCATAATGTTTCACACCAGACATTTAATAATTTAACTAATGCTAGAACACACATTTAGCCCGAGCACAAAATGCCATCCTATTCACTACATATTCTGCCTGACTGACCTAAATTCTAAAAAATAAATAAAATAAAAAATCAGAGGTTTCACAGAAAAGAGAAAGGCTATATTTTATGTCAAACCACAAAGGATCATAGGAGTAGCCTAACATACCATACACAGCAACATGGGCATAGCCAAAGGGTGTTCGGTTAGTGTGAACCATGACCACACCTCTGGTTACTTCAGTAAGAAATGTATTATTATTTATTATTGCTATCCATCCATCACATTAAATATTTATGTTCATGACGGCACAATCTCAGAAACAGACTGAATAAATATTGCTTTCATGGACAGGTGGCGAGGAAAAAGCCCCTTCTCTCTAAAAAGTATGTAGCAGAATGACTTAGGTTTGCAAAATTGCTTTTGAACAAACCACAAAAGATCTGGAAGATTATCCTTTGGACTGATGAGAACAAGGTGGAGATGTTCGATTATCATGAACAGTACTATATTTGGTGAAAATCAAACAGCATCTTACTGCAGTCACCTCATGCCATCTATAAAGCATGCTGGTGGAGGGGTGATGACTTGGGCTTGTTTTGTAGCCACAAGACCTGGGACGCTTGCAGTCATTGAGACAACGATGAACTCTAGTTTATACCAGAGCATTTATGTCAAATCTAGGGATGGCAGCATTGTGAATTTAAATCCACTCAGAAAAGGAATTCTGCAGCTGCAACAAAAACTGCAGCTGTAACCAGACTGCAACTGCAAAAACCACAAATGCAAATTATAACAAGTGCAACAAGAAGACATAGTCATCTATATCCCCCGCCCTATATACTAACTATATACCAAGTTTCAAGATATTATTTGTCACATTTTTCAAGTTCTGCTGTAGGAAACCAACCCTACCTCTTTACACTGACCTCAGCAGCCCATGGCATAAGCCCACCGGACCTTTGGTCCAGGTGAGCTGAAAATTAAAATTTCTCACATTTCTTAGTATCAAAAGGCACATATACATTACTTAACACATATACCAACTTTCAAGACCATACCACTCATAGTTTTCAAGTTTTGCTCCAGAAACAAAACCTACCCTTAAGACTAACCTGAGAGACCAAGTCTGAAATTGTTTCCATGGAAACATGAAAAATTCTCCTCTCATCTCATCTCATTATCTCTAGCCGCTTTATCCTTCTACAGGGTCGCAGGCAAGCTGGAGCCTATCCCAGCTGACTACGGGCAAAAGGCGGGGTACACCCTGGACAAGTCTCCAGGTCATCACAGGGCTGACACAGACACCCATTCACACCTACGGTCAATTTAGAGTCACCAGTTAACCTAACCTGCATGTCTTTGGACTGTGGGGGAAACCGGAGCACCCGGAGGAAACCCACGCGGACACGGGGAGAACATGCAAACTCCACACAGAAAGGCCCTCGTCAGCCACGGGGCTCGAACCCGGACCTTCTTGCTGTGAGGCGACAGCGCTAACCACTACACCACCGTGCCGCCCACATGAAAAATTAAAATTTCTCAAATTTCTTAGTATGAAAAGGCACATCTACATCACCTTGTTAACATGTATAGACCCTTTTCAGTCACGTGACCTTCGTAAACGCGACCACCATTTTGGACATGTAGCAGACTTCGGCTCGAATTGGTTTGAATGCGAGGAAGGCGACAAACGGAGAACATACAAGAAAAAGGAGCGAGATGCAGAAAACACCTTCGCTATCCAGCGACGTAGGGCATTTACAGGGCGAGCAGAGGGAGAAATAACAACAGTAACGACACATTAGCAACGCCGTACAGAAATAACGGTTTATGGCACAGACCCTTTCGGTTCTCGCTCATCTAGCTGCTACAATGACTGCTTAGACTGCAACAATAATACCTAACACACATTTAAGTATCCGTCGTAAAGACGTGAAACTCGTCGAGTGACGAGTGTGTTCAGTGATAAGCTAACACAATCTAAAAGTAGACATACCATCACACTGCCCTGGCGCTGTGTACAGTTTACCTTCTATGGTTTGTGCACTCACTATTTGCCATTACTTTCTCCAACCGTTGTTAGAGATTACAGGGAACGGCCTGGATTTAAGAGACAAATACATGTTCCTCTTGTTTTGAACACTTAGCCCATGTTTACATTAGACCGTATCAGCGGATCATCAGATTAACGTTTTTAAAAATCCTAGACCCCAAAAAACCACCAGGACCAGATTTTTTGGATCCCTATTTCTTGAAGTTGGCAGCTGATTTTGTAGCAGGGCCACTTGCATATCTTTTCAATCTCACACTGGAAAACAATGAGATACCAAAAATATGGAAATCTGCCTTTGTGCTTCCAGTTCTAAAAGGGGGTGACTCATCTACATTAAACAATTATAGACCCATTTCTAATTTATCTGTACTAGCTAAAGTTCTTGAAAATCTTGTGAGCAACTCACTTAAGGAGTTTTTATACAATAATGCCATCTTATCAACCTACCAATCTGGCTTTAGAAAAAGACACAGTACCATCACAGCTGCAATCAAGGTGGTTAATGACATCACTGTTGCCCTAGATAAGAGGCAACATTGTGCATCACTGTTTATTGATTTATCCAAAGCGTTCGACACAGTTGATCATGATGTTCTAAAACTTAGGTTGCTAAACTCTGGGCTTTCAGAGAATGCCGTTGCTTGGTTTTCAAATTATCTTTGTGATAGGTCACAGTGTGTTAAATATGATGGTCTATGCTCAGAAGTTGTTCCCATCCTCAAGGGTGTCCCTCAGGGGTCTGTACTGGGGCCTCTTCTATTTACTATTTACATAAATAACTTGGGACAAAATGTATCTGATGCAAATTTTCACTTTTATGCTGATGACACAGTCATTTATTGCTGTGCTGTTAACCTAGAAAAGGCTATTGAAAATTTGATAAATGCTTTTACTGTGGTACAAAATAATTTACTTCAGCTGAAACTCATTTTAAATGCTGATAAGACTAAACTAATGCTTTTTACCAGCTCTAAGGTTAGGCCCTTAACTATCCCAAAGGTTGTCACACTTGAGGGTGGTGAAATTGAGAT
The DNA here is from genome assembly GCF_027579695.1 of Neoarius graeffei. NCBI lineage: Eukaryota > Metazoa > Chordata > Actinopteri > Siluriformes > Ariidae > Neoarius > Neoarius graeffei. The sequence goes on from NC_083581.1 coordinate 57,643,828, forward strand.
TGTTGATTCTTATAAATACTTGGGAATATTGATTGATGATTCCTTAACTTTTAAGCCTCATGTACAAAACCTAGTGAAAAAGCTGAGACTAAAACTGGGTTTTTATTTCCGTAATAAGTTATGCTTTTCTTTTAATGTAAAAAAGCAACTTGTTGCGGCTACTTTTCTATCCGTACTGGACTATGGTGACCTATTGTATATGCACTCATCTACTCAATGTCTTCTTAAGTTAGATTCTGTTTATCATGCTTCCTTGAGATTCATAACCAACTGCAGAGCTCTTACTCACCACTGTGAGCTCTACTCAAGGGTAGGCTGGCCCTCTTTGACCACTCGTAGGCTCTGTCACTGGTACATATTTATATACAAAGTGATTATTGGGCTGCTCCCATTGTATCTGTGTGAACTCATTAAGCATAAAAACACTGGACAATATGCCCTACGTTCACAGAATCTGATTTTGTTGGATGTCCCAAATGTTCGTACGGAATTAGGAAAGAAGGCTTTTGTATACGCTGCACCTACAGCATGGAACCTGCTTCAAAATGAACTTAAGATGCGCCTATTTATCACTCTGGAAGCTTTTAAATCAAAAATGAATGAAAAGAAAACTGACTCTCTAAGATGCAGATGTTTCTTAAATTATTAGCTAAGCTTATGTCCTCAAACGTTTAATCTGTGTTGTATGTCTGTAAATGATACTAACTTTGTGTTTCAAGCTTGCCGCTGCCTGTCTTGGCCAGGTCTCCCTTGTAAAAGAGGTTTTTAATCTCAATGGGATTTTTTTTTTGTTACCTGGTTAAATAAAGGTTAAATAAAAAATAAATTAAAAGCGATTAGTGTGCACACAGCAACACCAGTACACGATTCGTCTGCACACAGCAACACCAATACACGGATACGCTCGGCTCCGCAGGCATCCTGCGCTCCAAATCACTCCGCCCTGAACAGCGAGTGCCCTCTGGAGGGTGCGCACTCCGGCCCTGCGCAGCTCACACAGCGCGCGAGTGAAGTGCACGAGCCACGATTCGGGACTGAGCCGCTGTGTGTGTGATCCCAGCGCAGATCACTTACCACTCGCAAGTGGAAGGATGGCAAGCCTAAAGACAATCGGTTTTTTTTTTTTGTTACATAGTCAAGAGAGGTGTCGGATCACTGGATCCAGTGTAAATAGCTGCCGGAGCCAACGCCCGAGGTTCCGGAGCGCGCTCCCCCTCAAATTAAGCGCTATTTGTAGGACACTACCTCTGATCTGTCCTACAGTCTACCAACAGCAAAGGAACACAACGCTAGCTTATGTCGTTAGCTAATAGCTACTACAGAAGAACAAAGAGGTTACAATGGGTTATTTTAGCCTATTTGGTTACACACTCGCCGCCACAGAATGTTAACAGCAATGTAATGCCTTTTCTGGCTAATTTTATTCGTCTTACCTCCAACAAAGTGGTCACTGCACAAGTGTTGGTATGCCGAGGGCTGCCAATCTGTTAATGGCCGCTATCCATCTTCTCCGTCAGGATCCGATAAAATGATAACCCTTGCCTTGTTTGTTGATGGTTACTACATCCAGGTGCACAACAATATAGTGGCATGATGGAAGTCTTGCTGAAAATAAACACTTTCTTTGCTGCTGTTCCTCAATGCTGGCTGTGGTAAACTACTGGTAGTACATGTCCAAAATGGCGGCCGTGTTTGTCGTGACGTCACGTGAAAAGGGTCCATACCAAATTTCAAATCCGTATCATGAATAGTTTTGGATATATGCTCTGGAAATGAACATTGCTCTTAGAAACTAAGTGAAAATCTATTTTCTATGTAAAAATTTGAATTTTTTTTTCAAAAATCCAAACTAGCAAAATACACCAGTTCACATGTTGCTTGATATGTATACAAAGTTTCATGAAGATATCTTCAGTAGTTGTAAAGATATGGCTCAGAAGCGAAAACATGACCAGACAGACGAACAGCCAGATGGACGGACAGAACCTGTTTCTATATCTCCTGCCAAACTTCGTTTGGGCAGGGGATAACAAGAACTACTTTGTGAAATGTTTACACACCAGCTTGCTAACTCGAATGCACATGTTAATCAAAGGCATTTGAATGAGCTGACATCCAGACAGTCAAAATGCATTAACACAATATTTTATAAATTTCGCTACATTGTCATCATCACTGGTGAACCCAATCCAGGTTTGTGGCGAACCATGCTTGGTTGACTTGGCCAGAATTTCAGCAGTCAGGTGGCCAGTTCCTTTCTGCACACTCACACATGGGCAGTTTAGAGTAGCCAGTTAATCAAACTGCATGTCTTTGGACTGTGGGGGAAACCAGAGCACCCGGAGGAAACCCACACAGACACAATATGCAAACTCCACACAGAAAGGCCCCTGTTGGCCACTGGGGCCAACCAGAACCTTCTTGCTGTGAGGCGATAGTGCTAACCACTACACTACTGTACTGCGAACTTCACTACATTTCACTGCAAATTTTCAGTTACACTGAAAAGGATCAGTTTTATTTTATTCATTCATTGTCCTGTATCTTCAGTAACCACTTCATCCTGGTCAGGGAAGTGGTGGGTCCAGAACCTATCCCAAGAACGTACAGTGGTGCTTGAAAGTTTGTGAACCTTTTAGAATTTTCTATATTTCTGCATAAATATGACCTAAAACATCATCAGATTTTCACACAAGTCCTAAAAGTAGATAAAGAGAACCCAGTTAAACAAATGAGACAAAATATTATACTTGGCCATTTATTTATTGAGGAAAATGATCCAATATTACATATCTGAGTGGCAAAAGTATGTGAACCTTTGCTTTCAGTATCTGGTGTGACCCCCTTGTGCAGCAATAATTGTAACTAAACGTTTCTGGTAACTGTTGATCGGTCCTGCACACCGCCTTGGAGGAATTTTAGCCCATTCCTCCGTACAGAACAGCTTCAACTCTGGGATGCTGGTGGGTTTCCTCACATGAACTGCTCGCTTCAGGTCCTTCCACAACATTTAGATTGGATTAAGGTCACGACTTTGACTTGGCCATTCCAAGACATTAACTTTATTCTTCTTTAGCCATTCTTTGGTAGAACGACTTGTGTGCTTAGGGTCATTGTCTTGCTGCATGAGCCACCTTCTCTTGAGATTCAGTTCATGGACAGATGTCCTGACATTTTTCTTTCAGAATTTGCTGGTATAATTCAGAATTCATCGTTCCATCAATGATGGCAAGCCATCCTGGCCCAGATGCATCAAAACAGGCCCAAACCATGATACTACCACCACCATGTTTCACAGATGGGATAAGGTTCTTATGCTGGAATGCAGTGTTTTCCTTTCTCCAAACATAATGCTTCTCATTTAAACCAAAAAGTTCTATTTAGGTCTCATCCATCCACAAAACATTTTTCCAATAGCCTTCTGGCTTGTCCATGTGATCTTTAGCAAACTGCAGACGAGCAGCAATGTTCTTTTTGGAGAGCAGTGGCTTTCTCCTTGCAACCCTGCCATGCACACCATTGTTGTTCAGTGTTCTCCTGATGCTGGTGTGGGTGTAATCAGTTAATTATTGAAATTAAGTGATCAATCTCGTTAAATCAGTCTCATTAAATTTTGAAGGTCAATAATTAAAATGAATCAATCCCATTGAATCATTTAATTTGACTCGTTTGAATTGAATCATACCATAGAATCAGTCTCATTTGAAGTGAGTCATTCAGTGAATCATTTAGTGAATCATTTAGTGAATCATACCATTAATACTGGTGCTTAATAATAAATTACCAAACAGCTAAATTATGGTATATTTCCAAATTATTACGATCACTCACCATATTACATAACATATGCACCCTTTTTGAATTCTTTGAGAAGATTGGGGACTTCAGATATTGTTGTTCACACAAATAAACACAGTTTGTTTAATAAATGAATTTATTACACAAAGATAAAAATAATAAATCAATATATACAAGCAGTGAGGTGGGTGTGTGTGTGTAGGACTTGACCATGTGTTTAGCCTCGTGTAGCTAACTACACGTGGTGGAGGCCTAGCTTGTTGGTAGCTAAACAAAAGAATGTTATCTAAACAGAACAAAGGATTAGCTCTGTGTTTAGCCTTGTGTTGCTAGTGTGTGTTTGCTAAAGGCCCTATGGCCTAGCTAAAGTGTGTTTGTTAGGCCTGGTGTGGCCTACTGAGCACGTGTTGCTAAAGACAAAGGGAAACTGTAGCTAACCCACTAGCTCATAACCATACTGAATCCACTGAAATCTTAATGAGATCAAGATGTATAATAATGAAATTATAATGTTAGTAAGAATAAAAGAGAGAGACGCATGCGCAGCCTATCTATTAAACAATTGAAAATAGAGCCAAAATAAATCAACACGCTGCGGGTCTAACAGTGTAACAGATAAACCTGGGTTTAAATTCACACTATTTCAAATAAAAGCAAATTCCTAAGACTATCTTAATTATGCCCAAATGCCAAAATCTTACTTAATCCTGCCTTTAGCAAGATATGAAGAACTATTCGCCGGTGTAGTTTCGGGCCTCGCCGTGGGAGCACGTGAGCCGCCCGTGATGGAGGCGGAGAAAACTTTCGGGTCCAGCGGAGCACTTGGGTGGTTCCCGTGGAAAGCAGAGGATTCTTGGTCCGAACCTCAGCGTTCGTGAGGAAAAGTCTCTGATCAGAATAAGATGCACAGCGCTTTTGAGTTAAAAAGGATTCAATCGCTTCTTAACTTTTAACTGCCTGGGCTGCAGTCATGACGTCACTTCTAATGCAAGTAAACCGGTTATAACTCAGGTTGAGTTTAAAGATCGCGCGACTCTAGAGTTTACCTTTGCCAAGGGTAAGTAAGAAAATCGCGCTGAGTGATGGATCTTGCAAGAAAGAAGACGTCTTTTTGGGTGGAGAGCGCCTCTTTATACGTCCAGATTCATCGGAAGCCAGACGTGAGAGACAAAGATGGGGGAGCTTCCGCTTGGATTTATGCGTGCATGGCAGACTGACGTAGGTGATCCCGCCCACGCGTGACGTAGGTCACACGGAAGTTGCCTGGGAATTGTAGTTCTGACACAAGATGGCGGCATGATACCTACACTGGACTCATGAACATTAACATTAGCCAATGTGAGCGAGGCCTTCAGTTGCTTAGAAGTTATCCTGGGGTCCTTTGTGACCTCACCGACTATTACACGCCTTGCTCTTGGAATGATCTTTGTTGGTCGACCACTCCTGGGGAGGGTAACAATGGTCTTGAATGTCCTCCATTTGTACACAATCTGTCTGACTGTGGCTTGGTGGAGTCCAAACTCTTTAGAGATGGCTTTGTAACCTTTTCCAGCCTGATGAGCATCAACAACGCTTTTTCTGAAGTCCTCAGAAATCTCCTTTGTTTGTGCCATGATACACTTCCACAAACGTGTTGTGAAGATCAGACTTTGATAGATCCCTGTTCTTTAAATAAAACAGGGTGCCCACTCACACCTGATTGTCATCCCATTGATTGAAAACACCTGACTCTAATTTCACTTTCAAATTAACTGCTAATCCTAGAGGTTCACATACTTTTGCCACTCACAGATATGTAATATTGGACCATTTTCCTCAATAAATAAATGACCAAGTATAATATTTTTTTGTCTCATTTGTTTAACTGGGTTCTCTTTATCTACTTTTTGGACTTGTGTGAAAATCTGATGATGTTTTAGGTCATATTTATGCAGAAATATAGAAAATTCTAAAAGGTTCACAAACTTTCGAGCACCACTGTACGTTCTTGGGATAGGTTCCGGACCCACCACTTCCCTGACCAGGATGAAGTGGTTACTGAAGATACAGGACAATGAATGAATAAAATAAAACTGATCCTTTTCAGTGTAACTGAAAATTTGATGATGATTTAGGTCATATTTATGCAGAAATATAGAAAATTCTAAAGGGTTCACAAACCTTCAAGCACCACTGTACACATATTCACATACTCATTCACACTTGGGGCAATTTAGAGTCGCCACCCCACCTACTGACATGCATTTGAAGGTGGGATGAAACTGGAAAACCCAGAAGAAACCCATGCAGACACAGAGAGAACACACACAGATATTCTACACAGCCAGTGGACCCTGGAGCTATGGGGTGGCAATGCTGTGCCACCAAGGTGGATTTTTTTTTCTTTAAAAATACACTTAAGTATAACAGTATAAAATATTGCCCAGTTGACTCTTTCTTCATTCCAATGTTTTAATATAGCTGTAAAAAATGTTGACGCACTGAAACACAAAAGCCATATAAAAATGATAGGAAAAGCAATAAAACTTGATCAAACTGCAAGCAAATGGAAAGCATAACAATAAAAAAGGGACTGGAAACTATACCTAGAAAAAGAGTTTAAATGTTTAAAGAGACACAGATAAGGCAGAAGGATATTATAAGTGCCTCTGATGTCAGAAACAAATAAGATCTTTTGAACAGCTTTGCCCTAACCACAGTGAAGTGAACAGCAGGCGAGGCAGCAGGGTTACCTTTTAACAAACATCTTTGCCAGCTTTTAAGCACGGGCGCTTTAAGCTGCAGGGAAATGCTTCTTACACAAATCCCGAGCTCAAGAGTGAAACTCGGCGTACATAATTAACCAAATAACCTGCCCTGGGAGCAGAGAGAGAGAGAGAGAGAGAGAGAGAGAGAGGTTTTTCTTTTGCTCATTTGATAACAGGACTACCCTGAGGTATTGGAAAATGTTAACTATAAAGGAGTCCATGTGTACATGAGGATATAGACACATATTCATACACTTTACACGTGTTCATTGCCTTGGTGAATGGTCATATTAACAACAAGGAAAGTGTAACTGAGCCGGCCTATATCCGTGAATTGGCAATTACACTTACCTACTTTCTGCAGAGCCTCCACAGTAATAGATAATGGGATAAGTGAATTACTGATTACCTTTTAACCATACACCGGCCCCTCATGCTACTGTCTATTAGCTGCACGCATCTCAGCTTTCTCAAAGACTTCCATTAACTGCACAAATTGCAACAGTGATGTGACAATTTCTGTGATAGGATATTAAAATGCAAATGCTCTGTATTAAAATGTATACTGCGATAGCTGATGACCTGTTCCTACCCTGCAACCTTTTCCTCTCCGCTCCAGCATGTAGCATTTTCACTGATAAAGAATCTGCTCACCTTAAACCTTCAACAACTGAACATGTCTTTTCTGTCTGACACTGGACACTGCACAGCATGGTTAAAAAAAAAAATCACAGACCTTCTCAAGCTTCAGAATCGGCTTGCTTTTCCGTTGCCTTATTGCTTTTCATTTTTACCATTTATTCTTTGTCATTTCTATTCTGCTGACTGAATCAGCAACCAGGATAATGGTGCACGCTGAAGAACTGAAAAGGTTTAATATAAGCAGGCTGGAATCTCTTATGAGCTGAGGGTTTAGTTTGAACTTCAAATCAACAGAAGAGGTTACTATCTGCAGAGTCCACACACACACATGCACGCACAAAGATGTAATGGAATGAAACAAGAAGACAGAGATAGGAGATTTTAAAGCAAGCATATATTTCCTAGTGATGATGGTTGACAGCCCACAGGGGTCTTTCCTTTTATGTGAAAGATTTCTCTTTGGAATTCACTAGTGAAGCTCGGCCGACTCCTTCACTAATAGTGCCTGTGACAGGCACAGCAGCTTCCGTGCCCAGCGAAATGACAATTTAATTAAATGCTACAAAGCATTCAGAAGAACAGCACAAAGTGTGAGAAATCGCAGAGGAGCATGAGTTTAAGAAGCCACACTGCAAAAAAACTGAAAACTGAATTTGAGGAGAATACTATTGACAAGACATCTTGGAATAAGTTGGTTACAATCTAGAACTAGTTTTAATAATCTTAGAGTTGGTGTCTTGTATTCTTCTAATAGGAAAAGCCAGATCGTTTCAACTATATTCAAGATATTCTAACTTGTTAAGATATCATTTTTGCAGTGTAGAAGAAAACAAGACACCAATGCTGAGATTATTAAAACTAGTTCTAGATTGTAACCAACTTATTCCAAGATGTCTTGTCAATAGTATTAAGGAATTTTCTCCTCAAATTCAGTTTTCAGTTTTTTGCAGTGCATACACTCGCATTAAACATAACAGGGCGACGCAGAAGGCTGCCTCATGGGACACAGATAAAGCCTAGACCTCAGTAAGACTCAGCATGATTTTAACGGGATTGCAAAACGTAGACCATCAGTTTCAATTTCTAATCTACGTCAAAAGAAACTGGTCTACTCACATTGGTGGGCGATATGGCAAATCATATGGCAAGACATTTTTATTCTTTTGTTATTACAACCCCAATTCCAAAAAAATTGGGACACAACATAAATAAAAACAGAATGTACAGATTTGCAAATCATGGAAACCCTATATTTCATTGAAAATAGTACAAAGACAACATATCAAATGTTGAAACTGATACATTTTATTGTTTTTTGAAAAATATATGCTCATTTTGAATTTGATGTCAGCAACACATTTCCAAAAAGTTGGGACGGGGCAACAAAAGACTGAAAAAGTTGTGTAATGCTTAAAAAAAATTGGTTAATTGGCAACAGATCATTAACATGATTGGATATAAAAAGAGCATCCCAGAGAAACGGAGTCTCTCAGAAGTAAAGATGGGGAGGAGTTGACCGCTCTGTGAAAGACTGCATGGGCAAACAGTGCAATAATTTAAGAATACCGGTCCTCAATGTAAAATTGCAAATAATTTGGGGATCACATCATCTGTGGTACACAATATCATTAAAATATTCAGAGAATCTGGAGAAATCTCTGTATGCAAGAGACAAGGCTGAAAACTGACATTGGATATCCGTGATCTTCAGGCCCCCAGGCAACACTGCATTAAAAGCAGATACGTGTCTGTCATGGAAATCACTGTATGGGCTCAGGAACACTTCAGAAAACCATCATCTGTGAAAACAGTTCATTACTGCATCCACAAATGCAAGTTAAAACCATATATAAACAATATCCAGAAACACCGCCACCTTTTCTGGGCCCGAGCTCTTTTACGATGGACTGAGGCGAAGTGGAAAATTGCCCCAAGGTCTGATGAATCAAAAGTAGAAATTCTTTTTAGAAATCATGGACACCATGTCCTCCAGGCTAAAGAGGAGAGGGATCATCCGGCTTGTTATGTGCACAGTGCACAGTTTAAAAGCCAGTATCTGTGATGGTATGAGGGTGCATTAGTGCACATGACATGGGTAGCTTGTACATCTGGGAAGGCATCATTAATGCTGAATGATATATACACGTTTCAGAGCAATATGCTGCCATCCAGACAAAATCGTTTTCAGGGAAGGCCTTCCTTCTTTCAGCAAGACAATGCCAAACCACTTTCTACACATATTAAAACTGCATGGCTCTGTAGTAAAAGAGTCTGGGTGCTAAACTGGCCTGTCTGCAGTCTAGACTTGCCTCCCATTTAAAACATTTGGTGCATTATGAAGTGCAAAATATAACAAAGGAGACCCTGAACTGTTGAGCAACTGAAATTGTATATCAGGCAAGAATGGGACAACATTTCAATTTCAAAACTACAGCAATTGGTCTCCTTAGTTCCCAAAAGTTTACAGAGTGTTGTTAAAAGTAGAGGTGACGCAACACAGTGGTAAACATGCCCCTGTCCCAACTTTTTTTGAAACATGTTGCTGACATCAAATTCAAAATGAGCATATATTTTTCAAATAAACAATAAAGTTTCTCAGTTTCAACATTTGATATTTTGTCTTTGTACTATTTTCAATTAAATATAGGGTTTCCATGATATTGCAAATCTTCACATTCTGTTTTTATTTACAGTTTACACAGCGTCCCAACGTTTTTGGAATTGGGGTTGTATTTAGTAAGAAATGGAAGGAAAATTGAAATAACTGCTGCATCTAATTAGCCACTTGTACTGTACTGATGGAATTTGTCAGTTTTATACGAGTGCTTATATGATATTAGGCTTATATGATACTTGTATACCATAATTTTAACATATTATAATATCAATATCACATCATTGTCATATTGAATAGTGTCAAGTCCTGGTGGGCTTCTGCAGAGAGAGAGAGAGAGAGAGAGAGAGAGAGAGATGCTCACTGTTCATGTTTCATTTCCCTCCCTTGACTTTCTATTTACATTGACATGAGCCTTTGTAATTCTAGTTTTGTCTCCGCCCTGTCTTGTCATTGCTATATTACCCAATTGTATGCAGTTGTCTTGTGTTTGTTCATAATTACTCTGGAAATTTATGTTACCAGAAAGTCATACACCACAAACTCAGGAACTAAAAAAAAAAAGAGCTTTTTTCATGTTGTCTACAACCCCGATTCCAAAAAAGCTGGGACAAAGTACAAATTGTAAATAAAAATGGAATGCAATAATTTACAAATCTCAAAACCTGATATTGTATTCACAATAGAACATAGACAACATATCAAATGTTGAAAGTGAGACATTTTGAAATTTCATGCCAAATATTGGCTCATTTGAAATTTCATGACAGCAACACATCTCAAAAAAGTTGGGACAGGGGCAATAAGAGGCTGGAAAAGTTAAAGGCACAAAACAGGAACAGCTGGAGGACCAAATTGCAACTCATTAGGTCAATTGGCAACTCATTAGGTCAATTGGCAATAGGTCATTAACATGACTGGGTATAAAAAGAGCATCTTGGAGTGGCAGCGGCTCTCAGAAGTAAAGCTGGGAAGAGGATCACCAATCCCCCTAATTCTGCGCTGACAAATAGTGGAGCAATATCAGAAAGGAGTTTGACAGTGTAAAATTGCAAAGAGTTTGAACATATCATCTACAGTGCATAATATCATCAAAAGATTCAGAGAATCTGGAAGAATCTCTGTGCGTAAGGGTCAAGGCCGGAAAACCATACTGGGTGCCCGTGATCTTCAGGCCCTTAGACGGCACTGCATCACATACAGGCATGCTTCTGTATTGGAAATCACAAAATGGGCTCAGGAATATTTCCAGAGAACATTATCTGTGAACACAATTCACCGTGCCATCCGCCATTGCCAGCTAAAACTCTGTAGTTCAAAGAAGAAGCCGTATCTAAACATGATCCAGAAGCGCAGACATCTTCTCTGGGCCAAGGCTCATTTAAAATGGACTGTGGCAAAGTGGAAAACTGTTCTGTGGTCAGACGAATCAAAATTTGAAGTTCTTTATGGAAATCAGGGACGCCGTGTCATTCGGACTAAAGAGGAGAAGGACAACCCAAGTTGTTATCAGCGCTCAGTTCAGAAGCCTGCATCTCTGATGGTATTGGGTTGCATTAGTGCATGTGGCATGGTCAGCTTACACATCTGGAAAGACACCATCAATGCTGAAAGGTATAGCCAAGTTCTAGAGCAACATATGCTCCCATCCAGACGACGTCTCTTTCAGGGAAGACCTTGCATTTTCCAACATGACAATGCCAAACCACATACTGCATCAATTACAGCATCATGGCTGCGTAGAAGAAGGGTCCGGGTACTGAACTGGCCAGCCTGCAGTCCAGATCTTTCACCCATAGAAAACATTTGGCGCATCATAAAACGGAAGATACGACAAAAAAGACCTAAGACAGTTGAGCAACTAGAATCCTACATTAGACAAGAATGGGTTAACATTCCTATCCCTAAACTCGAGCAACTTGTCTCCTCAGTCCCAGACGTTTACAGACTGTTGTAAAGAGAAAAGGGGATGTCTCACAGTGGTAAACATGGCCTTGTCCCAACTTTTTTGAGATGTGTTGTTGTCATTAAATTTAAAATCACCTAATTTTTCTCTTTAAATGATACATTTTCTCAGTTTAAACATTTGATATGTCATCTATGTTCTATTCTGAATAAAATATGGAATTTTGAAACATCCACATCATTGCATTCTGTTTTTATTTACAATTTGTACTTTGTTCCAACTTTTTTGGAATTGGGGTTGTATTTTTTTTTCATGTTGTCCACTTTTTCCCCCAACAAAGACCACTCGAACACACCACATCGTAGCAGGCTTGTAGTACTCAAGTCCAGGACTTGGATTCAAGTCTGACTCGTGCCATAATTTTAAGGATTCATGACTTGACATGGACTTGATCACTGATGACTCGGATTAGTACATTAACTGCATTCGGACTCATAAATTGGAGACGAGGACTCTGATTTTTTCTTTATTTTTTTGTAACATGCCATAATAATTTGGCATAAGATATTTATACCTACATTAATTTTTATACAAATTTTGTGCAAGAGAATACACATTCACCTTTTCATACGTCATGTTCAGGAACAAACTAACGTTAATGGTGCTAAAATTCCTGGAGAGAAACCCCTAGGGTTGTCTGCTTTGCTTATACAGACTTCTCGTGCAGTGGGAAAAAAATGCACTGCTATGTGTTCCATGTGTCGAAGAACTATTGAGGAAACGACAGGGACAACCTCGAACTTCAATCGTCATTTGGGAAGACTACACCCAGAGAAGTAAGTGACACGCTATGTTCATTGCCCTGTTGATAGCGGGCCTTGCTGACTGATGAAGTCAAGTCAAGTCAAGTCAACTTTATTGTCAAATATGCTATACATGCTCGACATACAGCACAGATGAAATATCAGTCCTCTCTGACCCACGGTGCAAACTGGCAATGCAATAAATAAAAATAGAATAATTGAAAAAACAAACAATATAAACAGTATAAACACTCTAGATAGGAACTAGACAGACTAAACACTCAAACAATATAAACAGAATAAATAAACAGTATAAACACTAGATAAGAACAAGACAGACTAAACACTCAAACAGACAATATAAACAGTATAAACACTCTAGATATTAACTAGACTAAACACTCATATATACGGTACACACACACACACACACACACACACACATAAATTGGTACAAATAACCAAACAGTCAAGGGCACTTGAGGTATAGCAGGTAAACATGAAACATGAAATAAGCAGAATAAACAAACTAGCAGCTGTTAAGGTGAGGTAGTGCGGAATAGTGCAAATGGGCGAGGTAAAGTGAGATGTGCGGTCCCTGAGTTCAGTGTGTTAATGAACGATGAGATGTATGTATGTGTGTGTGTGTGTGTGTGTGTGTGTGTGTGTGTGTGTGTGTGTTGGGGGGGGAACTGTGAGGATGACATGTCAGATGCTGAAGGGGGGTGTGCGAGCAGAATCTGTGGCAGGGGGCAGAGGGGGGAGGAGGGGCAGAACAGGGAGGGAGTTGAGCCTCCTGACCGCCTGGTGAAAGAAACTGTTTTTGAGCCTGCTGGTTTTGGCCCGGAGACTCCGCAGTCTCCTCCCCGACAGCAGCAGGCTGAAGAGGCTGTGAGATGGGTGGGTGGGGTCACCTGCAATCCTGATGGCTTTGCGGGTGAGGTGGGAGTTATATATATCCATAAGAGAAGGGAGAGAGACACCAATGATCTTCTCAGCTGCTCTCACGATGTGCTGCAGAGTCTTGCAGCAGGACACGGTGCAGGCGCCGTACCACACGGTGATGCAGCTGGTCAGGATGTTCTCGATGGTGCCTCTGTAGAATGTGTGCATGATGGGGGCCGGGACTCTTGCTCTCCTCAGTTTGCGGAGGAAGTACAGACGCTGTTGGGCTTTTTTGGCCAGTGATGTGGTGTTGTTGTTCCAGTACAGGTCTTCAGAGATGTGCACACCCAGAAACTTGGTGCTGCTCACCCTCTCCACTGCAGCACCGTCGATAGATAGTGGAGCATGCTGGGTGTGCTCTCTCCTGAAGTCCACAACAATCTCCTTCGTCTTCTCCACGTTCAGACGGAGATTGTTGTCCTTGCACCACATGGCCAAGCGGCTCACCTCACTCCTGTAGATTGTCTCATCGCCGTTGTTGATGAGACCCACCACAGTCATGTCATTCGCAAACTTAATGAAGATACTTGAGCTGGATGTTGGTGTGCAGTCGTGGGTCAGCAAAGTGAAGAGGAGGGGGCTTAGCACACATCCTTGGGGGGCCCCCGTGTTTAGTGTGATGGTGCTGGAGGAGTTGCTGCCGACCCGTACAGTCTGTGGTCTCCCCGTCAGGAAGTCCAGCAGCCAGTTGCACAGGGAGGTGTTGAGTCCCAGCTGGTCCAGTTTGTGAATGAGCTGCTGAGGAATGATTGTGTTGAATGCTGAGCTAAAGTCTATGAACAGCATTCTGACATATGAGTCTTTTGTCTCCAGGTGGGTGAGGGCTGAGTGGAGGGCAGTGGAGATGGCATCATCGGTTGAACGGTTGGATTGATATGCAAACTGAAAAGGATCCAGGGCGGGGGGGAGGGCAGACTTGATATGCCTCATGACTAGCCGCTCGAAGCACTTCATGAGGATGGGAGTGAGTGCGACAGGGCGGTAGTCATTGAAGCAGGAGGGAGACTGCTTCTTCGGGACCGGGATGATGGTGGTGGCTTTGAGGCACGTGGGGACAACATCCTGGCTCAACGAGATGTTGAAGATGTCTGTAAAGACATCTGTGAGCTCCTCGGCACAGTCTCTCAGGACACGACCAGGAATGTTATCAGGACCTGGGTCTTTTCGTACATTTGTCGTCCTGAGAGCTCTCCTCATGCTGTCTGGGGACAGCGTCAACACCTGGTCACCGGGAGGTGGTGGGGTCTTCTTTGCCATGGTGCTGTTGTCTGCCTCAAAGCGAGCGAAGAAGTTGTTCAACTGATTCAGCAGAGACGTGGAGTTGTCATAGGTCTGTGGCGAGGGCTTGTAGTCTGTGATGGTCTGAAACCCCCACCACAGGTTCCTGGTGTCTCTGCTGTTGTTGAAATGGTCAGCAATGTGCCTGGAATACTGTCTCTTGGCCACCCTGATGCCTCATGACAGATTGGCCCTAGCTGTCCTCAGGCCCACCTCGTCCCCAGCTCTGAAGGCGGCATTCCGAGCCCACAGGAGCCTATAGACTTCCCCTGTCAGCCATGGCTTCTGATTGGCCCGAATGGAGACGGTTCTGGTGACCGTAATGTCGTCCATGCACTTCCTCATGTAGGCAGTGACGGTCTCTGTGTATTCCTGGAGATCTGTGGTGTTGTTGTAGGTGGCCGCCTGTCTGAACATGCTCCAGTCAGTGGTGGAAAAACAGTCCTGGAGTGCCTCCTAGCTCGCGTTAACCCTCTCTCATGTTATTTGCCCTGTTGATAGCGGGACTTGTGTCGGACTCGACTTGGATCAGTGTTGGACTCAACTTGACTCGGATCAATAGTAGACTTGACTCGGACTCAACTCAAAATTTTCTTTAATGACTTGGACTTGAACACTGGGGACTCCAGACTGGACTCGGACTCAGTGTTTAGTGACTCGACTACAACACTGCATCGTAGTCACCACCTCTGAACTTATATTCATGAACTTCTGAGGTGGACTTCAAGGCAGCAGAAGTCTAAGCCTTGTTTACTTCATTTCCATGTTCTGTGTTTCCTGGTTTTAATGCTTTCCTGTTTTTCTCATTTTGACATATGGACTATGCCATGGCCTAAAGGTTAGTGATGCAGCTTTGGGACCAAAAGGTCACTTGTTCAATTCTCTGGACCAGCAGGAATGGCTGAAGTGCCCTTGAGCAAGGCATCTAACCCCCAACTGCTCCCTGAGCTGCTCTGGGTATGTTGTATGTTGCTCTGGATAAGAACATCTGCTAAATGCCTCTAATTTAGTGTAACGCTAGTTTGATGCTGCCTGCCTGTTCCCTGAACAGATTGTGAACGCTGACAATGATTACTGTATCTGCCCTAATAAACAGCACTCTGAGGATACACACAAATGTCCTGCCTTTCAGTACTGCATGTTATAGAGCTTTTAAAGACTTTGAAATTTTGTTCTATCCTGATCAGGGACACGCTGTGGATCTGGAGTGGGGCTGAGTACGAGGTGGAAATACACCTTGGATGAGACACCAGTTCACTGTACATGCACACTAAATAATATTCATAAATACTAAAAACCATCCATCCATCCGACTTCATAACAAGAACAGAAACAAAAGCACATGGCAAAACATACGGTAAAAAGAAGCACAAGGAGTTCAAAGATTAAACTCAAGCAGCACTCACTTCACTGGGAAACTTACCCACACTGAGTGGGACACTGTTTATTCTGGTACTAGACAATTTGGGACATGGTAAAAGTTTTCATGACTTTGGGGATATAATTATCTCCTGTTGTGTTATGAAAGAAAAAGTTATTGTGCACAATGACATGACCATTACAGCTTATGGTTTAGCTAGAACAGCTGGTTTGATCACGCTGTGACTGACAGAGCCACCAGCAGTGTCCATGCACTGCCCACGTGTACCTGTGCCCATTCTGTGGAGTCATAAACAGCATCAATGCTACATAACGTACTAGTCACCTAGTTTTAGCTAGATAGCAAACTTGTACTCACACACTCTCTTTTTCTCCACTGACAGACTTTTGGCTCTCTTCTGTCACTGTGTAATCTGACTTCTTTAAAACGCCTAAAGCAATGAGCTGGCATACGAATATAAACTTCCCTCAAGACCAGACGTTCCTGCAGGCTTGTAGTACTTGAGTCTGACTTGTTCCCTAATTTTAAGGACTCGTAACTTGACATGGACTTGAGCACTGATGACTTGGGCTCAGACTTGGGCATTAACTGCATTTGGACTCGTAAATTGGAGACGAGGACTCTGATTTTTTCTTTATTTTTTTGTAACATGCCATAATAATTTGGCATAAGATATTTATACCTACATTAATTTTTATACAAATTTTGTGCAAGAGAATACACATTCACCTTTCATATGTCATGTTCAGGAACAAACTAACGTTAATGGTGCTAAAATTCCTGGAGAGACTTCTCGTGCAGTGGGAAAAAATGCACTGCTACGGTATGTGTTCCATGTGTAGAAGAACTATCGAGGAGACGACGGGGACAACCTCGAACATCAATCGCCATTTGGCAAGACTCCACCCAGAGAAGTAAGTGACACGCTATGTTCATTGCTCTGTTGATAGCGGGACTTGCTTGCTGACCGATGAACAAGCTAGTGTTAACCCTCTCTCATGTTATTTGCCCTGTTGATAGTGGGCGGGGCTTGCTGAGCGATGAACAAGCTTTTTATCTGTAGCCTGTTAACTAAAATGGGGCAGTCAAGCAGTAATGTTAGTCCAACACAGTAGCAGAGACGGTTTCACATAAAGGCAGCAACAGCCACCGTCAAATGGTGTGGTTGGAGTCTTGTTCTCGGATTCGACTCGGACTCGAGTTGGCTCGGCTCAATAGTGGACTCGACTTGAAATTTTCTTTAATGACTTGGACTTGAACACTGGGGACTCAAGACTGGACTCGGACTCGAGGTTTAGTGACTCGACTACAACACTGCGTCCCTGACACAACCCTGATCATTTATTACTGGACTGTCAGGGTGACTCACAACATCTCAAGATTTTTTTTAGGAAAGATATAGGATATGTGGAAATGAATATTTTTTTGTCCCCTGACTCAATAAATGCATTTTTATTTTTATTCTGAACAAAAATAAAATCCTACACACTGTAGCTTGAAATTTTACCTTGATTTATTACAGTTGTGGCTCCATAAATTATTGTTATAAGTGGTGTGTACTATCTCACGCTTACATTTTCTATACTTCGCAGCTGTTTGTTTGTGATTCTGCCTAAATGTAGGTCTGCACTGCATGAAGTGGAGCAAACTGAGCAGAGTTTAATAAACAGCTTCAAGCTCTTCCTTGCCACAGTGCTGACACAGTGCATGTTTATACAGTATGTATGTGTGAGGAAGTGAGCAGGCCTCACCCTGTTCAGAGTCATACTCTTCCACAGTGGAGACGAAGTGTGGTCGAGAGTAGAAGTTGTGTGGGCCGGGTTGCTGCAGGCCACCCAGGCTGTAGAAGGCATGCTCTGTGGCGGCGCAGCTGGAGAAGGCCCTGCGGCTCGGGATGCACGGGTAGCGCGACCAGCTCTTCATCTCCAGGTCAAAGGCCTCGAAAGCTGTCACCGGCATCTTGCCCTGACGCCCACCTGAAGCCCAAATGAGAAAAAGATTAAACAGATTGAGACTGAGGGTACACAGTTTTTCTCACAGCAAATACCTGTAGCTGTATTGCTGGGTCCTGCTGTTGTGTGTGTCAGTGTGGAAGTCGAGAGGACTCGGATCTCCTCTTTGGCCGTGTGTGCGCTTAAGATTTCAGAGCTCAGCAAGACCTCTTTTGTCTTTTAAACATCTTCAAGAGCTTGACATAGCCAGTTTTTCATTCCAGACAAGCGTTGTTTTTGTGCTACAGCCAAGTTGATTTTGCTGCCTGAGAAATGGCTCTTGTGCAATAAGAAATGTAGTTCAAGAATAGACAAAGGCTTTGGAACCAAACAACAGCATCATGACCTCTCCTTCTCCTTGCTGTGTGGTCTTCTGTTAACCTGTGCACTGTGCCTAGGGGTATATTACTAATATTGCCATTGTGTGTGTGTGTGTGTGTGTGTGTGTGTGTGTGGTTTTTTTATTTTATTTTATTTTATTTTTTTTGGGGGGGGGGGGATTTGGCTGGTCTCCATGATGAAAACTGCTTTTTATTCAAACTGCAGGTTTTATTTAAAAAGTAAAATGTTCTTGAGGTTAATGTTTAATTAAATAGCTCTATTAATAATTCATTGCATTAAGAATGAAAGGGAATCAAACCCAGAACAAGCTGCAGTTTAATGCAGACAAACCTTCTACTATTTATAACATCCTTCTGTTTTCTTTCATTCTCATTCCCTTTCTACATCTTTTTACCATCTTTCCCAGTCTCTCTTGCTTACTTTGCCTCCAGTATGTGTCTGATCCCCATCCATCCCTGACACTGTTCAGACTGCACTGGGACAAAGATCTGGCCAGCAGCAGAAAACACACACATACACAGGGGAAAAATAAAAGGCAGGCCTGTGGAGGAGAGGATGAAGAGACGCAGTGCAGTCTGAAGTTCAGTACAACCCGAGAGAAAGACACAAAACGACAGAGAGATGGAGAGAGAGAGAGAGAGACAGAGAGAGAGAGAGAGAGAAGCAGGCCGGCAGGCTGTTTAAAGTGTTCTGCAATGATTTAAGCTCGTTGGTTGCAGTCATTCAAATTTTAGAGAGAGCTGTAAAAGGAAGAGAGACACACAAAGCAAAAAGCACTACGTTAAGGGAAAATACAGTCAGTTCCAAAATTACCGCAACCCTGAGTTAAGAAAAAAAAAAGATAAGGTGTGGTTCATTAGCTTAATCTCACACTGAAATATGAACACGATCTAACCTTTAACTGAAGTAAATTTATTAAAGAAAGTAAAAACAATCTTTATCAAAAATGGTTTATCAAAAAGAGTGGCATGCACATATGCCGGTGTGCATCTGGTGTTGGCCCAGACTCGAGTCTCCCAGCTTTGAGGACAGACGGCCTGTGTGCTGTGAGCCATATGCACCCTTGTTAAAGCGTGGACCGCACAATCTCACCAGACTGTCACACTTACCACACTACATCAGAAAAAAAAAAACCAACAACAACCAGAAAAAAAAAAACAACCAAGTAGTGTTGTTACAGCCATGTAAGCCATCACATACAGTATACAGCCAAAAATATTTATTTATGACACGACATTACGATCAGCTACCAGAAAAATTGTTATTGCTGTTATTATAGTTATAAATATCATCAAGATTAATAATGGCAACTTGACTTTACCTGCAATTTTAATTCAACTAAGAAATGTGTGGTTAAGATATAAAAAAGGTTCAAATCTTCATTTAACTTTTTAAGCATAATTGGTGGTTTGGGTTCTTTGGTTGGAAAATCTAGAACTAAGAGATTCTAAAGACTCCAGTAAAATAAACAAATTTGATGGTTCATACTGTATTTGACAAATGTGCCTAATATTTGAATGGTGTGATTATGTTCATAAAATGAATCTGTGCTGTGATCATGTAAGAGCAAAAAGCTTTAAAAGCCCTGTCCAGAATACAGCGTGCGTTTCTGTGTATGGTAATGTGGCAGTTCATTAGCTAATGAACTTTTTAGGCCAAATGCTGCTTGGTTGGAAAACAGAGAAGAAGAAGAAGAAGAAGAAGAAGAAGCCTTTATTTGTCACAGTGAAATTTGTCCTCGGCATTTAACCCATCTGAAGCAGTGAACACACACACGCACACACACAAGTGAGCAATGAGCACGCACACATACCCAGAGCAGTAGGTAGCTATGTTACAGTGCCTGGGGAGCAGTTGGGGGTTAGGTGCCTTGCTCAAGGGCACTTCAGCCCAAAGCCGCCCCATGTTAACCTAACTGCATGTCTTTGAAATGTGGGGGAAACTGGAGCACCCAGAGGAACATGCAACCTCTACACAGAAAGGTCCCTATCAGCTACTGGGGTCAAACCCAGAACCTTCTTGCTGAGAGGCGACGGTGCTAACCACTACATCACCGTGCTGCCCAGAGCTGATAATAGATGACGAAGAATTTCTATTTCAGGTCACTGATCTCAAAACCTCCATACAAATTAGAATGGTTATTCAGTCATGGTCCCAAGGCACAAACAAACAAACAAACAAAATTAAATAAAGCTACAATGATACAGGAAAAGTTAGCCAGTAAGAAACTCTTCCAATAACTGTGATTAAACATCACAGTTGTGAAACAAGGCCATTGACACAGTTCCTCAGCAGACAGCATGTCGGCCTTCTCTGAACCCACACCTGGGATGTTATTTTAGGAGGCAACCTGTGTGTGCCAGCATGGATGGAGGGAGGATGTGGAGAAGCCAAGTTGGGGCAATCTGTTATTGAGCCGTTACGTCAGTGCACAGACAGACCTATGGGGTCATGACTGAAATCGCACTGCCATAAATAATGTGTGCTTCCATCCAGACTCATCTTTCATGTATAGCCTTAATATGATTTTGCTGCTGTTCTATCTATATCCCAGCAGACTCCCACAGACACAACTGAATTAGGCTCAGTTTGGCGCCGTTGTCTGTCTGAAATTCCTCCTCTCACTGAACAAGTTAGCAGAACAAGAACTTTGTTTTTGCTGCCCGCATGTCAATTTTGCCTTGTTAATGAACAATAGTGTTAAAGCGAGAGAGAGAGAGAGAGAGAGAGAGAGAGAGAGAGAGAGATTGAAAATAAAATGTTTATGCACATGTAATTACATGCTGGACCAAATTTAGTACAAATAATTCTGTGTGAGGGCGGCACGGTGGTGTAGTGGTTAGCGCTGTCGTCTCACAGCAAGAAGGTCTGGGTTCGAGCCCCGTGGCCGGCGAGGGCCTTTCTGTGTGGAGTTTGCATGTTCTCCCCGTGTCCACGTGGGTTTCCTCCGGGTGCTCCGGTTTCCCCCACAGTCCAAAGACAGGCAGCTTAGGTTAACTGGTGACTCTAAATTGACCGTGAGTGTGAATGGTTGTCTGTGTCTATGTGTCAGCCCTGTGATGACCTGGCGACTTGTCCAGGGTGTACCCCGCCTTTCGCCCGTAGTCAGCTGGGATAGGCTCCAGCTTGCCTGCGACCCTGTAGAACAGGATAAAGCGGCTAGAGATGATGAGATGAGATGAGATGAGATGAGATGAATTCTGTGTGATCTTAGTACATTTTGTGTCTAATCAATGAGAAAAAAGTAAGACTCAGATGTCACAACAGAAACAATACAGTAACTCCATTCTTTCCAGCACTCTGTTGCAATTTTGCTCGTGTTCTGGCTCTGCCTCTCAGTGTACCCCATCTGTGACGGGCTGAGGTCTGGGGTGAGCCCTGATCATAGCACTCAACCATACATCAGAGTCATACACTCAGGGCACAGTGCTTCTAAGTTTGATAAAAGAACTCAGAATTCAGTGCTGTGTGTGTGAAGAAGAAGAAGCCTTTATTTGTCACATGCACACTTCAAGCACAGTGAGATTCATCCTCTGCATTTAACCCATCTGTAGCAGTGAACACACACACACACATACCTAGAGCAGTGGGCAGCCATACTACAGCGCCCAGGGAGCAGTCAGAGTACCTTGCTCATGAGCACTTCAGCCCAAGGCTGCCCTATGTTAACCTGACTGCATGTCTTTGGACTGTGGGGGAAACCGGAGCACCCGGAGGAAACCCACACAGACACGGGGAGAACATGCAAACTCCACACAGAAAGGCCCCCCATCAGCCACTGGGCTCGAACCCAGAACCTTCTTGCTGTGAGGCGACAGTGCTAACCACTACACCACCGTGTGTGTGTGTGTGAAGGTTTGTCAGCTCTCTGTAACTTTTACAACATGATCATGTGGAGTGCAGTCCCACACACTGACAACTTCACATAATTAACTGGACCACTTCTCGCTCTCTGTCTCACACACACACACACACACACACACACACACACACACACACACACACACACACACACACACACACACACACAGAGCAAAGGAGCTGAAGCAGCAATAAAATTCAGAGTGGTTTAAGGGCCATTAAGTTTTTTTTTTTAAAAAAATTGTGTTCTGGAAGATCTGCTGCTATTTCAGTTCGAATGGACTTGCATGGTTGCTGGTAGAACATGTTCCCCAATCAATTCCTCATTTGTTTTTCCATCCCTGGAACACTATTGTTATTCATCTGATTGTAGGTTATAACAAATCAGTAACGTAATCAGTATGTACCTCCAATTTCTTCCATCCCTGAGCCATTTGAAAATTCCCTCTAGTTGGCTTCTTGACAAAATAGATTGTGCAACTCTGCATTCCATCCATCCATCATCTATACCGTTTGCCCATTAGGGTCACAGGGGAAGCCAGAGCCAATCCCAGCTGACATTGGGTGAGAGACGGGATACACCCTGGGCAACTTGCCAATCTATCTCAGCGCTAACACAGAGATAAAGACCCATTCACACTCACATTCACACTCATCGACTATCGAAAACATGGACGGCGTGGCTCCATTGTCTCCCATTCTATAGAAATGGAGCCAAAATACTTCTGCCATGTTGTCAAACCTGGAGCCAGAATCTGTGCAGTAGAGACAAGAGGTGACGTCAACTAGACCCACTCCTTGGTAGGCCCGCCCCTTCTCCCAATGTATAGTGGTAGAAATCACCAGACATATACTGGCACATTCTCGAATTCTCTTTATTACATCTATCCAGAGAGCTTAAATAGTTTCAGCTGGACATATTTCATTAATATAGATGTGTCTAAGAAGAACATTTATCACATGAGCTGGAAATTCACTGACACTGATGTGACTAATGTTAGGGGAGAGCGGAGAGACTTGGGATAGTTTGTCTCATCTCATCTCATTATCTCTAGCCGCTTTATCCTTCTACAGGGTCGCAGGCAAGCTGGAGCCTATCCCAGCTGACTATGGGCGAAAGGCAGGGTACACCCTGGACAAGTCGCCAGGTCATCACAGGGCTGACACATAGACACAGACAATCATTCACACCTATGGTCAATTTAGAGTCACCAGTTAACCTAACCTGCAAGTCTTTGGACTGTGGGGGAAACTGGAGCACCCGGAGGAAACCCACGCGGACACGGGGAGAACATGCAAACTCCGCACAGAAAGGCCCTCGCCGGCCACGGGGCTCGAACCCGGACCTTCTTGCTGTGAGGCGACAGCGCTAACCACTACACCACCGTGCCGCCCTGGAATAGTTTGTATTCCTATAAATTAATTTCAACCAATTAGGTTTTAGATTACATCAGAAGTTAGATGCTGCCTGTTACAGTAACCTACTTCCTTTGGAGTCATGAAGCTGAAAACTGCAGCAAGGTTTACCGGTATGCAGTTCAATATTTTTGTCAATGAAAACTTATATTTTCTATTTTGCAATCCACCTCCATTTTATGGTGTAATGTACGCTGGTGAATTCAGGATTTGTTAGGAATTAAAGTATGCAGCCTAGAGTTACTATATAGCATTATTTATTAAACTTAAATTCTGGGGAAAACATTTAAGGCTTTTTTTTTTTTTTCAAAAATGGCCAGATGGGGAGATTTGAGACAGTTCATCATGTTACAGGTTTTTTTTTTCCTTGTGGTTTACAGATATAACCTTGTTTAAAAAATGTGTTAAAAATGTGGGAGTGTACCTGCATGAGGATTAAACTTATTTCATTCCTTCTTGAGAATGGAACGGTTTTGTCTGGTCAGGTTTTGGGGAAACTGATATTTTTCTATCACTGTACCAGCATTGTGTGTTCATGCAGTTCATATGTTACAAGTTCTGATAAAAATTAAACATATAGGCCTAGGTATTTTTTTGTTCCATGTCTCCCCACTATAGAGGTTTTTCACCTGACGTCACAGGGTCACGTGACGCCCCGGTGTCCGCCATTTTGAAGGTCAAGCTAGCTAATGTCAACAACATAGCTAGTATGTTACTGTAGCAATGTTTACGTTCAGTCATTTGGATGACTTAAAACCTTACAGTCTCAAGTTTTTCCTTTACTGTATTTACTAGTTTACTGAGCTAGCGTGCTCGAGCAGGCCGGGAACTA
The DNA here is from genome assembly GCF_027579695.1 of Neoarius graeffei. Lineage (NCBI taxonomy): Eukaryota > Metazoa > Chordata > Actinopteri > Siluriformes > Ariidae > Neoarius > Neoarius graeffei. Next base: position 57,668,384 of record NC_083581.1, read on the forward strand.
GTGCGCTCGGGCAGGCCGGGAACTAGCGCGCTCGGGCAGGCCGGGAACTAGTGCGCGCCGGAGCGCGCTAGCTCCCAGCTTGCCCGAGCGTGCTAGCTCAGTAAACTAGTAAATACAGTAAAGGAAAAACTTGAGACTGAAAGGTTTTAAGTCATCCAAATGACTGAACGTAAACATTGCTACAGTAACATACTAGCTATGTTGTTGACAATAGCTAGTGCTAACAGCTAGCTGCTAGTACACTGCTACAACACAGACACCGACCCTAATAATACAGTTCTTGGTCATTGCCTGGTAACAGCAAATTTATAACGGGCCATGTCTCAACAGACTAAGGAGTTATTTCAATGACATTTAATAACATTTTGTTTATCCTGAGGACCGAAAGTAAATGAAAATGTGAACAAACCTTAGCTGTAATAAGATGGCGACCACCGGCTCCAGGGACGACCCACTGATGTAGGCATGTTACCCAGCCTGACACAAAATATTTGTAGGCATCCAAACTCTAAATACGCTTTCAGATCAATACCTGTGTATGGCGATGGGTTTTTAACGACATAGGTATACAGATCATGTGGGATACAGATATACAAGTATACAGATCTAGCGGGAGTCGCCATTGTTGTGACCGCCAAAATGGCGCCATCTACTTGTCGACATGGCAACGGTCACATGGGTCGAAAACCTCTATATCCCAAGTCTCCCAACATAATGTCCCATGTCTCTCCTCAATGTCCCCTGTCTCCCTATAAAAAAAAAATAATGACAGAAAAAGTGAAGCCTGAAGGCCAGTATATGTGACAAGCTGAGAAACTAATGTTATGGTAAGAGGGTATACAGTAGTAAATACTCTCTAATGCAATATGAATGTGACGCTGCCTGAAAATAATTTCACACAATCTGCAAAAGCTGAAAACTTGTCCCAAGTCTCCCCACTCTCCCCTACACACTCATCACTGGTGAGTTAATAACTCATTATTAACACTACTTATAAAATCCATCCTAACATTATTGGTATTGTTTGTGTTCACTGATGAACAAATAGTTTTGGTGCAAATTTCATTAGCTGGCTGGCTATATGGTTCAGTAGTTAGCATGATTAACTAGCCTTTTCCTATTAAATCTCTTGATGTTTCAAGTGTTTTTAACAGAAATGGCTAACAGTTTGTATTAGTGCAAGTGTCCAGAAAAGTTATACAAGTACGTAGGTATATGAAATGAACAGACAGGGCAGGCTGTGAAGGCCAGGGCTGTCAATCACTTCATTCTCAAGTATATCCATGCCTTCTTCTGATATAGTAGAACAACATTTTAGAACAAAGTAATTTATGGGTGAAAATAAAAATGTTCAGATATCTGCATAGGGAAAACTAACTTGACATTGTAGATGGAAAGACAGTTTAGATGAGAAAAGTGACACGGAAAAAACGCTTACTTTGTCACTGAAACTCATGGGGATTTGTGGTGTTATATATTATATTATAGTCAGCCAGCAGGGGCATTAGACCTATGGTGGCTTCACTTTTTAGAGACAGTACGGTTTCCATGTTTTGTACAGTCAATGTTCACACTTACGGTCAATTTAGAGTAGCCAGTTAACCCAATCTGCATACCTTTGGACTGTGGGAGGAAAATAGAGGAAACCCACGCAGAGGAAACCCACGGAGTCACAGGGAGAGCATGTAACTATACACACAGAGGCCCCAGTTCATAGACTTTGGAAGTACAGGTGTGGAGGGTGCGGCAGCTTCCCTTTACTGCACCATTCTAATAAAGAATTGGTGCTTACATTTGTCTGACTTTCGTTTCTGTCTCTCATCTTTATTTACAATTTAAAGAATCTATGCTTTCATAGAATAGTGATATGATTGCCAAAAATGATAAGCTTCATGTAGATGTCATGTGTTGCATGTGTTGGAACTTTTGATGTGCATGTGTACATATGTTGACCTGGTTAGCTAACAACAGAGGTGAACAGTAACGAAGTACATTTACTTGAGTACTGTACTGAAGTACACTCTTTGAGTATCTGTACTTTACTTGAGTATTATTTTTTTAGGAAACTTATAACTTTAACTTCACTACATTTGAAAGGCAAATATCGTACTTTTCACTCCACTACATTTCTATCAAGGTCCTCGTTACTCGTTACTATGAAGCAGCTTTGAAAGTGGATGTTTTTTCTTTTCTTAAACATGATTGTTTTTTTTGCAGGTGACACTGAAACAACCTATCAGTAATCACTAGGGTCACGTCATGTCCATAGACTGGATAAAATCAAGATCAATGATTTCTCCGCAGCATTATTTAACACGATCAGTTGATGGCAGAATGGAAGGAGGCGGTTATCCGGAGAATGCACGCACCCATGGCCACACCTAGAACCCATGTTTCAGTTTTCTGAAAGAGTTAAATATTTGGGGGCGGCACAGTGGTGTAGTGGTTAGCGCTGTCGCCTCACAGCAAGAAGGTCTGGGTTCGAGCCCCGTGGCCGGCGAGGGCCTTTCTGTGTGGAGTTTGCATGTTCTCCTCGTGTCCGCGTGGGTTTCCTCCGGGTGCTCCGGTTTCCCCCACAGTCCAAAGACATGCAGGTTAGGTTAACTGGTGACTCTAAATTGACCGTAGGTGTGAATGTGAGTGTGAATGGTTGTCTGTGTCTATGTGTCAGCCCTGTGATGACCTGGCGACTTGTCCAGGGTGTACCCCGCCTTTCGCCCGTAGTCAGCTGGGATAGGCTCCAGCTTGCCTGCGACCCTGTAGAACAGGATAAAGCGGCTACAGATAATGAGATGAGATGAGATGAGTTAAATATTTGTTTCGTCTTAAATGTCCACTTTGTTTGCCGAAAATGAACCACATCACGGCGTTCAAAAACGTACCGTCCAACCTGCAGAAGCATATTGAGGTATATAAACGTTTTATTCCAAGAGAAAGCTTGTAATGAAGTTATCTGTGCTTTTAGAGCTAGCGATAACGCTGCAATAGCCATGCAGTCTGGTTAGTCAAATGACTTTCTATGGATTTGCCTGCCAAGTTGCCATCGCTTTGTCCACAGCTAATGTTTACACATAGCTAGTTAACTTGGACACTGTTAGTTAGCATGTAAAAACGGAGTTACGCTAACATGAATAACATTAATTTATCTGAAGTCCTTTCAGAAATATGTTTTAGCATAATCTTGCCAAATAAACAGAATGTAGAAATCTTTCTTTTCTAGTAGCATTAGCTACCCAATATGATTTCGAGTTTGAAAAGAGTTTGCTAGCATGTCAGGTGGAGTTTCACTGACTAGCTAGCTTAAAGTTAAACCACCATGATGCACAGCATGCGTTCATTTTGTGAATTCACATTTCTGTCTTTGGTAACGGCGTTAGATTTTGTAAGCGTTGTGGCAATAATACAACGATGTGTTGACAGAAAATGTACTTTTAATACTTAAGTATTTTTAAAAGCAAGTACTTCAGTACTTTAACTTAAGTAAAAATTTGAGTTGAGCAGCGCTAGAGGATCCTAGGGAACATGGTGCAGTGTGAGGTGTGACAAGTGCTTTGAGGTAGGTGGGTGCAGGACCATTTTTGGCTTTGTAGGCAAGCATCAGTGTTTTAAATCTGATGTGGGCAGCTACAGGAAGCCAGTGGAGGAAGTTTAGCAATGGGGTGGTGTGGGAGAACTGAGGAAGGTTGAAAACAAGTTGCACAGCTGCATTCTGGATCAATTGCAAAGGCTGAATGGTGCTTAGAGGCAGACCTGTCGGGAGCGAGTTACAGTAGTCCAGTCTCAAAATGACAAGGCACTGAACAAACACCTGAATGGCCTGCGTGGATGAATAATAATGGGCGAATCTTTCTGATGTTATAAAGAAAAACACAAACCTCTACTCACAGAAAGCTTCCCAATATTACAAATTATACACATTATTTGGTCCATTTATCATCTTTTTAATCTGTTTTTTAAATCCCTGTTGAAGTCATTACTATAGAAACAGTAACACAATGCCTTGCAGCCAGAACTACTGTCAGAGCTTTGCCATGAAAACAAATCAAGACCTTGTGACCAATCAGAATCAAGAATTTAACAGTGCTGGGGTATAATAGTAATTAGGCCCTGTGTCCAAAATCACTCACTCGTTCACTACTCCCTCCTCCCTGTAGAGGACTATATAGTGAGCTCATTGGTAAAATGAAAAAACGCTTTTGGACACTAGTCTGTCACGCTGGTATTTACGTCATTACTGTTGCACAATTAAAACGTGCCAGATCAGTCGGCTGGTGGGTTTTCAAAATAATAAATACAGTACATGCATGCATTTTTGTGATAAATACATATTATACTGAGCATATTTCCCACAGTCAATACAAAGTACCTGCATCTTTCAGTTTTTTTAAATCAAGGTTGAATACTTTCTTCTTTGCCGCTGCCTTTTATTAAATCAAATTTGAGACTTTTAATTTGATTCCTTTCAGTGCGACCGCAATGCATGATGGGATATATTGCTTTGGTTAGTGACCATTGGTTGTATGCTACTTTTCGTGATGCATTGTGGGATACTTTGAGTGCACTATATAGGGTGTAAATAATCCTCACAAAGGTTTCAGACAGCACTATAAAATGGCGTCCCCACTATATAGTGCCCTGTATATTTTTGACAGAAAATGTACTTTTAATACTTAAGTATTTTTAAAAGCAAGTACTTCAGTACTTTAACTTAAGTAAAAATTTGACTGTACAACTTTCACTTGTATCGGAGTAACATTTGACCAGTGGGATCTGTACTCTGACTTAAGTAATGAAGTTGGGTACTTTGTCCACCTCTGGCTAACAAGTGGGGTCAAATTAGGCTCGTGGCTTGAACGACAATGTCATGTTACATTACATTACAGGCATTTAGCAGATGCTCTTATCCAGAGTGACGTACAACGTACCCAAAGCAGCCTGGGGAGCAGTTAGGGGTTAGGTGCCTTGCTCAAGGGCACTTCAGCCATTCCTGCTAGTCCAGGAAATCAACCCGGCGACCTTTAGTCACAAAAGCGTATATTTGATTACCTTTCAAAACCGTTACCTCTCTCTGAATTAGCTAAGTACCTGAAAGAGAGAGAGAGAGAGAGAGAGAGAGAGAGAGCAGCCCATCTCACTTGGTAGTACTACTCTTCCTTCCCTGTCTTCTGAGGCTACTCGAAAGGCAGGTGCACTGTCCTTCACACTATCAGAGAATTATGCATTCACTGTCTGAAAATTCACCGGGCAGAGCTTCGCTTCACTCACTCCTGCAAAGTTACCTGGTTCAAATAGTGATAGTGGCTAGAATACATTGCAGACAGTGACAGCATTGTGTGCGGTGTGTACCGGTCAGTGGTCGGCGGAATGTAATTTCCTCAAGTACTGATTTGATGTACAAACTTAAGGTTCTTTTATTTTAATTGCATATTTCTAGTTTATGCAACTTTTATACTTCTATTCCATGAGGCTATATCACAGACACAAATATTCCACTACATTTGTCTGGCAGTTTTAGTTACTAGTTACTCTTCTGATTACATTTTTTTATTAGTTGGAAAATTCATTGTCACAAAGATGAAAACAGGGTCGTTTTTCTGAGCTCAAGAAAAGCTGACTTTGTACATGGTTCTCACACGTATATAATGTAATTAAAATTAGCTCAACCCTAAACATCTACAGCAGGAAAATGCAACATACACATTAATGTAGCAGTAATATTAATCCAAAAATATCATATATTATAGTAAAACACTGATAGGGACAATTTTGCTGCACAATGAGTACTTTTACTTCAGTACCTGACATAAAACAAGATTGCCTTTCAATTTCATAAAATCAGTGAAATTTAGTTCCCTCTGAAATGTGATCATTGTGATATATGTTTATTTCTGTAATATCTCAGAAAATATCAGGCTATTCTGTGGCTGAGAAGTTATTTAATTTGAGGGGATACCTTGGCAAATAATGTGCATGAAATTGCTCGCTTCGCACAGTCAAGCAGACAGAGGAAGTCCGTGTGCGCATGCGTAGGTTTACCTTGACCGTGCACTGACAGTGACTTCATTCTGTCGCTAAATGAACAGCTGATCACACCGAGGTGCTCGCTGACTGCCAATATTTATTAGTTTGGTCCTGTGTTTCCTTTCCTTCACAACATAACGTCTTTTCTTCTCACTTTCTGTTACTGTAGTCGGTCTTTCATGTTTCATTCGCACACTCACGTCCTCCATTTTCCTCTCCTGTTTTAAATTTGTATCCCACAATGCCTTGTGCGAATGGGGAAAGCCCACCATGTGATGCATGATGTAGTATCTTGAACTGGGTCATGGTGAAGCAGGAAAAAAATAGTGGAGAAAAACCTAATAAAATTGGAAGTCTGTGATTCGAATTCAGTAGCTTTTGGTCCACTAAACAAAAATAATTGGGTGTCAAGGAAAATTCTTTTTATGACCTACACTTGAAAAATCTGAAAGGCAGTCTAGCTTTAAGTAAGGTTTTGAATGCAGGACTTTTACTTCTTCCACAGCTGGTGCAGGTCAGCTGTCAAGAGCAAGCTGGTCTCAGAAACCAAGAGTCTCTTCTTGAAAGAGAAATGATTTATACTTCTCATATCATTTGATATTTGAAATTAAAACCCTGGGCCATGGTCATTAATAGCTCAGTGTAATCAGCACTGCTTTGTTGGACAGCGCTGTCCAGGGTGGACACCGTGAATGGAGGTGCAAAAGGTGAAATAGTCCATGCCCTATGCACCCCCACCCCGTTTACAGCACCCCCTCCCAGAAAAAAGTTCCAATGTCCTTGCCACAGCTTACTCTGCATTCCAGTTTATGAAATAAAAAAATGATTTTGTTGAAATATGAGCTAGCCACATTTCCGAGCAAAACACACCCATAGATTTAACTCCTGTAGCTTTGACTTTCAGATTACATGCTTGATTCCTGAAAATACTATAGCTGCATCTCTAAATTTTAATTTAAATAAGGACTCTTGAGGGTGGCATAGTGGTGTAGTGATTAGCACTGTCGCGTCACAGCAAGAAGGTCCTGGGTTCGAGCCCAGCAGCTGGCGAGGGCCTTTCTGTGTGGAGTTCGCATGTTGTCTGCGTGGGTTTCCTCAGGGTGCTCCGGTTTCCCCCACAGTCCAAAGACATGCAGGTTAGGCTAATTGGTGGCTCTAAATTGACTGTAGGTGTGAATGTGAGTGTGAATGGTTGTTTGTCTATGTGTCAGCCCTGCGATGACCTGGCGACTTGTCCAGGGTGTACCCCGCCTCTCGCCCATAGTCAGCTGGGCAGAGTTCCAGCTTGCCTGCGATCCTGTGGAACAGGATAAGTGGCTACAGATAATGGATGGATGGATAAGGACTCTTGTTTTGTATGTGCCTATCTAGCCTGCTGAACTCACTATAATACGTAATTTCTTGTGAACAGTCAAAGAGTACAAACTGTCTTTTTCAGTTGGTTTGAGACAAATAAAGCTGTGTAACATGCTTCAAGGAAGGACCCAAAAGCACAACATTTTAAGAAAATTGACCAAATTAAAAATGCCAGTCTCTGTGAAGGACCACACACTGAGTGGACTAATGATTTAGTCGTGCCATCTCATTTTGTGCATAGACACAGGGACTAATAGATTTACAGTAATTACATGCTAGCAAACTGTGACAAAATAGCTTGCAAGACATTACGGATTGATCCACATTCACACAACTAGCAGGGGAATAAAAAAAATACAGCGAGCACACTAATTTATTCCTGCAGAAAAAGATGCTGCAGAAAATAATGTTTTTTTTTGCATGTTACTGCTGAAGCATTATCACCTTAGAGACCTCACTGATTCCCTCTTTATCTCCAGAGGCGTGTAAAATTATATTCCACTGTCTATTTTTGTTTTTACTGAGATTCCCACAGTGACCTTGCATTAGACAACTTCATGTAGATTGTTAAGTAAGAAAAGTGGCACAGGGTGTGCTGTGATAGCAGAATCATCAGTGATGCGGAGGTACTATAGTAAGAAAGCACACAGAGAACACTTTTTTTGGTTGGGCTAATTTAAGTACTTCGGGAAGAAGGAGGTCTTTAGGCATGGTTTGAAGACTTCAAGTTACTCAGCCGCACGTTACTACCTAGGTGTCAGAACAGAGAATGATCTGGATGCATGCCTTCCTTATACCCGGAGAGATGGCAGGACCAGTTGAACAGCGCTAGAGGATCTTAGGGAACATGATGCAGTGTGAGGTGTGACAAGTGCTTTGAGGTAGGTGGGTGCAGGACCATTTTTGGCTTTGTAGGCAAGCATCAGTGTTTTAAATCTGATGTGGGCAGCTACAGGAAGCCAGTGGAGGAAGTTTAGCAATGGGGTGGTGTGGGAGAACTGAGGAAGGTTGAAAACAAGTTGCACAGCTGCATTCTGGATCAATTGCAAAGGCTGAATGGTGCTTAGAGGCAGACCTGTCGGGAGCGAGTTACAGTAGTCCAGTCTCAAAATGACAAGGCACTGAACAAACACCTGAATGGCCTGCGTGGATGAATAATAATGGACGAATCTTTCTGATGTTGTAAAGAAAAACACAAACCTCTACTCACAGAAAGCTTCCCAATATTACAAATTATACACATTATTTGGTCCATTTATCATCTTTTTAATCTGTTTTTTAAATCCCTGTTGAAGTCATTACTATAGAAACAGTAACACAATGCCTTGCAGCCAGAACTACTGTCAGAGCTTTGCCATGAAAACAAATCAAGACCTTGTGACCAATCAGAATCAAGAATTTAACAGTGCTGGGGTATAATAGTAATTAGGCCCTGTGTCCAAAATCACTCACTCGTTCACTACTCCCTCCGCCCTATATAGGGAATTACTATATAGAGGACTACATAGTGAGCTCATTGGTAAAATGAAAAAAAAAAAAAAAACGCTTTCGGACACTAGTCTGTCATGCTGGTATTTACATCATTACTGTCGCACAATTAAAACATGCCAGATCAGTCAGCCGGTGGGTTTTCAAAATAATAAATACATGCATGTACAGTATTTTTGTGATAAATCCATATTATACTGAGCGTATTTCCCACATTAATCAATACAAAGTACCTGCATCTTTCAGGTTTTTTTTAAAATCAAGGCTGAATACTTTCTTCTTTGCTGCTGCCTTTTATTAAATCAAATTTGAGACTTTTAATTTGATTCCTTTCAGCATGACTACAATGCATGATGGGATATATTGTTTTGGTTAGTGACCATCGGTTGTACGCTACTTTTCGTGATACATTGTGGGATACTTTGAGTGCACTATATAGGGTGTAAATAATCCTCACTAAGGTTTCAGACAGCACTACAAAATGGTGTCCCCACTATATAGTGCCCTATATAGTGTAGGGAGTGATTTCGGACACAGGGATTCTATCCACATTCACTGGATATGAGCAATTGCGCGCTCTGATTAGCTACTCTACTACTAGGCTATCAGCTCATATACCGTGAGTAAAGAAAAACAAAATGGCAGAGCATGTTGCTGAACTGACCGAGGGCAAAATAAAAACTCTACTTGAAAACAAACCCCCCAAAAATACAAAAAAGCAACAAAATAATGAATGAAAGTATTTGATGGTAAGAATGTATGTTTTCTTATTTTCAAGAATTATTATTATCACATTTTTCACAAATTGCTATTGTCATTTCGCTGGTTTGTTTACATTCTTCATTTTTAAGCATTAAAATTTGTTTTTGTTTTTTTAGACTGGTTGAAAAGCTCAAATAAGTTTGAAAATTACAGAACTGAAATGTCCAAGGAAGAATTAAATAAATGTTTAAAGATATTCTATACCTTGGCACGACAGCAAGACGGCACTTTCTACAAAAAACAACACTAAAGTCAATTATTGCAGCCATCGATAGATTTTTAAGAAGTCCGCCTAAGCGGAAACGATTTTGTCAGACGTTTTGGGTAAAGTTTTTATTTATCGAATTTGCAAAAAATAAAAATTAAAATGCTCTGTTTCTCAAAATCCAGTGAATGTGGATATAATAAAACAGTTATTCCACTCAATTTCGTCGTACATGGCTTATAGCCAACTCAGTGCTATACGCCCCGTCGGCTATCAGCTCATGTACGACTTGATTTCGTGGAATAACTCTTAAATGACTCACTAGATCAGTTTGAGGAGTTGTATGAATACTTTGTAAAGATTTGTAACCTAAAATATATGGCAAATCAACCCTAAACCTGCAAACTGAGGTGATTGCTTAAAAGCATTATTTTTCCAGGAACATGAAAAAACCACAATCACCTCTTGTTTTAGCTATGGGGAATGTAAAGTCCTGCCCCTCTAGTGAAGAACACATTTCAGATTCTGTCTTCAAGGAGTTGTGCTGATAATCAGCCTTGACACAGCATGAACAATTACCAGGTGTTATTACCTTATCTGCCATACTGCCTGAATATTGTGACACTATCTAACATGCAAATCAGACACATTGTAATTACTGACTATTCTACCCCACCTGAAAGTATATATTACATGCATATACGTATGTAAACATGCACACTTTGCAAGGAATGGGATCAAACAGCAGATTCTTCAGAGACTGTATGGGTAGCCCACACTCTTACATCGTCTCCATCGTCATAGTGACAAGCTTGTATTGCAGATTGTTTAGATGACAGCTGGTCAGTTATGTCCCTCCTTAATGATCTGGGAGGTTGAGAGATGTATGCAGTTGCCTGAGGGTGGTGGTGTTTGATGATGCCATTATCTTATTGGCGGCTCCCAGAGGAGAGAACATGCATGAATTGGTTGTGCAAAAGAACAGACGAAATATAATCTTGATATGCAGATTCTGAAATTCAGACATTTGATGTCTTATAGCAAAAATATCAAATACATTGGAATATACTTTTATTTGTAGTATACAGATTAACTCTTAAACACTCAGGGTCTGTTGGTGGATCCTGACTTATACTCTTCCTAATTATTTCACTGTAGTTCTTGAATAGTTCTTTGTGGTTACTGAATAATGCTTTAAAATGATGATCAGTAAACTAGAAGTTTAAGACAAAAATAACTTTTTGCAAAGTAAGTAAACCAAAAACGTCTTTTGATGCATAATATTCATTCATTCATTCATTCATTCATTCATTCATTCATCTTCACTAACTGTGTTGCTGAGGATCCAGAGCCATGAGCATGAGGCATTAATACACCCTGGATGGGATGCCAGTCCATCACATTGCACTATACACACATATTCAAAACTTGGGCAATTTAGTACGGTCAATCCAACTACTGGTTTTTGGAAGGTGGTAGGAAGAGACACTGTTACCCCTTTTCAACCAACAGGGAACGGGTTCCGTTCTGATTTGCGCACCAAATTTTGAACCGTTCAGAGTATTTCAACCAAAAATAAATTGGTTTGGAATCTGAAAAGTTGGTTCCCAACTGGAAACAAAATATAGCTGTTTTTTCCAGGGCAAACCATGACATCAGTGGGCATGCCATTAGATTGGAGAGGAAGCAGAGCACAGAGAACACAACAGAAAAGGATAAATCTTTAGCAAAAAAGAACTGAAAACAAATATTTGCAATAACAGAACAAAAGCTCACAGGTAATCAATGCGCACCGCCATCTTGCTACTACTGTTTACTCCTGTTGTGCATTGTGCAACATCCTCCATTCATCCTTGATTACAATGGTTCAGCTCAAAAGTGGTGAAAATATGAGCCGGTTTGCTATCTGGCACCAAGGTTCAAAGAATCCCAAATGGAACCAGTTCAGGAACCTGTTCCCTTTTGGTCGAAAAGGGGTCGAGAACATGCAAAACGTCACACAGAGGATCGGACCTGTGAGGATGTGTATCAAAAACACTGCAACCAAAAATGTATGGCAAAAACAAAAAACAGAATATTGTATTTTTGTTTAAGATATTTAAGATAAGAATGAGGAATTCTTGATGATATTTACATCATTATATAATAAAAATTGCCCAATTGTTCAATACAGTAAAAAAGTCAAACATACAGTATGTCCATGGATTACAAGTGGTTTACAAAATGCCTGTAAAAAGAAAAATACATTGTATAGAGAGTTCATAAAGCAGAAAACTAAAGAGGCAGAGGATAGATATAAAAAATATAAAAATAAATTAACTAATATTATAAGGGCTGCTAAGAAAGAATATTATAAGAAATTATTAAATGAAAACAGAAATAATATCAAAGTAATTTGGAGCACTTTGAACAGTATTATAAAAAATGGGTCAAGACAAATAAATTATCCAAGGTACTTTCTTAATAATGACAAAGATGAATATAATATGGATGTGGTAGTTAATAGTTTCAACCATTACTTTGTAAATGCAATTTGATAGATAATAATCCTTTTTCAATATTCCTCACAGCAGTGGAAGAAAAAGAAATTGTTGATATTGTTGGGAAATGTATGAACAAAAAATCTACCGACTGTGATGACACTGGCATGATGATATTGAAAAATGTTATTGATGGAATATCCAAACCATTCACATATATATATATATATATGTAATTTGTCATTTCTAACTGGTACATTTCCAAACAGAATGAAAACAGCAAAAATCATTCCTCTGTACAAATCTGGGAGCAAACACCACTTCACAAACTACAGACCTGTCTTACTGCTTCCGCAATTCTCCAAAATTCTCGAAAAACTTTTCAATAACCTATTGGTTAAATTCATTGACAAACATAAACTACTGAGTGACAGTCAATATGGATTTAGAGCATATAGATCAACATCACTGGCTTTAATAGAATTAGTTGAAGAAATCACCAATTCCATAGAGCAGAAAAAACATGCAGTTGGAATATTCATTGATTTAAAGAAAGCATTTGATATAATAAATCATGACATATTAATAAAAAAACTGGAACAATATGGCATCAGGGGTATAGTTTTAAACTGGGTTAAAAGCTACTTAAGTAACAGGAGACAGTTTGTGAAGCTGGGAGATTGTTCTTCCTCATGTTTGGACATAACTTGTGGTGTTCCCCAGGGGTCAGTGTTAGGACCAAAGTTTTTTATACTATACATCAATGACATATGTAGTGCATCTAAAGTAATGAAGCTTATCTTGTTTGCTGACAATACAAATATCCTCTTTTCTGGTGATAATTTAATGGAACTATTGCAGGAGATCACAACAGAAATAAGTAAATTAATAATATGGTTCAACAGTAACAAATTATCATTAAACTTGAACAAATCCAAAGTAATATTATTTGGTAACAACCATAGGCGTAGAATTGGGTATGGATGGTATGGACATGTCCCTACCAATATCAAACGACGGCTGATATGTCCCTACCAATATTTCTGATTGAAGAAAAAAAAATCACTCTCCATGCGCGGTACACAAATGGTTACTGTCGGTTTCCACTAGGCGAAACACCACGCAAAATTTGCTCATGAATATTCGCTCTGGGGACATGGTCACGAAAACAGCAAGCAAGTTTGGCTACCATGTCAATTAGCAAGTGCGGTTGCAGTGCAGTGACCGGCTGCTAGCTAGCAAGCTAGCAAACTGTCCTTGAGGAATGTAACGTTAGATTAGCTTGTAAAATGAATCAGTTAACAACAGTTCATATTCACTGTGTAAAAATGACAACATATGAGTATGACTGTTTTCTAAGTTTGTGTGGCATGTAAATAACAATCCGATTTGATACTTATTCACTTGTAAAACACATTTGCAAATTGTTAGAATGAGTTAATCATCACATGCAAGATTTATTATTATTATTATTATTATTATTATTATTATTATTATTATTATTCATGAATTACTACAGTTCTGAACTTCACATTTTAAAAGTCTGGACTTTGGAGAGATGATGGATACTCTTTTGGTGGAACACAACGGGGCAAAATATTGTGACCCTCTAATGTTGATGCCACTGGGGGTTGGAATTGGGTTTATGTCCCCACCAATGATCATACCAAACCTACGCCCTTGGTAACAACAAAACAAACACACAAATAAATATTCAAATAGATGGGGTTATTATAGAAAGAGTTAAGGAAATCAAATTTCTTGGAACAGCTATTGATGAAAAACTCAGCTGGAAACCACATATAAAAAACATACAATCCAAAGTATCAAGAAGTATTACAATATTAAACAAAGTCAAACAGTTTCTAGATCACAATTCACTCCGGATTCTTTACTGTTCCCTGGTTTCACCTTATTTAAGTTACTGTGCAGAGGTATGGGGCAATAATTACAAAAATACAATACATTCATTATTCATTCTCCAAAAAAGAGCAATAAGGATTATACACAAGGCTGGTTATCGGGATCATACAAATAAATTATTCTTACAGTCAGAAATACTGAAATTTGCAGATCTGGTGGACTATGAAACGGCACAAATATTATTCAAAGCAAACAATAATCAACTACCACATAATATTCAAAAACTGTTCACTGAAAGAGAAGGGAGTTATAATTTAAGGGGTTTATTTAAATTTAAAAATTTATAGGGTGCGCACAACCAAGAAAAGTTTTTGTATTTCTGTTTGTGGGGTGAAGCGGTGGAACAGTTTAAATGAGGAGCTCAAGGGATGTCCAGACATGAAGCGGTTTAAAAAGATGTACAAAAATATGATTTTCACAAGGTATAAGGATGAAGGTGATTAATCATAACTGGCTGTTTACTGTGTATTTATTTATTTATTTATTTATTTTTTGAGTCATCGTCTATTTGTTTTGTTTTTATCTTGTTCTTCTCCATTGTGAACGTGGTATTAGTAGTAAACTTATGTGTAGACATATGGATATACATCTCATCTCATCTCATTATCTCTAGCCACTTTATCCTGTTCTACAGGGTCGCAGGCAAGCTGGAGCCTATCCCAGCTGACTACGGGCGAAAGGCGGGGTACACCCTGGACAAGTCGCCAGGTCATCACAGGGCTGACACATAGATACAGACAACCATTCACATTCACACTCACGGTCAATTTAGAGTCACCAGTTAACTTAACCTGCATGTCTTTGGACTGTGGGGGAAACCGGAGCATCCGGAGGAAACCCACGTGGACACGGGGAGAACATGCAAACTCCACACAGAAAGGCCCGCGCCGGCCGCGGGGCTCGAACCTGGACCTTCTTGCTGTGAGGCGACAGCGCTAACCACTACACCACCGTGCCGCCGCATGGATATACATATATAATTAATTATATGATATAGTCATAGAGAATTGATATATGAATAGTTGAAGTAATAAGTAATATACAGTATATACGGTATATATATATATATATATATATATATATATATATATATATATATATATAAGGAAGCTAGATAATCAATTTATATTGACTAAAGAAGAGGGGTGGGATTAAATAAGTTTTTACTTCAGCCCACTCCTTTTCGGACATGTAAACTCAAAACTGCTTAGTGCGTCCTTGTTTGTATTTTTGTTTTGTTTTCTTTTGTTTTGATTTTAATATATTATTATTACCTATATTAGTTATGGTTTATTTTCTAATTTAGTGGCTTTTTACGTGTTCTTGTTGCAAATGCTGTTTTGCTTTTCTTGTTTTCTGCTTATTTATTCATTGTTTGTTTACATTTTCGAAATAAACTATCATCATATTTAAACAAACTGAAACTGATGTGTAAGGAGGATGTTATAGTTCATAAAGGTAATGCTATTGATGGAAATCTAGTGGATGACAATTAACCAACTGCTAAGCTATCCTTCAGAAACCCCAAATGTAGCCTGCACTAAATCATAAAGGGTCATTTAGTTCTACACTCTCTTTGGTTTCTACAGTTTTACTATACAACAGTTTTTAACCTGATCATTTCTCCTCTGTGCTGGCGAGAGGATAACATCATTATACAAGATTATAACAGTGCTGTCTGCAAGCTACCATCCATCTTGCTAGCTGATTAAGGGTATTACGCATAACAAAGTACATTATTGGTCATGTGAAGCTTTTTATACATTTATTAAATATCCAGTAAAAGAAGTCGTGTTTTTTGCCTCATGCTGGACAAAACTGAGTCAATAAACACAGGTAGGTCTCCACTTTTTCATTCAAAAGTTTGTCATTTCAAAGCTGTTGGGATGTTTATGAACTCTTCACAAATAGAAGGTGCTGCATTTTATAAGAACTTTGATTCAAATAATATACCATATTTTTATGACCATCAAATACAAATCAAAATAATATTATATATTTCAAATGCTTCAAATAAACATCAGCAATACCGCACATCCCTGTTTAACAATGCATTTCTGTAGCTGCAAATCATTGTACATTAAAGGTAGACTGCCTTTCAGATTTTTCAAGTTTAGGTCATAAAAAGAATTTTCCCCAACACCCAATTATTTTTATTTAGTGGATTGAAAGCTCCTGAATTCAAATCACAGACTTCCAATTTTATTAGGTTTTTTAAAAATAGAACAATTAATGAATTTAGGGCCACGTGACCCTAAATTCTCTGCTATTTTTTCCTGCTTCACCATGACTCAATTCAAGATACTATGTCATGCATCACATGGTGGGCTTTCCCTGTTCGTGCAAGGTATTGTGGAATACAAATTTGAAACAGGAGAGAAAAATGGAGGACGAGTGTGTGAATGAAACGTGAAAGACCGACTACAGTAACAGAAAGCGAGAAGAAAAGATGTTATGTTGCGAAGGAAAGGAAACGCAGGACCAAACTAATAAATATCGGTGGTCAGCGAGCACCTCGGTGTGATCAGCTGTTCGTTTAGCAACAGAATGATGTAACTGTCAGTGCACAGTCAAGGTAAACCTGTAGATGGCAGTAATGCAACACTGGATGCCAGCTGCCATAAAACCCAAAAGAAGAAGAAGAAGGTAAACCTGCGCATGCGCGCACACGGACTTCCTCTGTCTGCTTGACTGTGCGAAATGAGTGATTTCATGCACATTATTTGCTAGGGAATCCCCTCAAATTAAATAACTTCCCAGCCACAGAATGGCCTGTGTTTTTTTTTTTAAATATATTACAGAAATAAGCATATATCACAATGATCAAATTTCAGAGGGAACTAAATTTCACAGATTTTATGAAATTGAAAGGCCGTATAGCTTTAATATCAATAACAAATTACAAGACACAATTTTAGAGACATTTGTTTCTTTTCAGTGAAACATGTTTGTGATGTGTCTTTTATTGATGGATTGTGTATTTTATTGATAGATCATCACACACACACACACACACACACACACACACTCCAATCAATAATTGTAAGACCAATCTCTCTATTGAGGTAGAGGATGGGTGGGCTTACCAAGAACGTAGAGTTTGTTGCCACGCAGGAAGGAGAAGGCTCCATAGCGGGGAGTGGGCATGGAGGCCAGGGACAACCACTGATCCTTAACTGGCTCATAGACTCTCACCAACGCCTGTGGACTGGTGTCAGAACCCATACCCCCCAGCGCATACACCTTTCCATCTGAGACAGAGAGAGAGAGAGAGAGAAAATTATTATTATTGCTACAATCTCCTGAATGCTATCTTTCCGCTGCTGATACACAATAAATAATAGATGACCGAACGGATATGAATCACCCTGTGTACTACAATGAGTGCTTTGAGGCTTCCTTTTTTCAATGGAGATATTTCTCCTTCCATTGCTAAAATTCTACACTCAGTTTTTATTCGACTATGCCGATGAATATTGAGTATAAAGTATGAAGTATTTTATTTTTCTTTGGCTAACACTGAGAACAATAATGTGGAACTGAGGTGTATTAATGAGGTGTATTACAATAATAATTATGTCAATGTAAGCCTTACACTGACATAATTATTATTGTAATACACCTCATTAATACTATACCCAGGCCCGGATTGGCCCTTGGGAGCTTGTAATCTTGGTGGCCTGGTCTGACTGATTTGGCCTGCTCGCTTTTTTTCAGCCAAGTGACTGGCAGTCCCTAGAAATCACGTTTGGTCCATACAGCCAATCGTGAGTGGTTACTAAATCATGAACCCACTAGTCTTACAAGGCTGTTGGTCATCGTTCATCTTGTTTCAATCAGGCTTTCGTAAGTAAAAGCAATGTGAACCAGAAAGCAAGATCCACTGAAGAATGGACAAGAAGTAGCCAGGTAGAGCAGAGAGGCTGAAAAAAGGGCATGAAAAAGAAAAGCCATCCAAGAGGATGCTACAAAATGCAGCAAAATAACAAAAACTGTTTATTTGAAAAAAAAATTTGTTCAAGTCAGGCTGATCTGCAAACATGTAGTTAAATAAAAGCTGGAGGTTTTGTGCAGTTTTGATCATTCAAATATCTCCACAAGGTCAAAACTGTCAGATATTTTTTTCCTTGTCATTTGGTCCCAGCTCCCAACTGTATATGACCCCAACACACACACACACACACACACACACACACACACACACACACACACACACGTCATACCGTTCCTCTTGTCATTCAGTTACAGCATTATCTGTTAAGATACAATTAAATATCTTAAGACAAGCCACTTGTTTTAGTTTATTTAAAGGTCCAAGGCGAATGCTCGAACTTGTATCAGCCTGCATAGTATTGTTTACATCCCTCATCTCATTAAAAAATTCCCGTGCAGGGATTGGCCAAGGATGGAGCACGTGACATAAAATAGTCCCACCACTGATTAAGCAATGTCTCTCATGATGTCAAAATTAAAAAAGAATGGATATGGTGTGGGCGGCACGGTGGTGTAGTGGTTAGCGCTGTCGCCTCACAGCAAGAAGGTCTGGGTTCGAGCCCCGTGGCCGGCGAGGGCCTTTCTGTGTGGAGTTTGCATGTTCTCCCCGTGTTCGCGTGGGTTTCCTCCAGGTGCTCCGGTTTCCCCCACAGTCCAAAGACATGCAGGTTAGGTTAACTGGTGACTCTAAATTGACCGTAGGTGTGAATGTGAGTGTGAATGGTTGTCTGTGTCTATGTGTCAGCCCTGTGATGACCTGGTGACTTGTCCAGAGTGTACCCCACCTTTCGCCCGTAGTCAGCTGGGATAGGCTCCAGCTTGCCTGTGACCCTGTAGAACAGGATAAAGCGGCCAGAGATAATGAGATGAGATGATGATGGGGGGATATGGTGTGAGTCAGTCATGGTGTATCCTGGATATACCATGACCTGACATCACAATTTCAAGCTATACGGCCGACTCGAGTCAGCTGTGGCTCCGCAAGCATTTCTGTGTGTGTAGATCTATGTATCATGATCATGCCTAGCAAAGCAGGCGATAGCATGGTACATTGCACATGCTCAGGCTGAAGGTCGCGCCAGTGTAAACAACAAACATGGTTGCCTCCAGTGAGTTTATGCTGAGATTCAATCTTAACACTTTTAGTTTGGAAATTTTTGATGATGGATATTTAACAGTTATTCCACGGAATCTATATCCATGAGCTATAAACCATGTACGACGAGATTGAGTGGAATAATTGTTTTATTCTATCTACATTCACTGGATTTTGAGAAACAGAGCATTTTTATTTTTTGCAAATTTGATCAATAAAAACTATATAAAACATCCGACAAAATCATTTCCACCTAGAATGTAAACAAACCAGTAAAATGACAGTAGCAGTTTGTGAAAAATGCTATAATAATAATAATAATAATTCTTGAATAATAACAAAGATACGTTTTTATCATCAAAGACTTTCTTTCCATATTTTGTTGCTTTTTTGTATCTTTTGGCAGTTTTGTTTTCGAGTAGAGTTTTTATTTCGTCTTCGGTTGGTTCAGCAACACGCTCCGCTATTTTGTTTTTCTCTATTCACGGTATATGAGCTGATAGCCTTGTAGTAGAGTAGCCAATCAGAGCATGCGATTGCTCATATCCAGTGAATGTGGATAGAATAATAATCAAATATACCATGCACTGAGAGGCATCAGTAATTATGGATTATTTTCAGTGACTGACATAGTACTATTTTCTTCATGGCTGCGCTCCTCGCAAAATAATTCTATGCCAGTCACTGAAGAGAAACCATAATTTCAACTGGAGCCTCTCAATGCATGGTATATTAGATTAATATTTAAGCAATATCGAGCAAGCAAGAGTGCTGTTGTCCTGAATATCAGTGATTTGTCCATAGGCATGAGGCCGTAGTACAGCAATCGGTACAACAGCATGATTGTGAGTGTGAAATTGTTTGTATACAACAGTTCTATAAACAAGAAATTAATATCGAGCAACTGACATTTCAGACACAAAATATTTTGTTTATTTTTGTCTCAACTGAATTAGTTTTATACTAAAGATCAGCATTCTTGGAATGCTGCTTAACCATCTAATCAAATTAATGGACCAGAATTAACTGTTGCACATTATGACAATTCTAGCAGGTTACCCGGTGTTGCCCGGGTTTTGCAAAATTCTGGGTTGCCCCCAGACTTCCATGTCAAATTTGGTGAAGATCTGTCGAGAAATGGTGATGTTAGCCCAAGACAAACAAAAATCCAAACATCCACCACCCAGGGGCCCACCGGGGACCCCCTGGGGCCCAAATATGGAATTTCTGAGTTCTGCCAAATTGTGGCCATCTCCTGTACCTACGTGCCAAGTTTAGTGAAGATCTGTCAAGAGTTTGTGTTGATAAATGTAACGTGAAAGGCATTGAGGGAGGGGGTGGGTGGATGTTGTGACCCCCAAGGACCTCTCTGGGGCCCATACATGAATTTTATTTATATCTGCAAAATTCCAGGTCATCCCCGGACCTACTTGCTAAATTTGGTGAAAATCCGTCAAGAAATGGTGATGTTACTGTAGCTCAAGACAAACAAACAAACTTTGCTGTTTATTATATAGATTATGAGACTATGTTAACCTTCTTGCCTTCATGCAACATGTCCAAAAAAGAATAGTAGAACATACTAGAACTAGTGTGTATAAATAAGAACACCGAGAAACACTGCATTAATACATACTTCTCTCTCTATCTCTCCCTCTTTCTTTCACACATGAACACAGATAGACTAATGAAGTAGAGTAGCAGTTATCGCTGACTTAGCTGTGTGCTCTGGGCTGTGAACAGTGGTGTAACCACAACTCAGCAGACAATAAATGAGCAAAAGAGAAATGCTTGGAGACGTACATGCAGTAAGAGCACAGAGGGCAATAACACTACATGCACTAATAAAACACTTCTGTCAGCCTCTCAACTGAAAGCACACTCCAGTGCTGGATTCTTTACTGTCACAGAACCATTATACAGCAAGAAAAGCATGCTCTTTATGTATATTAGAGATGCGACCTGAATATAAATACATTATTCATAATGAACAGATACAAATGCAGATACGAATAGGAGGCATGCTATCAATTCTTTGCCAGCATGCCAACAGGAACTTGTGCAGGGGGTCTGTTTGAAATTAGAGGTGTGTATTGAGACTGGGATCCTGCAAAGAGCAACTTAAATGTCGCATGTGTTAGGGTTTTGCTGGGATTCGAACCTGGTTCGTTGGTGTGATAATCCAGCAAACCCCCACTAGGCCACCAGGGGGATGACTCAAATGCAGAGGCGTGAGGCGGAAGTAGAAAAAGAATCAAAAGGTTTATTTAAACTATATACACTATATACAGGGCAAAACAAAAGACAAAAAAAAACCAAAGAGTAAAATCCAAAAGAAAAGCAAAGTGCAAAAATTCAAAAGCTAAGAAGATCAAAAAACACAGTACAAAGGAAACTGGAGATAAACATAACAGCACAAAGACTCCGTGACAAGAGGACTGAACTCAGGGGTATAAATAGACAAACTAATTAAGGACACAGGTGAAGATAATTAGGCAATTAACACAAACACAAAACACAGGAACAGTGGCGGCCTCTAGAGGCCAAAATAAACACGACATGAAAAGGAAATAACAGCGGCCTCTAGAGGCCAAAACAGTCCTAGTCCTAACAGGACCCCCCCCTCTAGGAGCGTCTCCTGACGTTCCCAGGGCGATCCGGATGGGCCGAATGGAAGTCCCGACATAGTTCTTTATCAAGGACATCCCGAGCAGGAACCCAGCAGCGCTCCTCAGGACCATAGCCCTCCCAGTCCACCAGATATTGCAACCCGCCGCGGACCCGGCGGGAGTCAAGCAGGCGATTCACAGTGAACACAGTCTGCCCCTGGAAGATGCGGGGGGGTGGGGGGTTCCTAGGGGCAGGGGCATACGTAGACGTCAGTACGGGCCGTAACAGGGAAACATGGAAAGTGGGGTTGATCCTCAGAGTCCGGGGCAACTGGAGCCGGTAGGAGACAGGGTTCACCCTGCGCACCACCTTGAAGGGGCCAATGTAGCGAGGAGCAAGCTTGCGGTTCTCCACCCGCAGTGGAAGGTCCTTAGTGGACAGCCAAACACGCTGCCCAGGGCGGAAAGCGTGTGCAGGTCTTCTATGGCGGTTGGCCTGAGTCTGGTTGGTTCTGGAGGTCTGTATGAGGGTCTTCCTGACCTTGCTCCAGGTCTTGCGACACCGTCTCACATATTGGTTGACCGAGGGCACCCCCGCGTCCTCCTCCTGGTCCGGGAACAGAGGTGGCTGGAACCCGAATTGGCACTGGAATGGCGACAGCTTGGTGGCCGATGACTGCAGGGTGTTGTGGGCGTACTCCGCCCATGGCAGCCAGGTGCTCCACGATGTCGGGTTATCCATAGCCAGGCCTCGCAGGGTGGTTTCCAGGTCCTGGTTGAGCCTCTCCGTCTGACCATTGGACTGTGGGTGAAACCCAGAGGAGAGGCTGGCAGTGGCTCCGATGACCTTGCAGAACCCGTGCCACACTCGGGAGGAGAACTGGGGCCCTCGGTCTGAGACGATGTCCTGTGGAAGACCAAAGACTCGGAAGACATGATTAAACAAAAGTTTCGCAGTTTCAAGAGCAGAGGGGAGTTTGCACAGTGGTATGAAGCGGCAGGCCTTGGAGAATCTGTCAACTAAGACCAAAATGACCGTGTTACCTTGTGACTCAGGGAGACCCGTGATAAAGTCGACTGCCACGTGGGACCAGGGACGCCGGGGAATGGTCAGAGGATGCAGGAGACCCTGGGGACGCTGTCGTGGGTTCTTGGTTCTGGTGCAAACCTCACAGGACAGGACAAATGACCTTACTTCCTTCTCCATGTTAGGCCACCAGAAGCGTCTTTTCAGGAAGTCCAGGGTCCTCCGAGCTCCCGGGTGGGCGGTGAGAGGGGAAGAGTGACCCCACTGGAGAACCTTGGCCCGGGCTTGATGTGGGACGTACAAGAGGCCTGGTGGCCCCGTCCCAGGACCGGGGTCCTGGCGTTGGGCTCGTCGGACAGCCTCCTCAATACCCCAGCGGACAGGGGCCACAATCCGGGACACAGGGATAATAGGCCCGACTTCATTCTCCCTGTTAGTGGCAGAGAACAGTCTGGACAGTGCGTCAGGTTTGGTGTTCTTGGAGCCGGGGCGGTATGAGAGGGTGAAGTCAAACCGACTGAAAAACAGGGCCCACCTAGCCTGTCGAGGGTTCAGTCTCTTGGCTTGCTGGAGGTACTCCAGGTTCTTGTGGTCAGTCCAAACCAGGAATGGATGTTGTGCTCCCTCCAGCCAGTGCCTCCACTCCTCAAGGGCCAGTTTGACCACTAGCAGTTCTCGATCCCCCACATCGTACCGGGACTCAGCAGGACTCAGGCGGTGGGAGAAGTAAGCGCAGGGGTGCAGCTTTCCTTCTGAACGTTGAGAGAGCACCGCGCCGACACCACTGTCCGAGGCGTCCACCTCCACGATGAATGGTTGGGAGGTGTCCGGGAGAACCAGAATGGGTGCCGTGCAGAAGCGGTCCTTGAGGTCTTTGAACGCCTTTTCTGCCTGAGGAGACCAGCCATAAGATCCACCTGTCCCTTTGGTGAGGTCTGACATGGGTGCTGCCACAGAACTGAAGTTCCTGATGAACTTGCGGTAGAAGTTAGCGAATCCTAAGAACCGCTGAACCTCCTTAACGGACTTGGGAGTAGGCCAATCCCGGACGGCCAGGGTCTTGGCAGGGTCCATTTGGAGTTGGCCTGTCCGTACAATAAATCCCAGAAAGGAGACCTCGGGAACATGAAATTCGCATTTCTGGGCCTTGGCGAACAGATTGTTCTGTAGCAGCCTCTGGAGAACCTGGCGGACATGGTGGCGGTGCTCCTGCACGGTCTTGGAAAAGATAAGGATGTCGTCGAGGTAGACAAAAATGTATAGGTTAATCATGTCCCTTAAGACGTCGTTGATTAGGGCCTGAAAAACAGCTGGTGCGTTGGTGAGTCCGAAGGGCATCACCTGGTATTCGTAGTGCCCAGACGGGGTGTTAAAGGCAGTCTTCCACTCGTCTCCCTGTCGGATACGGATGAGGTGGTATGCGTTCCGTAGGTCCAACTTGGTGAAGACGGTGGCGCCTTGGAGCAGGTCGAAAGCTGTGGACATCAGCGGAAGGGGATATCGGTTGCGCACAGTGATCTTATTCAGGCCCCTGTAATCAATACATGGTCGGAGCCCCCCATCCTTCTTGCCGACAAAGAAGAAGCCGGCTCCAGCAGGTGAAGTGGAGGGTCGAATAAACCCAGAGACCAGGGCATCTTTGAGGTATTCCTCCATGGCCTTGCGTTCTGGCTGAGAGAGTGAAAACAGTCTGCCACGAGGAGGGGTAGTCCCAGGGAGCAAGTCGATGGCACAGTCGTAGGCCCGGTGCGGAGGAAGAACGGCGGCCCTGCTCTTGCTGAATACCTCCTTGAGATCCCAGTACTCTGTGGGAACTTGAGATAACTCGGTGAGATCAGGGGGCTCGGCAGGAGACACAGGAGAGCTAGAGAGCAGACAAGAGGCATGGCATGCACGGCCCCATTCCACAACCTGGCTTGTTACCCAGTCTATGCGAGGGTTGTGGCGAGTAAGCCAAGGAAGGCCTAGAATAACTGGGAACTCAGGTGAAGGAATCAGGTGCAGGGATATTTCTTCCTTGTGACCTTGAGACTGGAGGAAAACTGGAGAAGTAACTTGGGTGACTCTTCCATCACCTAACGCTTGGCCATCGAGGGCAGACACAGACAGTGGGACTTCAAGAGGTGCAGTCGGAATATTGATGCTTTGGGCGAAGTGAATATCCATAAAGTTCCCAGCCGCCCCTGAGTCTATCAAAGCTTGACAAGAGTGGACAGACTCACCCCAGGAGATGGAGACCGGGATGTAGATTCCTTGGCCAGGGAGTCCGGGAGAGAGGGTAGGCCCCGTCACAACCCTCCCTCGGCTGGACGGGGCGGTCCTTTTCCCAAGAGTTCGGGACATGATGCTCGGAAGTGACCAGGCTTGCCACAGTAGATGCAGCACTTGTCCCTCCTTCTGCGCTCCCTCTCAGATGCGGAGAGGCGAGTACGACCCACTTGCATGGGTTCTGGACAGTCACTGAAGGAGGTAGACGGTCTCCAGGTAGAGGTAGGGAGGCTGGGGGGGCTCAAGGCTTGGTGGCGTTCTCTCATCCTGTTGTCCAGACGAATAGCATGTGAGATGAGGGTTTCGAGGTCACTTGGGCATCCAATAGAGGCCAGACCGTCCTTGATGGGGTCAGACAGACCATGGTGGAAGGCTGACACCAGGGCAGTCTCGTTCCATCCACTTACTGCTGCGAGTGTTCGGAACGAGATGGCGTAATCTGCGACGCTTCCTCCTTGCCGGATGGACATGAGCTTTCGGGCTGCGTCGGTACTGATGTCTGCCTGATCGAAGACCCGAAGCATCTCTTCAGAAAACAGCTGGAAATCAAAGCACTCAGGTCCCTGTCTTTGCCAGATAGCAGTAGCCCAGGCTCGCGCCTTACCAGCTAATAAGGTGATCACAAAGGCAATCTTGCGGCGATCCGTAGTGTAGGTGGTAGGCTGAAGCTCAAAGGTGAGTTGACACTGGGTAAGGAACTCTCGGCACTCACTGTGCTTGCCGTCATACCTCTGTGGTGCAGGAAGGCTGGGTTCGCGAGGTGAAGAAGGCAGCATTGCAGGAGGCACTGGAGCAGGAGTGGGAGCTGGATCAGGAGCAGGAACTGGATCAGGAGCAGGAGATGCAGGCAGAGATGTCAGCTGTGCCAGGGTTTTCCCAATTTGCTGAAGCAGTTCCTTGTGGCGAGCGAGGGCCTCACGTTGGCTGGTGAGCGTACGTCCATGAGCGTCCATGGTCGCTCCGAAGCGTGTCAAAGCTGCCATAATTCCCTGAAGGTTGGCCGGGTAGACAGTTGAAGCAGCCTCTGCTGAGTCGGTCATGACGGAGTCTTTCTGTTAGGGTTTTGCTGGGATTCGAACCTGGTTCGTTGGTGTGATAATCCAGCAAACCCCCACTAGGCCACCAGGGGGATGACTCAAATGCAGAGGCGTGAGGCGGAAGTAGAAAAAGAATCAAAAGGTTTATTTAAACTATATACACTATATACAGGGCAAAACAAAAGACAAAAAAAAACCAAAGAGTAAAATCCAAAAGAAAAGCAAAGTGCAAAAATTCAAAAGCTAAGAAGATCAAAAAACACAGTACAAAGGAAACTGGAGATAAACATAACAGCACAAAGACTCCGTGACAAGAGGACTGAACTCAGGGGTATAAATAGACAAACTAATTAAGGACACAGGTGAAGATAATTAGGCAATTAACACAAACACAAAACACAGGAACAGTGGCGGCCTCTAGAGGCCAAAATAAACACGACATGAAAAGGAAATAACAGCGGCCTCTAGAGGCCAAAACAGTCCTAGTCCTAACAGCATGAGTCAGAGATTTCATGTGGGCCCAAGAGTGTCGTCAGATATGAGGTTCAGGGGACAAACAAAGACCATGGTCATTAACATAATACGTTTATGGTGTTCTTTCATTCATTTTTGTTAACTGCCTGGTCACGGGTGTGGTGGTTTAAATTAGGCTACTAGTTAGTCTGCAATCTAAATTTGTTAGATAATATCACACGCAGCCCTGCGATAACCTGGCGACTTGTCCAGGGTGTACCCCGCCTCTCACCCATAGTCAGCTGGGATAGGCTCCAGCTTGCCTGCGACCCTGTAAAACAGGATAAGCGGCTACAGATAATGGATGGATGGAATATCACATGCAAAGGAAAATAAAAGAAGTCAAAATATTGGGGGGCCAAAATTCACAGCCCAAAATTCACAAACCGTGCTGATAGTGCTGTCATTTATACATCAGTTTTGTTTTGTTTTTTTTCCAGTTAAAAAAAAATCCTTCATTTTGGGTTTAAATCTGAATACAATTAAAATATGAATAGTTGGAGCACTAAACGGACACAACTGCACATAACAGCATTATACTATATCCCTAATGTATAGTATAGGGGAAGAAGAAGAGCTTTATTCATCACACGCTTCTGAAATTCCTCTCTGCATTTAACCCATCTGAAGCAGTGAACACACACATGCACACATACGTGAGCAATGAGCACACACACATACCCAGAGCAGTGGGCAGCCATGCTAACAGCGCCCGGGGAGCAGTTGAGAGTTAGGTGCCTCGCTCAAGGGCACCTCAGCCCAAGGCCGTCCCATATTAACCTAACCGCATGTCTTTGAATTGTGGGGGAAATATAAAGCAGGCTTGTAGTACTCAAGTCCAGGACTTGGACTCGAGTTGGACTCGTGCCCTAATTTTAAGGACTTGTGACTCGACTCGAACTTGAGCACTGATGACTCGGACTCGTGCATTAACTGAATTAGGACTCGGAAAATGGAGACAAGGACTCGGATTTTTTCTTTATTTTTTTGGTAACATGCCATAATAATTTGGCATCAGATATTTATATCTACATTAATTTTGTACTAATTTTGTGTAAGAGTGTCACACCTGTGCGCCTTGGCGCATGCATCAGATAGACTCTCGGGCGCGCTCCGGACAGCGCATGTACCAAGGGGACTCTCTCTCGCTTACCATAAACGACTCACGCCTGCACAGGATTAAGGTGCAATCAGCGCGCCCATATAAAAACTGTGAAAACACACTTACTTTGCAAAGTATTGAGTTGCGTTGCTGACACATTACCGAGCCTTACTTCCTTGTTTGGTTTCCTGATCCCTGATTTCCCGTTTCTCATCTTTGATTCTGCCGAGTCTACGATAAAAAAATAGGTTGTGCCTCGCTTGACCTATTGCCTGTTTCACTGTTTTACAATTTTGCCTGCCATTCTGGATTGTTTACCTGTCTTTACTTGTATTAATAAGCACATCTTCTGCACTTACATCCGTCTCCCAACCATCTCTGACAGAATACGTCGCACTCCCTGACAAAGAGAATGCACATTTGCCTGTTTATACATCATGTTCAAGAACAAACTAATGTTAATAGGGCTAAAACAGCCACTGTCAAATGGTGCGGTTGGAGTGTTGGATTTGACTTGGACTTGACTCAAATTTTTCTTAATGACTTGGACTTGACGCGGACTTGAACACTGGGGACTCGAGACTGGACTCGGACTCGAGGTTTAGTGACTTGACTACAACACTGATATAAGGTATATAAAGTGTATACTATATACACTTAACAGAAGTTAATGGACTAACTGCTCCAAGCATGGGCGTCGCCACCATTGAATGTGAAGGGGATATGTCCCCTTCACATTTCATAATTCTTCATTTGGACCCCCCCCCCCCCCCCACACACACACACACACACATTTAACATAAAATATTAGTTCACCCAGCGCCGTTTCTATTGCTTCGTGAAAGAATCCATTCCACTTGATCGATAAGAGAATACACATACCACTGAAAATCCACTCCGGGTTTTCTGGGCATTACCTACAACAACTCACCGCACGCAAGTGAAGTGAATCTCAGTGCAAGCAGAGAAATTTTGGTGCAAGCCAAGGTGCAGGCTGCTAGAAAGTGGAGGAGATAACGTCAGCCCCATTGCCACCTCACAATGTCTAGCTTTTGCTAAAACCTTATTCTTTTGTTATATGCCTTCAAAATTAACCCTAGGCCACGTTAAATTAATGTTCAACTAAACAATGAAATAAGCTTAGCCTAATGGGGTATTCTTGGTTGACGATGAATTGTTTGCAGTATTTGCTCCCTCCCCAGACACAATGGACATAAGGAAATTCTTTACAAAGAAGCGGAAAGTAAGTCAAAATTTCCCCACAGGACAGGGTTTTTTTTTGGTCCCAATGGAAATGTTAGTGCAGTTAGCTGGCTAGTCAATGTTAGATGTATCAGCTAGCTTAATGTTAGCCATCATTTAATTCAAACCCAGTAGGCCAACTTTACTGTAATGCCAAGAATGAGGTCAAGTCTGCTTTGATAATATTTATTGATTCCCTGCTGTGATTTGAAGAACTTGTTTTGTCTGGTCTTTGCCAGTTTTCTGGAAAGTAAGATGGGAAATCAGTGTATGGGGAAGGAATAGTAGAAAGGAAAGCAATGGAGAGAGATGGATGTTATTCCAGGTGGATTGTGAAGGAAAGGGGGATAAAAGTTATGAAGTGGTAGAAATTGTGGTGGCACCAATGTAAGAAGGAGTTCTATCTATAAATCTATTTGTTATACTCATCTGTAAATGTCACTGTAGTACCACCATTGCATGTAGGTTGACAAAACTGCACTTGTTCATTGTGTGAAGTTCTCTTTTATGTGTCATTGCTTGACAAAGTGTAATTTTGTGTTATGAAGACTGCATGATGCCATGCCATTTTTGTTATGAGTATCACTAAATCGGAAAAAAGTAAAACGCACCCACTAAAGTCACTATTGGTGGTTAACAAAATTGCACCTGTTCATTGTGTGAAGTTATTTTTTTATGTGTCATCGTTGCTTGACACAGTGTGGCTTTGTGTTATGAAGTTTGCATGATGCCATGTCATGCCTGTTCATTGTGTGAAATTATGAATATTCTTATTTTTAAACATACAGTTGAGTGTCACTATTGCTTGGCACAGTGGCGTGTTGTGTTACATCGAAAACTAAATAAAAAAGGAAACGCAAAATAAAAAGTAAAATGCGCCCACAAAGTCACTGTTGGTGATAAATTGTGTCACATTCATCTCATTATCTTAGGCAGAGCAGTGGGTTTAAAAACAGGCTGGTGAATATATGGACTAGTAGAATGAGGACTTATTGTTGAGTCTCTAAAATAGTCATTGAATTAAGTGACTTTTGTAGGTAAAATTAGGTGTTTAACAACCTGTTAAAATATACCAGAATGCAGGAAATGGCATCTAATTAATTAAACATTTTCTGGGGGAGGACCAAAAGACGGGCGGCACGGTGGTGTAGTGGTTAGCGCTGTCGCCTCACAGCAAGAAGGTCCTGGGTTCGAGCCCCGGGGCCGGCGGGGGCCTTTCTGTGTGGAGTTTGCATGTTCTCCCCGTGTCCGCGTGGGTTTCCTCCGGGTGCTCCGGTTTCCCCACAGTCCAAAGACATGCAGGTTAGGTTAACTGGTGACTCTAAATTGACCGTAGGTGTGAATGGTTGTCTGTGTCTATGTGTCAGCCCTGTGATGACCTGGTGACTTGTCCAGGGTGTACCCCGCCTTTTGCCCGTAGTCAACTGGGATAGGCTCCAGCTTGCCTGCGACCCTGTAGAAGGATAAAGCGGCTAGAGATAATGAGATGAGATGAGATGAGGACCAAAAGACCCCCCGCCAGTGTGTCCCCTCCCCACATTAAAAATGCTTCTGATGCCCCTGGCTCCAAGTAATTAAAAGGTCTATCAATATTAGCTATAGTCAAATGTTTGTACGCCCCTACTCATTCATAGGTTTTTCTGGATTTTGATTATTTTCTACATTGTGAAACAATACTGAAAACATCAAAACTATGAAATAACACATGAAACATACATGGAATTTTGTGGTCAACAAAAAAAGTGTTAAAAAGCAAAATGTGTTTCATATTTTAGTTTCTTCCAAGTAGCCATTGTTTACCTTGATGTTTTGCACACTATTGCCATTATCTTAGCCAGCTTCATGAGGTAGTCACCGGGAATGCTTTTCAATGAACAGCTATGCCTCGTCAAATGTTAATTAGTGCAATTCCTTGCCTTCTTAATGCATCTGAGATAAAACTGTAAATAATATATAATAAAAATAATAAAAATACAGTAAATAGTCCTATTCCACAACTTCCTTCTTTCTTCTTCTTCCACCATGTTATGTCAAGAACCGCTCAACGAAGTAAACACAGCCATGATTATTTTAAGACATAAAATGTCTTTTAATTAATAAAATAAAAAATTTAAAAAACACTGAATTAGAAAGTGTGTTTGAACCTTTGACTGGTACTGTATGTAACTAAATGTATGGTTTGAATGTGTAGGTTTGAGTTTGTGGACCAGGTTCATATCAGACACTATCCTGCAGCTTACTGAATCGTGTAATCTCAGTGGTCACGAGGAAGCTTTTGCCACTAAAGCTAGTGAATACCGTACATGGTTGAATGACTCTGAGATTGAACAAAGTGAGTGTAGCCCAGAGACCAACAACTTCTTCTTCTTCTTTTAGCTGCTCCCGATTAGGGGTCGCCACAGCGGATCTTTTATCTCCATTGCTCCCTGTCTTCCGGCATCCTTCTCTACCACACCTGCCACTTTCATGTCCTCTCTCACCACATCCATGTATCTCCTCTTTGGCCTCCCTCGTTTTTGTGTGCCTGGCAGCTCCATCCTCAACATTTTATATTTGTATATGTAAATACTCAATTTATTTTAATTTATCTAGAAGTTTTTCTCTATTTCTTTTTTCTGTTTATCTGTAATGATGCTGCTGGAATCTTAATTTCCCTGAGGGAACCCTCCCAAAGGGATCAATAAAGTTTTATCTAATCTATCTAATCTAATCTCTAATCTAATTCTCCTTCCAACATGCTCTGTATATCTTCTCAGGATGTGCCCATACCATCTCAGTCTCATCTCTCTTAGCTGAATTCCCAAGCTCTCCACATGTGCTATCCCTCTGATGTGCTCGTTCCTTATCCTGTCCAACCTTGTCACTCCCATCGCAAACCTTAACATCCTCAACTCCACCACCTCCAACTTTACCTCCTGTCTCTTTGTTAAGGGTACGGTCTCCAATCCATACATCACAGCTGGTCTCACTACTGTGTTACACAGTGGCATGCAAAAGTTTGGGCACCCTTACTGAAAATGTCTGTTACTGTGAATAGTTAAGTGAGCAGAAGATGAACTGATCACCAAAAGGCATAAAGGTAAAGACGACACATTACTTTTCAGCGTTTTCTGCAAGATTTGTGTGTTATTTTTGTTTTGTACAACTGGAGAGTGAAAAAAGAAAAGGAACACCATGCAAAAGTTCGGGCACCCCAATACATTTGAGCTCTCAAGTAACTTTTACCAAGGTTCCAGACCTTAATTAGCTTATTGAGCTGTGGCTTGTTCAAATTCTTCATTAGGAAAGGTCAGATGATGCAGATTTCAAAGCTGTATAAATTCTCTGACTCCTCAAACTTGTCCCTAAAATCACCAGCCATGGGCTCCTCTAAGAAACTCCCTCGCATTCTGAATAATAAAATAATTGATGCTCACAAAGCAGGAGAAGGCTACAAGAACGGAGCAAAGCGTTTTCAGGTAGCTGTTTCCTCAGATTGTAATGCTATTAAGAAATGACAGTTAGCAGAAACAGTGGAGATCAAGGTGAGGTCTGGAAGATGAAGAAAACTTTCTGAAAGAACTACTCATTGGATTGCTAGAAAGGCAAATAAAAACCCCTGCTTGACTGCAAAAGACCTTCAGAAAGATTTAGCAGACCCTGGAGTGGTGGTGCACTGTTCTACTATATAGCGACACCTGAACAAATATTAACTTCATGAGAGAGTCATTAGAAGAAAACCTTTCCTGCGTCCTAGCCACAAAATTCAGCATCTGAAGTTTGCAAATGAACATCTAAATAAGCCTGATGCATTTTGTAAACAAGTCCTGTGGACTGATGAAATCAAAATAGAACTTTTTGGCCATGATGTGCAAAGGTATGTTTGGAGAAAAAAGGGTGCCAAATTCCAGGAAAAGAACACCTCTCCAACTCTGAAGCATGGGTGTGGATTGATCACGCTTTGGGGTTGTGTTGCAGCCAGTGGCACAGGGCACATTTCATTGGTTGAGGGAAGCATGGATTCGAATAAATACCAGCAAATTCTGGACGCAAACATCACACCATCTGTAAAAAAGTTGAAGTTAAAAAGAGGATGGGTCCTACAATAAGACGATGGTCCAAAACACACCTCAAAATCTACAATGAAATACCTCAAGAGGCACAAGCTGAAGGTTTTGCCCTGGCCCTCACAGTCCCCTGACCTAAACATCATTGAAAATCTGTGGATAGATCTCAAAAGAGCAGTGCATGCAAGACAGCCCAAGAAACTTGTAGAACTGGAAGCCTTTTGCAAGGACGAATGTGTGAAAATCCCCCAGGTAAGAACTCAAAGATTATTAGCTGGCTACAAAAAGTGTTTACAAGCTGTGATACTTGCCAAAGGGGGTGTTACTGGGTACTAACCATGCAGGGTGCCCAAACTTTTGCTTCGGGCCCTTTTCCTTTTTTGTCATTTTGAAAATGTAAAAGATTAAAATAAAAAATTGTTTTTGCTTAAAATATAAAGGGAATGAGTCATCTTTAACTTTATGCCTTTTGGAGATCATTTCATCTTCAACTTGCTTAACTGTTCACAATAACAGCAATTTTGACCAGGGGTGCCCAAACTTTTGCATACCACTGTACATCTTACCTTTGACTTTTGCTGGGACCTTCCGATCACAAATGACTGCCGAAATCCTTTTCCAACTGCTCCACCCTGCCTGCACTCTCTTTCTCACCTCACTATCGCAGC
Source organism: Neoarius graeffei (assembly GCF_027579695.1). Classification (NCBI taxonomy): domain Eukaryota; kingdom Metazoa; phylum Chordata; class Actinopteri; order Siluriformes; family Ariidae; genus Neoarius; species Neoarius graeffei. The sequence goes on from NC_083581.1 coordinate 57,702,220, forward strand.
CCCCATTTTCCTGCACAGTTGACCCCAGGTACTTGAATTCACCAACTTTCTTTACGTCTACTCCTTGCATCTTCACTACACTCTCATCCCCATTCTCATTGATGCACATGTATTCTGTTTTGCTACTTCTCACCTTCATTCCTCTTCGTTCCAATGCATACCTCCATCTCTCTAAACCCAACTCAACCTCCTTTCTATTTTCACCACATATCACAAAATGATCTGCAAACATCATGTTCCATGGTGACTCTTGCCTCACTTCGTCCGTCAAGCTATCCATCACTATGGCAAACAAGAAAGGACTCAAAGCAGATCCTTGATGAAGTCCCACCTTCACCTTGAACCATTCAGTCATTCCAACTGCAGACCTCACTGCTGTTTCACTGTTCTCATACATGTCTTGCACCACTCTAATATACCTCTCATTCACTCCACTCTTTCTCATACACTACCGTTCAAAAGTTTGGGGTCACTTTGAGATTTCCTTATTTTTGAAAGAAAAGCACTGTTCTTTTCAGTGAAGATCACTTTAAACTAATCAGAAATACACTCTATACATTGCTAATGTGGTAAATGATTATTCTAGCTGCAAATGTCTGGTTTTTGGTGCAATATCTCCATAGGTGTATAGAGGCCCATTTCCAGCAACTCTCACTCCAGTGTTCTAATGGTACAATGTGTTTGCTCATTGCCTCAGAAGGATGATTAGAAAACCCTTGTACAATCATGTTAGCACAGCTGAAAACAGTTTAGCTCTTTAGAGAAGCTATAAAACTGACCTTCCTTTGAGCAGATTGAGTTTCTGGAGCATCACATTTGTGGGGTCGATTAAATGCTCAAAATGGCCAGAAAAATGTCTTGACTATATTTTCTATTCATTTTAAAACTTATGGTGGTAAATAAAAGTGTGACTTTTCATGGAAAACACAAAATTGTCTGGGTGACCCCAAACTTTTGAACGGTAGTGTACAATACCATAACTCATCTCTCGGCACTCTATTGTATGCCTTATCCAGATCTTTCTCTGGCCTTCCCTGTACTTCTCCATTAACATTCTTAAAGCAAAAATTGCATCCGACGTGCTCTTCCTTGGCATAAACCCGTACTGCTGTTCACAGATTGCTACCTCTCTTCTCAATCTTGCCTCCAATACCCTTTCCCATAACTTCATGGTATGGCTCATCAGTTTTATCCCTCTGTAATTACTGCAGCTCTGTACATCTCCCTTATTCTTGTATATTGGGACTAGCACACTCTCCATTCATTTGGCATTTTCTCATTCTCTAAGATCTTATTAAACAATCTCGTTAGGAACTCCACAGCCGTCTCACCCAAACATCTCCAAGCCTCAATCGAGATACCATCTGGTCTGACTGCTTTCCCAGTCTTCATTCTTTTCATGGCTGCCCTCACCTCATCCTTACTAACCAACTCTGCTTCCTGATTTGCTGTCTCCAACAAATCTGACCTTTTCTCTCTTGGGATTCTCCTCATTTAATAAATCCTTAAAGTACTATTTCCACCTTCTTAATACACTCTCTTTGTTTTTCAGCACATTTCCATTTACATCTTTCATCACTCTTACCTGCTGTACATCCCTCGCTTCCCTGTTTCTCTGCCTAGCTAGTCTGTACAGGTCTTTCTCTCCTTCTTTGGTCTCCAGTCTTTCATACAACTCCTGGTATGCATCTGCTTTCGCCTTCGCTACCGCTCTTTTTGCCTGCTTTCCTCATCTCTCTGATCGTCCCAATTTTTCTTTGCTAGCCTCTTCTCTTTTATAATTTCCTGCACTTCTTTGTTCCACGACCTTGTCTTCCTTCCTCCTTCCCGATGACCACCCTAGCACCTTCCTTGCTGCCTCTCTTACTAGTGTAGCAGTAGTATCCCAATCTTCTGGCAGACTTCCATGACCACTCAATGCTCGTCTCATTTCTTCCCTAAACTCCTTCTGATGTGCAACATCTTTTAGTTTCCACCACTTAATATTCGGCTCCACTATTTCACGCTTCCTCTTTTTCACTTTCAAGCTCATCCTGCACACGACCACTCGATGTTGTCTAGCTACACTCTCCCCTGCCATCACTTTACAGTCTCCAATCTCCTTCAGGTTACCCCTTCTACAGAGTATGTAGTCCACCTGTGTAGCTCTTCCTCCACTCTTAAACGTCACCTTGTGCTGCTCTTTCTTCTCAAAGTATGTATTGACTATTGCCAAATTCATCCTCTTTGAAAAATCAACCACCATTTGCCCTTCCACATTTCTCTCTCTGACACCATATCTGCCCATCACGTCCTCATCTCCTTTGTTTCCCTCACCAACATGTCTGTTAAAATCTGCTCCTATCAGCATGCGCTCCTCCCTCGGTATACTTTCTACCACTTCATCCATCTTTTCCCAGAAAAACTTTCTCTTCATTCTCACATCCAACCTGTGAGGCATACGCACACACAACATTGATTACCACTCCTTGAATCTCCAACTTCATGCCTATCACTCTATCTGACACCCTTTTCACATCAATCACACTGTTGACCAACTCTCCCCTCAAAACAATACCAACACCATTTCTCTTTCCATTGACTGCATAATAAAACAACTTGCATCCACCTCCAATGTTCTTGGCCTTGCTTCCCTTCCACCTCGTCTCCTGCACATACAAAATGTCCAACTTCCTTCTTTCCATCATACCTGCTAACTCTCTTGCTCTACCAGTCAATGTTCCCACATTCAGTGTTCCTACCCTCAATACTACACTCCTTCCCTTCCATCTTTCACGCTCTCTCCTAAAACGCCTCCCACCTCTCTTTCTCCTTCTCAGTGTTGGCACAACAGGAGCATACTTTCCACCGGCACCCTGTTGACCAACAGTACCGGAGGCAGTCGTTGTTAACCCGGGCCCCGACTGATTTGGTATGGTATTTCTCTTTTCAATCCGCATGTTAGATTTGGCACAGTTTTACGCCGGATGCCCTTCCTGACGCAACCCTCTCCGTTTATCCAGGCTTGGGACCAGCGCCAAGGGTACGCTTATGCACCCCCAGTGGCTGGATTATAGCCCAGAGACCAACACACACTAATAAAACACTTCTGTCAGAGTTTCTGTGGAGTTTCTGTTCTCTTTATCTCTGTGTGAGTTTCCTCCAGGTTGTCCAGTTACCTCCTACCTCATAAAAACATAGTGGTAGATATTAGTTATGTTAAATTTACCCCAATTTTTGAAGGTCTGAAGCTGGGCATGTATTCCAGCTTTTTGTCCAGTGTTCCTGAGATAGGCTTCAAATCCAGTGCAAGCCACACCAGTATGATAATATTGTAATAAATAATGATCAATCTTTATATTTGTTTATGCATTTTAATAAATATTTTTGTGCAAAACTTTGCAAATTTTTATTGGTATATCAATAATATTAATGTTTTTGTACATTTTTGCTCAACAGTTGCACTACATTTATCACATATTATGCCATACATCATATGATTGTCTGCTCTATCCGTATTAGAAATGGTTAGATTTATAGGGTAGTCACACTAGAGGTGGAATGAGCCAGAATGCCATTGGAATGAAAATTCTTCGTATATTCCGGGATATTCTAAATGCATTCTAAAAATTCTGACTGCATTCTGAGTGCATTCCAAACATTCAGACCCATTCTTGTGGCTGGCCCGAATGTTTTGCTCATGCTCAAAACATTCGAGGTACATTCGAAGAGGAGAAATATCGAATGGCATTCGAAGTGTATTCTAACTACATTCTGACTGCATTCTAAATATTTTTACGGCATTCCAACAGCATTCGAAACATTCTGATCGCGTTCGAGGGAAAGGGAAAAATCGAAATGGCAAGCCACTTCAAATCCTGCCAGAATGTCCCGAATGTGCCGCGAATGAGCCGGAATGCCGTCGGAATGAAAATTCTTTGTATATTCCGGGATAATCGAAGTACATTCTAATGGCCCTTTTCCACTACCCTTTTTCAGCTCACTTCAGCTCACTTCAGCCCGACACGGCTCGCGTTTCGACTACCAAAAACCAGCACGACTCAGCTCGCTTCAGCCCTGCTTAGCCCCTAAAACTCGCACCGTTTTGGAGTGGGGCTGAAGCGAGCCAAACCGAGCCGACTGAGGTTGGGGGCGTGAGCAGACACTCCCCTGTGCACTGATTGGTGAGGAGGAGTGTCCTCACATGCCCACACACGCCCCGCGAGCGCGCTGGGATCTGTAAACACCGCAAACCCGGAAGAAGAAGAATTACGAATTACGAGAATTTCTGAAGCCTTATGCGCCTCGCCTCATCTATACGCTCTTGCCAGTATCTGTTGCCGTTGTCGGTGACAACAAGCCACAGCACCAAGACCAGCAACACTAACGACTCCATGTCCCCCATGTTTATTGTTTACTATCCGGGTCGTGAGACTACCGCTTAAAAGATCACTGAATCAGTGACATACAGAGCATCGTGGACGAGTTCGCGGAGCGCAAGACTCGTCGTATGCCCTTCAAATAATGCGCGCAGTAGGCTATTGATGTTTTATTATGAGCCATGTACAGTATCCTAATGTTTTTTTGTTTCTGAGTTACATGTTCGTTTGAAGGACTTGATGTACTAAATAACATAGTTGCACCCGGTAGTGTTGAAATTGGTAAACACCGCAGTTGCGGACATTTTGTAGCCTAAAATTATGTTATGATAAGCTTTAATAAAGGGCCCGGTCATTTGCCCCGCCCCCGGCCCGGCTCTGACTTGTTCCGCCACTGTCACTGATGTCACTGTTTGCGCTGCTTAACGACATCACATGACGTCCACCCACTTTCGCTAACTCCACCCAATGTGTCCACCCACTTCCAGCCAGCACGGTTCAGCGCGGTTGTAGTCGAAATGCAACTCCAACAGCCCCGCTCAGCTCGACTCGGCACGGCACGGCTCAGCCGCGTTTGTAGTGGAAAAGCGGCATAAGTATTCGAGCTGCATTCTTTTTAAATTCTTAGACGTTTGAAACATATTTGGCGGCTATTCCGGGAGCATTCTGACTGCATTTGAGGTGAATTCGTACAGCATTCGAGGCACCTTCTGACCAGACTTCGGGTAGTATTTGGGCAGCAATCGAACTGCACTCGTATGGCATTTGAAGTGCATTCTTAATATTCTTACTGCATTCTAACAGCATTCTAGGTATTCCTACTGTGTTCCAACTACATTTGAACTGCATTCGAAAGCTAATACACCTGGAATGTGCAAGAATCATTCGAGGCAGGTTCGAAGCGCATTCTAAGCATTCAAACAGCATTCTTACAAAGCTGTAAGAATGCTGGTCAGTTTGAAATTCCCACCTGAACGTGGCACGAATTTTGAAAAATTTTTCATTCCGGCTGGTTCTGCTTGATTCCTGCTAATTCCGAATAGGTGTCACGGGGCCTTTAAGGTTGGGCACTGGGTTAAATAGACAATACACTGTCTAATTTTAGTGGCTATGTCAGCATCTAAAAAAACAAAACAAAAAAAGCCAGCAATATTTATGTGAACCTTCAACTGAGATAACAATCTCAGTGCTCTCACGGAAGGCGGTCGCATTTCTCTGCTCTCCTCTCCTCTCCTCTCCTTTTTTTTCCTGCTTGTGCTCTTTGTTTCGTCTCGTCTGCCTATACTTTTTTTTTTGAGAGACTCTCTCCGCATTGAATTTCTAAACTAAAAAAGCATGGATTTGATAAACTGGTCTCCTAACAAAATTGACACAGTTTTCTCGACGAGAAGCCTGGGTTCGGGGGAACCCGCCTGTCCTGCCGGAACGTCTGTGGAGGACATTGAAGATATCTACCTATATGGAACCATAATTACCGGACTTTTGCTGATTGGATTAGGCATTGCCCTGGTATATCGAGGAAACCAGACAACGGTGACAGCTGTTCAAAGCCCCACAAAGCTGCCCGATATGATTGAAGCGGTGGGCAAAGCTGTCGGCACTCAGACTGTGGCTATTAGAACTTGAACCACAACATGGTTGTCATCTTGGAGACGCTTTCGGCTTTGCAAGGAATAAGTATTTCGGAGACCAAATTGAATTGAACAGAATGGACGAAATGGACAGATATGGACAAGTGGTGTGGACGTGTAAAGACTGCGTCTGTTCGAAAGACCAAACAATCTCTATCTTATCGACATTCGGCTCCCTGAACAGCACTGGCCTCGATCAAGGCCGTTGCTGGGAAAACATTTCCCCCAGAAGGTCACTGCTGGGAGACACTCTCGCATTCTTCGCATTCCTTCCCCAATTTTCCGCTTTCGCCGTTTTTCACCTCCAGTGTGACAAGCGGGTGCGTGACCAGTGCCCTCATGGCTGCAGGAGCGGACAGCTGCTTGCTTGCGCTGGGTTACCTCTACCTCCTCCCCCCTTACCCCCCACCCCTGATTGCCCCCTCCTTCCCCCCCTCAAGTCCCGTGTTTTAAAGTGTACTTGTGTTATTGTGTGCTTATGTGCGGAGGTTTTTTAAATGCTCCCACACTGCACTCCTGATAGGAGCATACGGGGGGGTTCTTTTTTCCTCATCTTTCCTCATGTTACTACTGTGTTTCTTTTTCTTTTATCCCCATCTTCCTGTCCTGTTCCCCCTCTGTAAGGACAGGCTGATGGTCAATTTCACTGGTACAGTGATAATAAAGGGTCCATTCCATTCCACAATATCAAAATGAAAAATAAACTTATACATAAATTAATACTCTAAACCTGTATTGTACTACAACATAGAAATTAGCGATGCAATGGTACATGGTATGTTATCGAACCATTCGGTACACCCCATAGAGTTCAATACACACCCGTAAGCTAAGATATGCCTGTCATTTTCCCATCATTTCTAAAACTTGCTTATCGCACTGCAGACTAGATGCACGTTGTGCATTCAGATCCACAGAACATCTCTGGAGCCTATCAGATTTTTTCCTGAAGCCTATCAGAGCTCTGTATGCAAATATGAGCTGACGGAGCTATCAGCGCTCTGCAAGCTAGAGAAGAGAGGGGAAACTAAAAACAAATATTCTCTCAGTTCCAACATGACAATGGTGAACGCTAGTGAGGCAAAGAGAAGCAAATTTGACGAGGCACGGTCATTTTTCAAATCCGCTCTGTGGGAACATTTTGGATTCAGCGTTCAGTACAATGATGAGGGTAAGAAAACTGTAAACAAATAAAATAGTCTGAAAACATTGCTTTGCCACTGTTGGCTACTCGAGTGGAAACACTTCTAACATGACGTGTCATTGACGTCACCATCACATGGGTGTATCCTTTGCAGGTATGCATTGTCTGTACAAGTATGTATTTTGTTAATTAAAATTGAGAAGGCAAAGCACCTGCAGGTTGCCAAAGCTGAGACAGAAAAACCTCAACATACAGGAATACATAGCTCACGTGATGTTGCACTTTGTAATTTTAAAATACATTTAATATTGTCTATACAAGTATGTACCCTGTGTATTTAAAATAGAGAAGGCAAAGCACCTATAGATTGTTAATGTTAAGAAATACTTGTAATTTTATTGTTTTTTTCCCCTTGACTTCATACCATAGAGACAGAATCCAGGCCTAGTCAGTCATGCTGGCATTTTTCTGAATGGAACGTTTTATTTTTCGTTAATCAACATTAAGAGTTCGCTGTTTGAAGAGTGATGGGTTTTTATCTTTTATTCTTAAATATAAAGATACCGGAACAGGATAAAGCGGCTAGAGATAATGAGATGAGATGAGATAAAGATACCGAAACTGTACCATTACCTTGGCCCAAAAAAAATGTGACATGGGCCAACTGTACATTGCATCCCTAATACAGATCAACCCAAAAAATCAATCTTTGTCCAGTCTAATAAACTGGATCTAAACCATCAGTCAATGAGGCTTGCAATTCTAGATAGAGTAATTGGGCATTTTTATTTATTTATTTATTTTTTACCCAATTTTCTCCCCAAATCTCATCTATTGAATAGATCTTCCCATCACACAACAGCTAAGGAAGAGTGAAGGCTCACACGTGCTTCCTTTGAGACACAAGCCAGCCAGTGCATCTTTGCTAATTGCATGTTACATGTGCCATGTCACAGAGCAGCTGAACGCAGGTGGAAGAAAATGCTAACTGCATTCTTCCACATACTTGAGTTCACAGATAGCCATGATGGACTAATATCACTCTGACTCTGACGGACAGGACGGAGAATAACGCTTTCCCTTCCACTCACATAGTCTTCAATCTTCACTAGATATCTTCAACATCTATCCATCCATCCATTATCTGTAGCCGCTTATCCTGTTCTACAGGGTCACAGGCAAGCTGGAGCCTATCCCAGATGACTATGGGCGAGAGGTGGGGTACACCCTGGACAAGTCGCCAGGTTATTGTAGGGCTGACACAGAGACAAACTATCATTCACACTCACATTCACACCTACGGTCAATTTAGAGCCACCAATTAACCTAACCTGCATGTCTTTGGACTGTGGGGGAAACTGGAGCACCCGGAGGAAACCCACACAGACACGGGGAGAACATGCAAACTCCACACAGAAAGGTCCTCACTGGCCGCTGGGCTCGATCCCAGGACCTTCTTGCTGTGAGGCAACAGTGCTAACCACTACACCACTGTGCTGCCCAGTATGAAATTCATTGTGCACTAAAAGTATCCAGCTTGTTAATCCAAAAAACCCTTCTTTGATTAGGGAGTATTTTTTCAATCCCAAAATAACAAAATGCTACAGTATTGACTATCTTAGTGAAATGTGCAGCAACAGGATTTCTATGATCATGAATCTATGCTATTAAAGCTGGTGAATGCATGGCTGCATGTCAGTGAAGTCAAACTCTGATAAAGGAAGCAAGGGACACAGCCACAGTCTCTCCCAAGGGCAACATCATGAGTGCTTCAGTAGACTTTACTTTATAGCAGACGATAGCACAAGCAGAGTACTCAATCAAAATAAGATGATGGGAGATTGCCACTCAATAACACCATAGGAGATTCTGCAATGTTCTGGGAATTTAAGTTCAGGAAGTCAGCAGTACCCGAGGGTGTGTGGATCTTGAAAAGCAGTTTTACCTGGTTTCCAGCATCTCCCTATTGGGCTTGTTATATCTAAAATCCAATACATCTTGTAGAGAACCTGCACCCACACACACATCGTACCACCCCCCGAGCTCATCCTTTCATTGTGGGATCCATCATTGTGAATTAGGGCCTCAGCTCTGCTCTCTAATCTCTTCTTGTCTCCCAGAAAGGCCCTATCACACATGTACCTCCAGACAAGTAGATAGTGATGAGAAATATAGGGAAAACCAACAGAATGAGTACATCTATTACATTCAAAAGTACACATACATACTAGGGCTGTCACGTTTGTCACAAGTTCCTGTGAATGAGATGTTGCTATCGAAATAATAATGGATTAGAACAAGCACATTAATACAAACCTGTGATTTCAGTTAGCGCCAGCACTATTCTCAGAGCTGCTGTTATGGAAGATTAATCATCTAACCAGTCTTAATCATCTAGGTAATCAATATCGAGAATTCAACAGTACTGTTGTATAAGGGGTTTAACCAGTGACCATTTGTCCATAGGGGCAGATGGAACAAAACCCCACAATTTATATTAAGTCAAGTCAGTTTATTTGTACAGTGTTATTAACAACAGACATTGTCGCAAAGCAGCTTAACAGAAAAATAAAGACGTTAAACACATGAGTTAATTTTATCCCTAATAAATTTATTTATCCCTGATGAGCAAGCCTGTGGCTGCAGTGGCATGGAAAAACTCCCTCAGGCGATGTGAGCTATTAAAATAGCTATTAGCTATTATAATTTACTCTCTTTTTAGTGGAGAAGGAGCAGATGGTTATGACATGGTACGGTATGACCAGGTTAATTTAAAAACACTCCATGGCTGCCAAGTTCTGGTTTTATAACAGATAATTGTAAAAAATTCTCTAACAAATTTTCTAGCAATTAATTCTAACAAATTTTCACAAAAAAGCAAAGTGTAAGTGCAGATAGTGGGTCTAGGAAGCACAGAACCATTTCTATCGTAAGCTGTACAGTAGTGCTTGAAAGTTTGCGATCCCTTTAGAATTGTCTATATTTCTGCATAAATATGACCTTAAACATAATCAGATTTTCACACAAGTCCTAAAAGTAGATAAAGAGAACCCAGTTAATCAAATGAGACAAAAATATTATACTTGGTCATTAATTTATTGAGGAAAATGATCCAATATTACATATCTGTGAGTGGCAAAAGTATGTGAACCTCTACGATTAGCAGTTAATTTGAAGGTGAAATTAGAGTCAGGTGTTTTCAATCAATGGGATGACAATCAGGTGTGAGTGGGCACCCTGTTTTATTTAAAGAACAGGGATCTATCAAAGTCTGATCTTCACAACACATGTTTGTGGAAGTGTATCATGGCACGAACAAAGGAGATTTCTGAGGACTTCAGAAAAAGTGTTGTTGATGCTCATCAGGCTGGAAAAGGTTACAAAACCATCTCTAAAGAGTTTGGACTCCACCAATCCACAGTCAGACAGACTGTGTACAAATGGAGGAAATTCAAGACCATTGTTACCCTCCCCAGGAGTGGTCGACCAACAAAGATCACTCCAAGAGCAAGGCGTGTAATAGTCAGCGAGGTCACAAAGGACCCCAGGGTAACTTCTAAGCAACTGAAGGCCTCTCTCACATTGGCTAATGTTAATGTTCATGAGTCCACCATCAGGAGAACACTGAACAACAATGGTGTGCATGGCAGGATTGCAAGGAGAAAGCCACTGCTCTTCAAAAAGAACATTGCTGCTCATCTGCAGTTTGCTAAAGATCACATGGACAAGCCGGAAGGCTATTGGAAAACTGTTTTGTGGATGGATGAGAGCAAAGCAGAACTTTTTGGTTTAAATGAGAAGCGTTATGTTTGGAGAAAGGAAAACACTGCATTCCAGCATAAGAACCTTATCCCATCTGTGAAACATGGTGGTGGTGGTAGTATCATGGTTTGGGTCTGTTTTGCTGCATCTGGGCCAGGACAGCTTGCCATCATTTATGGAACAATGAATTCTGAATTATACCAGCAAATTCTAAAGGAAAATGTCAGGACATCTGTCCATGAACTGAATCTCAAGAGAAGGTAGTTCATGCAGCAAGACAACGACTCTAAGCACAGAAGTCATTCTACCAAAGAATGATTAAAGAAGAATAAAGTTAATGTTTTGGAATGGCCAAGTCAAAGTCCTGACCTTAATCCAATCAAAATGTTGTGGAAGGACCTGAAGTGAGCGGTTCATGTGAGGAAGCCCACCAACATCCCAGAATTGAAGCTTTTCTGTATGGAGGAATGGGCTAAAATTCCTCCAAGCCGGTGTGCAGGACTGATCAACAGTTACCGGAAATGTTTAGCCGCAGTTATTGCTGCACAAGGGGGTCACACCAGATACTGAAAGCAAAGGTTCACATACTTTTGCCACTCACAGATATGTAATACTGGATCATTTTCCTCAGTAAATAAAATGACCAAGTATAATATTTTTGTCTCATTTGTTTAACTGGGTTCTCTTTATCTACTTTTAGGACTTGTGTGAAAATCTGATGATGTTTTAGGTCATATTTATGCAGAAATATAGAAAATTCTAAAGGGTTCACAACCTTTCAAGCACCACTGTATAGAGGCTTTGCACCATCATGTGACTCCATAGCAATGGTAACTACGCCACCATGACAGGTTGCATGCTTGTAGTGCTTCATTCAGCCAAGTTAGTTGTTTTTGATCAGTATGGAAAGGTTTTGCTGTGTTTTTGGATGTGCAAATCGTTTTGAACAAAACAAAGACATCCGATTTTTTAAGTTACCAAAAGTAATTCATCATCGGGGAAAAAACTAAAGAGGTTTCTAAATGTAGAAAGGAAAAAAGTTTCAGCGGGACTCAGTATCAACACCGTAAAAAAGAATAGTTGAGAATACTTGAAATTTCAAGGCAACAGTCTGCATTAATAATTTTATGTTTTGCCAACGATGTGCCCATGATAATCCAAACTATGATAACACTGTTATCTTTATTAAGAATTCTTAATTAAGTCAATTTTCAATTCCTCATTCTGCCAACATAGATTTCTCTTTTTGCTGAACAGTGGCATTCACAGTAGTACAAAAAGGCAATTGAGGTTCTCACAATTTTTTGGGGGGGCTTTTTTCACCTTTATTTGGATAGGACAGTGTAGAGACAGGAAATGAGCGGGAAATGACCTCAGGTCGGAATCGAACCCAGGTCCCCAGACTTATGGTATGGTGCCTTATCTACCTGAGCCACTACAACATGATCCTCCACCGGAGAGAGAACCACATTGCCCAGCCCTTGCATTTGGGAGAGGAAACCACGTGTCTTGGTCATTCAGAGCATGCGCTGAATAAACACCTGTGACAATTATGTATTTTCAATTCAGATTATTCACTATTGTATATTTACACATCATTGAGGTGCACCCTATCAGTTTGATGTGGATTTTTCTTGATGTGGATAATTCTAAAAAATAGAATTATGCTTTGTTCAAGTAATTCCATATTCACAATTGAATGGACAAGAAAATATGAATAATTATTAACGAACAGAAAAATCCACATCAAACTGATAGGGTGCACCTCAATGATGTGTAAATATGCAATAGTGAATAATCTGAATTGAAAATACATAATTGCCACAGGTGTTTATTCAGCACATGCTCTTAATGACCAAGACACGGGGTTTCCTCTCCCAAATGCAAGGGCTGGGCAATGTGGTTCTCTCTCTGGTTTAAGATCATGTTGTTGTGGCTCAGGTGGATAAGGTGCCATACCATAAGTCCGGGGACCCGGGTTCGATTCCGACCTGAGGTCATTTCCTGATCTCTCTCCTGCTCATTTCCTGTCTCTACACTGTCCTATCCAAATAAAGGTAAAAAAAGCCCCCCCCCCCCCCAAAAAAATTGTGAGAACCTCAATTGCCTTTTTGAACTACTGTGAATGCCACTGTTCAGCAAAAAGAGAAATCTATGTTGGCAGAATGAGGAATTGAAAATTGACTTAATTAAGAATTCTTAATAAAGATAACAGTGTTATCATAGTTTGGATTATCATGGGCATACATCGTTGGCAAAACATAAAATTCTTAATGCAGACTGTTGCCTTGAAATTTCAAGTATTCTCGACTATTCTTTTTTTACAGTGAAACAGAGAGGTCAAAAACCCTGTGGTATGCTCACTTCATTTCCATGAAGGTAAGAATAAAAAAAATAATTTCACAACTGCAGCAAGATGCTCATTCTTATCCAGTGAAGTGAACATGAGCCTCAACACAGCAGCTCTGTGGAGCTGCTTTCACCGAGACTTAAAAAGTGCATTTACATTCGGGGATCCTTCGGAGCTCGTTGTGCACACTCTTGGGACCCAGTCATTATGGGAAGCACTTGATGCTGATTTGAGTGCAATCAGCACACACATAAGGATGCTGTATTCACAGAGACTTTGCAAGTATTCTGTCAGGTATACGGCGGTAGACGGATGTAAGTGCAGGAACAGTGTTTATTCGCAGGCGTGATATTTACAAAAACAAAACACAAACAAAACCACAAACAGAGTCATAAACATGGCTCGAAACAAATGTGACCGTGATAATGATAATACTTCACAAAGCCCCTCTGTCCTTATATGCACGTACTGACTGCGCTCAAATCAGCATCAGGTGTTTCCCATAATGACTGGGTCCCAAGCGCACACACAACACGCTCCAAAGGATCCCCAAATGTAAAGGCACTTTTTTTAAGTCCTGGTGAAGGTTAGGCTGTGCAGAGCTGCTGTGTTGCTCATGTTCACTTCACTGAATAAGAATGAGCACCTTGCTGCAGTTGTGAAATAAATTTTTTAAAATTCTTACCTTCATGGAAATGAAGTGAGCATACCATATGGCTTTTGACTTCTCCATTCGACACTGAGTCCTGCAGAATTCCCCCCCACCCATTTTCCCTTCTACGTTTAGAAATCGTTCTAGTTTTTCCCCGATGATTAATTACTTATGGTAAATTTAAAAATCTGATGTCTTTGTTTCGTTCAGAAACAAACATATGGCTTTTGACTTCTCCATTCAACACCGAGTCCTGCGGAATCCCCCCCCCCCCCCCCCCATTTTCCCTTCTACGTTTAGAAATCGTTCTAGTTTTCCCCCGATGATTAATTACTTATGGTAAATTAAAAAATCTGATGTCTTTGTTTCGTTCAGAACGATTTGCACATCCAAACATGCAGCAAAACCTTCCCATACTGATCAATAACAACTAACTCAGCTGAATGAAGCACTACAAGCTTGCCCCCTGTCATGGCAGTGTAGTTACCGTTGCTACTGTATGGGGTCACGTGATGGTGCAAAGTGTCTACTGCAAAGAAAGGGAGAGGGAAAAAGGGCATTATGGAGTTATATCCATACATCAGAAATGCATAGGATACAAGCATTTCACATGATGAGAAGGGCTTAGAAAATAAAAAGACAATTTGGAAAACGTTTGGAGTAGTTTCAGGTTTAAGATGTAGTCGGGCTGGAAATTTTGCTGAAACCTGTCAATTCTGATTAATGATATTACTGGCTTGAACACAGTTAAACAAAAGTATGTCTACAACTCCTAGACTGGATACTGGATGACTGTTGTTGACTCTCAACTGCCTACAGGGTTACTCTAAAAATTCACTAGATAGTAGCCTACTGTATACTGTAGTGTGATGACCTCTGGACATAAGCATGCTCTCCCCATGTCTGCATGGGTTTCCTCCAGGTGCTCCGTTTTCCCCCACAGTCCAAAGACATGCAGGTTAGGCTAACTGGTGGCTCTAAATTGACCATAGGTGTGAATGGTTGTTTGTCTCTGTGCCAGCCTGGCTACTTGTCCAGGGTGTACCCCGCCTCTCGCCCATAGTCAGCTGGGATAGGTTCCAGCTTGCCTGCGACCCTGTGGGACAGGATAAGTGGCTACAGATGATGGATGGGTGGATGGATGTTGTCCTAATCCACCAAAACCTATGGTCACAAGCTGTTGCTGTCATGTACAAACAAGTACCTGCATGAAACACAAACACTCTCCTTGACTGTTTATATCTCATCCTAAAGATTTAAGTATCTCATACTGCTGATTTATGTCCCATTTTTGTGTTAAGCTGCAATCAGATTTATTGTCTTAATTTCCACATTCTCTCTTCTTCTCTCTTTTTGTCCCTGTCTGTCACTGACATACACAAACATACTTGCACGCATCATCATGTTCTCGTAATCATCACCCTCATTCCTGTCATCCTAATACGTGCGGTGGAACATCCCACTGTGCAGAACTAGTCCTAGATATTATCAGAGCCATCAAAGAAATAAAGTGATGACAAACGTGAAAATCAAACATCAGATAAAGAGACGTTTCCTTAACAACAATAATGACACAAAGAATCCAACCAGATGCCACCCTTCACAGCTTATACACATACACACGAACAGCCATACTGTACACACTCAGAGTGGATTCAGCTGATTTCTGAGGTTTTGTGTATTGTATAGAGATTTAAGCAGCCGCGTCACCCCAGCGTTAGCCCTGCACTCTAAAAGAAAGAGTGCTGTATAAATTTGGTGTGTCCTTCACCTATTCTAATCAATATTTCCTGGTTGTTTTGATGGTACGTGTCGAGTGGCTATTGAGATGTGCGCTAAGTGCTCTGGATGGGGAGGGTGAGACAACATCGATAAATGTTGAAGGGTGAATCTATAGCAAGACAGAAGTGGACTTAACTGAAGAACAAAGGAAAGTCAATTGCCAGCCAGCACAAGAAACATGACATTACGGAGCCATGTAAGAGCTTTCAAATGCATGTCCTTTTAATACTCTACCACAAAGACAGGTGAGTACGTCACATCCGTAAACAGAACTGCAGTGTACAGTATGGATGGATGGCTTAGTAAAATGAATGCGAGGACAAGCTGTTTGCTTGCTCAAGGAATCCAGGTTCTACTAATCTCAGTGCATGGACAAATTAAAACAGAATTCGTCCCATTCCCATAAACAATACCATTTCACAAAACAAGACTATAAACCCACAGAGCAGATGATGTGTTTTGGCATGGGGAGTGAACATTCAGGGCCAGCACTGATCTGTGCAGCAGGGTAAAGACGACTAAACGGGTCATATGTCAGAGGTGACTTTGCAGTATTTTCTTTCATAGGAGAAAATCTTTAGGAGTGTTGTCTTTACAGGTACTGGACAGGCAGCATGTAAAGTTCTCCCTAAATTACTCAACAGCATAAAAATAACTACACTGTACAGCAACCAATTCCCCAAACACTCATTCATTTTTTATACCGCTAATCCATTGCAAGTTGTAGGGAAGCTGGAGCCAATCCCAGCTGACAATGGGCAAGAGGCAGGGTCAATGCCAGTCCATTTCAGGGCCAGCATAGAGAGACAGCCAGCTATTCACATACACAGGCAATTTAGAGTAGCCAGGTGAACTAATCTGCATGTCTTTGGACTGTGGGAGGAAACCAGAGCACCCAGAAGAAACCCACTCAGGCACAGGGAGAACATGCAAACTCCACACAGAAAGGTGGGTTCTGCGAGGATCGAACCCAGAACCTTCATGCTGTAAGATAATAGTGTTAACCACTGCACCACCATGACACCCAGGGCCCCCCCCCAATCAAATCCTTGTTAATTTATTTATTCCCTCTCAAGCCCCATCACTTTCAGTGGTTTGATTTTTTCCCCCCTCTGGCCTTTCAAAATCTGTATTTTATATCTATATATTACATAACTAATAAAATGTGCCAAAGCTAATTCCAAGAGACACATTTTTTTCTCCTTTGCTTTATTCCAATTATGGCTGTAATCGCACTATGGATTACAACAAGATCCTGAAGTACTGTATCAAGTAATTTCATATTG
The DNA here is from genome assembly GCF_027579695.1 of Neoarius graeffei. Taxonomy (NCBI): domain Eukaryota; kingdom Metazoa; phylum Chordata; class Actinopteri; order Siluriformes; family Ariidae; genus Neoarius; species Neoarius graeffei. Next base: position 57,719,185 of record NC_083581.1, read on the forward strand.
ACCTTTACTCATCTCTTAGTGCTGCACACATACATAAGTGCATACTTGTGCACACACACTCTCATATGCACAGATGCACTCCCTCAGAGCGACAGAAAAGAGCATAAGAATTATATTATATGGTGTCAAAAGTTACAAAATGTCTTTTAATTTGCCAAAGACAAGGCCTCTTAAAGCCAAACAAAACCCAAGAAATAAACTCCTTTATACTGACAGATAATATCCATACAAGACATGTTTGAATATTCATTTGCTCCTAGTTGTACCTGCATACTATGTACAGATTGTTTTTTTTTTTTAAATAAAATGTCCCTGAGCGCTGCCATCTTACTTTGTCTGAGGCACAAATATTGCACTCTGAGTACAAATTATGTGAGAGAATCTGAAATTGTGATGTAACTTATTCACCACATGACTTACTAAGGCCTAGATCTAGTGGATACATCGCTTCTAAATTGTTGTAAACAACCCTGAAGGTTCCTGAGTGTCAAGCTCCTGTGGAGGATGGCCCCATATGGACAGTTGAAAGTCACACTTGGAAGATGCTCTGGACGCTTACAGTAATGCTTTTATGGCTGAGGACTTCAGTTGACTTGCTAACTTTAGGACTGCAGCTGTCATGAACAGTTCTACACTCAAGTTTCTATCAGTGAAGAGTTATAACATCAACGAAACTGACTTCATGTTAAAACTGTTAAAAATGTTATAATCACGTTGTCTGTTATCACCCAAATGAGGATGGGTTCCCTTTTGAATCTGGTTCTTCTTGAGGTTTCTTCCTCATGTCATCTGAGGGAGTTTTTCCTTGCCACCATCACCACAGGCTTGTTCATTGGGGATAGATTAGATTAGGGATAAAATTAGCTCATGTTTAAAGTCATTCAAATTCTGTAAAGCTGCTTTGCGACAATGTCTACTGTTAAAAATGCTATAAAAAAAACTTGAAATTTGAAGCATTTGGGTGTAAAAAAAAACCCAAAAAACAAAACCCGATCATTGTAAAGGGAAATCGTTTTTTTGCCTTCCTTAATCTTACAAAGGATATTACTTTGAAGGAGCAAGCAGTGAAATGGCTGGATTTCATCAGCACTGGACACACTCTGGACAAATTTTGTTTTGGTAAGCACAAGGTGGCTTATGAGGACCACTTCACGGCGGAATGCTTCACGTGGGAAAAGATTACAAAAATGGGAAGAAAAGAAAAGCAGTAAGGTGAGCGATAATTCAGATTCTTCCATAGCCGTAATGGAATCTGTCAAATGCACTTGGCCAAGCTCACATGCATAAGATATCTAAATCCCAGGTGTAGCAGCCCTGTCAATAACTGCCGGCGATTTTGCCACCTATAAATTCTCCATCACTGGCTACTCGCACTGTCATTTTTAAAATAGATTTTTCCTTGTATTTTTATATGACATGCTTTTGTTTGTTTGTTTTTTTAGTCAGTAAGAATCACGTTGCTATGACAGTGACCATTGTTTACTAGTATCTGGGTCAGTACTGTGCATGCGTTATCTAGCAGAGTTAGATTTACAATTCATAAAAGTGAAGTCTGTTGATTCATGTATTTTGTTGCCAGTAAAAATAACATGGTTACAGAAAACATCTAATTAGATGGCTCTGTGTTATTAAAGTAAACAGTGTACTAGTGGGTAAGCTATGTCACAAGCAGATATCTGGTTTTAGTGCAAATGGCCACGCCCAGGGAAGCCTATTCTTAACAATATTGCAACTTTTAAAATGGATAAATTGTTCTTATGAAGTTTTATTTTTAATTAAAAAGTGTGAAGGGCACATCAGGGCTAGGGCACTTGCCCTGAGCAGCAAATGAAGTATGGACCAAGGGTTTTGTTGGCATTAACTTTTGTTAGTGAGGATGACTGACTACAGCTGGTAGCTTCTCTGTGCCAACATAACAAAAAAGGGTTTATTTGCCAGCACTTACTGGATTGACACACATAGTGTAATGGGACTGTCCAAGGAGCTCAGTGCAGATCTGAGAAAGAGGCTTTTTGACTATGTTTAGACTGTCAGTGAAAATACAATTTGTGTGTATCCAATTGGAATTCGATCACATGCTGCAAGTCTAAACAGCCAAAAATTACATGAGATCAGATGTTTACAATTTGTATCTGGTTTGAAATACAATTCAGATCACATTTTTGCAAATTTGTTTAGGTCTGACTGCTCTGTTACATCACACATACAAGAAACATGCTAGTTTGGTGGTGCATGAAATAAAGTGGAGCAGGCAAGCCTCCTCCGTCTCCGACGCCGTCTCATTATTTTTATAAAACCTGTGCTGCAGCTCCCCACTGCCATGTGGTAAATAAGCAAACCCATTTCAATCATTACCTTCCATTTTGGTTTGTTTATGTCAACTACTTCTATTTCTGGGGGCAATGTAATTACTATAGCAACCAATGTGAATAAGACTGAAAATGAGGATTGCCAGACAGATATACAAATCAGATCGATCACTTGTAATACATAACGTGGACAGTATATCAGGAAGATCAGATTCAGATCAGATATGCAAAAATTTGGATTTTGACTGACAGTTTAAACCTAGCCTTCGATTTACATAACTCAAGAATGTCTCTTGGAGCCATTTCTAAACAACTGCAGGTTCCAGGATCATCAGTTTGAACAGCTGTATGTAAGTACAAGTTACTGAGAGGTTTAGCCACTTTGACAAGTCACTTTGCTGGAAGAAGACCCAAACCGTCACCCTTAGCTCAATCAAGCCACAAGCCTGCCATGAACTGGAAGCTGCTGGAATGCTGTCTACAGTCAAGGGAGTTTTACATCACCATGGACTGAGAGGCTGTTGTCCAAGAAATAAGCCCCTACTCCAAAATTGACTTCAACATTGACTAAAGTTTGCAGTTGACCACACAGACAAAGAAAAAAAACCTTCTGGAGGAAAGTTTTATGGTCAGATGAGGCAAAGATTGAGATGGTTGGCCACAATGACCAGAGGTACAGAGGAACCCTGTACCAACTGTTAAGCATGGTGGTGGTAGCATCATGCTCTGGGGACATTTTGATGTCAGTGGAACGAGTATAGTGCACAAAGTAGATGGAATAATGAAGGAGGAGGAGGACTACTTCAGAATTCTTCAGCATAACTTCAGACCATCAGAAACTTGGAAACAATTGGGGGTTCCAACAGGACAGTGACCCCAAACACACACTGGTTATGGAATGGATAAAGCAGACTAACATCAAGCTTAAAACAAGTCCTGACCTCAACCCTATCAAATATCTGTGGACTGTGCTCACAAGTCAGGTCTGTACCAGGAAACACAAATTTAACTGAACTCTACCAATTATATCAAGAGGAGTGGCCAAATATACAACCAGAATTCTGCCAGAAGCTTGTTGATGACAACTAAGAGTGTCTGATCAAGGTGAAACTTGTGTACTCCACCTCTTGCCCATAGTCAGCTGGGATAGGCTCCAGTTTGCCCGGGACCCTGCACAGGATAAGCAGTTGTAGATAATGGATGGATGGATGGATAATGGAAAGATATATGTACAATACTTCTGCCACGGAAAAAGAATAGTTCAAACAATTAATTGAAAAATCAATATTGTGTGATAGTAGAGGGGCTCTCAAACTGTGTAACAAAGGTTTTCTATAAAGCCTACTCCATTTCTGCTATTTGCCAAATCCCTACTCTTTTTACTTTTGACCTTTTCTTATCATGTTGATGTAATTTCTCTCACATCCCCACAACCTTCAAAGCCCCACAAATACGATCAGATCCCGCATTCCACATCCTCCCCTTTTATTCCTTTGGACAAATGACTGCATGTGATGAATGCTACATAGTAATCTGATGAGCCACTCTACACACCCTCATCTTCTCATCCTCATCTTCACCCTTCCCTTTTCCTGTCTGAAGAAACTCTCCGATCCTAATTTCTTCCTCTCCAGGGCAATGCATCTCTTCCCGGGACAATAATTCTCAGGTCTTCAACTTTCAGCTTGTCTACTGACTCTGTTCTGTCTCTCCTGCTGCTTTTACTCTCCAAGGTGAGATGGCTAGCGAGACATTTTACCAGAGAAAAAAAATCTTCACAAAATAAAGCTAAAACACAGTTCAAGCTGAGCGGAGAGATGGCAGGAATAAAAACGTCTTCTGTAATATTCTTCTATAACAGCTCATGGCTGAGTAATAAGCAATAATACCAAGCATGGTCTGTAAAGAGAAATTTAACAAATCAATGTGCTGGATGAGATATTGTTATTGGCTTTGTTCCACTGAATAAATTACATTTAGAAATAAATTTTAAAAAATGACATTGTTTTCAACACCACTTTTACCTGCCAAGTACATTTGTACTTCAGACTGGTTGTTGGATATTCCATTACCTTTACACATACCTTTCTGCTAATGCTGTATATACAGCAGCCTCTTTGACTAATAGTTCCAGAGACTTGAATTACACACACACACACACACACACTATAACTGTAAAGCTACTTTCAAAACAAGTAGAAAAAAGCTGAATAGCTGTCAGAACACTATGTACCCAGGGCTTTACATTAACATTTTGAACACCTCGTTGTGGCTGGATGTATTTTAGCATAATACCCCAAACACACACACACACACATCTCAACATTCATTAACACACTGAACTCAGGGACCGCACATCTCACTTTACCTCGCTCATTTGCACTATTCCGCACTACCTCACCTTAACAGCTGCTAGTTTGTTTATACTGCTTATTTCATGTTTACCTGCTATACCTCAAGTGCCCTTGACTGTTTGTTTATTTGCACCAATTTACGTGTGTGTATATGAGTGTTTAGTCTATGTCTAGTTCTTATCTAGAGTGTTTATACTGTTTATTTTGTTTGTTTGAGTGTTTAGTCTATGTCTAGTTCTTAACTAGTGTTTATACTGTTTATATTGTCTGTTTGAGTGTTTAGTCTTTGTCTAGTTCTTATCTAGTGCTTATACTGTTTATATTGTTTGCTTGAGTGTTTAGTCTATGTCTAGTTCTTATCTAGTGTTTATACTGTTTATATTGTTTGCTTGAGTGTTTAGTCTATGTCTAGTTCTTATCTACACTGTAAAAAATGTAACTTGCAAAATTGTTGAGTGAAAAAAGGATTCTAAGTTGAATGAACAAATTTCCCTTCTAATTGTTCAAGTAACTAAAAAAACATAGTTGAGACGCCTTTCCTTCGCCACAAGTTCATAGGAATTGGAAAATTAAGTTAAGTGAACTTATATATTCAAGTGCTGATTGACGCCCCTTAAAGGAACAGTCCACCGTACTTCCATAATGAAATATGCTCTTATCTGAATTGAGACGAGCTGCTCCGTACCTGTCCGAGCTTTGCGCGACCTCCCAGTCAGTCAGACGCAGTCAGACGCGCTGTCACTCCTGTTAGCAATGTAGCTAGGCTCAGTATGGCCAATGGTATTTTTTGGGGCTGTAGTTAGATGCAACCAAACTCTTCCGCGTTTTTCCTGTTTACATAGGTTTATATGACCAGTGATATGAAACAAGTTCAGTTACACAAATTGAAACGTGGCGATTTTCTATGCTATGGAAAGTCCTCACTATAATGACAGGCGTACTAACACCTTCTGCGCGCTTCGGCAGCGCATTGATACGGAGCTCAGATATCAATGCGCTGCCGAAGCGCGCAGAAGGTGTTAGTACGCCTGTCATTATAGTGCGGACTTTCCATAGCATAGAAAATCGCTACGTTTCAATTTGTGTAACTGAACTTGTTTCATATCACTGGTCATATAAACCTATGTAAACAGGAAAAACGCGGAAGAGTTTGGTCGCATCTAACTACAGCCCCAAAAAATACCATTGGCCATACTGAGCCTAGCTACATTGCTAACAGGAGTGACAGTGCGTCTGACTGCGTCTGACTGACTGGGAGGTCGCGCAAAGCTCGGACAGGTACGGAGCAGCTCGTCTCAATTCAGATAAGAGCATATTTCATTATGGAAGTACGGTGGACTGTTCCTTTAACCGATGCCACTGCGCATGCGCACTTCACAAGTTCGAAAGTTTCAACGGTCGGGTGGAGTGAGAAGTCCGTGGAAACTTGACACGAGACGTTGTATAGGAGTATAGACTAAGCTTTCCTCAACAGAGGCCAGGGAATTCCCTCCTTGTATGTCGGTATTTGTTTCTGTTTGTGTAATAATAGGCAAAGTGAAGTAGAACTTAAGTGTTGAGAGGTTTGTGTTAACTAAAAAATGTAATGCACACTAAATTATTGTAAAAAAAAAACAGTCAAGCCAACTTAAAAATGTAATGCAACCTGCTGCCAAAGGATTTTGAGTAAACTCAACTTAGAACCATGATGTGCCAACTTGCTCTTCTAAGTTAATTGGCATTATTATTTCAATTTATTTCAACTAAACAATTTGTTGGACTGAACTTCTAGTCAAGTCAAGTCAACATAAAATACTCTTCTATGTGAACTTAAAAGACTAATATAGGGCATTGTGGCTTGGGTGGATAAGGTGCCATACCATAAATCTGGAGACCTGGGTTTGATTCTGACCTGAGGTCATTTCCTGATCTGTCTCTACACTGTCCTATCCAGTAAAGGTGGAAAAAGCCCCCCAAAAATCTTTAAAAATAGGATAACTTAATATTTTTTATGCCAACTTGCTTTTCCAAGTTAATTGGAATGATTATTTCAATTTATTTCAACATCACAATTTGAATGCACTGAACTTGCTAAATAAAGTAAGGTCAACATAAAATACTCATCTGTGTCGACTTAAAAGAGCAAGTCAGCACAACTATTTGGCCCGAAGTTGAGTTTACTCAAAATCCTTTGGCAGCAGGTTGCGTTACATTTTTTTAAGTTGGCTTGACTACACTGTAAAAAATGATTTGTTGTTTTAACTTAAAAAAGTTAGTGCAAGGGTTGCCTTAAGGGCTGCCTTAAAATTTTGAGTTCACTGAAATTAATATAGTAAGTTCACAACAATTTAACTTACTATGTAAATTCCAGTGAACTCAAAATTTTAAGTCAGCCCTTGCACTAACTTTTTAAAGTTAAAACAACAAATATTTTTTTTACAGTGTAAGTTTTTTTTACAGTGTAGAGTGTTTATACTGTTTATATTGTTTGTTTTTCAATTATTCTATTTTTATTTTTATTTATTGCATTGCCTGTTTGCACCGTGGGTCAGAGAGGACTGAAATTTCATCTGTGCTGTATGTCGAGCATGTATAGCATATTTGACAATAAAGTTGACTTGACTTGATAATACTAAATAAACTCCATAAAAAGTCCATAATACTACTTTATACTATTACTTATATACTAATACTATTATTCATCCCCATAAGTAGTACAATTATCATTTTAAAGTCTATTGAGAGGAGTCGATTAGGTTACACATTGCAGCATTCTTTCTGAGCTTATACCTTTTTACAACTGTAAAAATAATCTGTAATGAAAATACAGAGAATATACAAACCATCTATCCATCCATTATCTGTAGCTGCTTATCCTGTTCTACAGGGTCGCAAGCAAGCTGGAGCCTATCTTAGCTGACTATGGGCAAGAGGCAGGGTACACCCTGGACAAGTCACCAGGTCATCGCAGATCCGACACATAGGCTACGTTTACATTACGTCGAATCAGCGGATCATCAGATTAACGTTCTTAAAACGATTCGCGTTTACACTAAAACCGTTAGCCGTGCACACAGCAACACCAATACACGGATACGCTCGGCTCCACAGGCATCCTGCGCTCCAAATCACTCCGCCCTGAACAGCGAGTGCCCTCTGGAGGGTGCGCACTCCGGCCCTGCGCAGCTCACACAGCGCGCGAGTGAAGTGCACAAGCCACGATTCGGGACTGAGCTGCTGTGTGTGTGATCCCAGCGCATATCACTTACTACTTGCAAGTGGAAGGATGGCAAGCCTAAAGACAATCATAACTACACAATGGGCAGTATTTGCATCAGTATTTGCAGTATTTTCATACTTTTATACTCTTTAATGAAAGGCGATACAAGGCGGAAGTCCGCGCCGTTTTTCAGCAGTCGCGTCACATGACCAACGCCAGCGAATCAGGAAGGTGGCTGTCACAGTGACGTTGTCCAATGAGGACGCCAGCTAGAGCTCAGCACAGCGTATTCACGTATCTCAATGTTTACACAGCACCGGACCAGATACGATCTAGATTGAATACGTGGACGCTGGCGGATTCCCGTTTCCCGGCTTTTCCAGGTGGTTTAATGTAAATGGACAGTGCATCCGCGAAGAAAACGAGACAGATACGGTCTAATGTAAACGTAGCCTTAGACACAAACAACCATTCACACTCATATCTACGGTCAATTTAGAGCCACCAGTTAACCAAATCTGCATGTCTTTGGACTGTGGGGGAAACCAGAGAAAACCCACACAGACATGGGGAGAATATGCAAACTCCACACAGAAAGGCCCTCATCAGTCAGTGGGCTTGAACCCAGAACCTTCTTGTCGTGAGGCAACAGTGCTAACCACTACACTACCGTGCCATCATATACAAACCACTTTTTCCTTGTTTTGTTACATTGCAGTCTACTCAAAAATAAATAAATTCTCATCAGTCTGTAAACGATGCTCCATAATTAACATATTTTATTTTGCAACTACATTACAAATTATATGATTGAGTTTGTGATATTTTAGGATAATCATAATGCAGTGATTTACATTTCTTTGTTGTACATGTCTGCCAAAATTGCTCTTGGGTTACAGCAGCATGCAAGGGTGTTATTACTAATGTTTATGTACCAGCAGAATTATTTTGCAGCGCATGGTAATGTTTGGAATGCTAATGTTTGTGATACAGGGGAAATGTACTGGACATATTACAACCCCAATTCCAAAAAAGTTGGGACAAAGTACAAATTGTAAATAAAAACGGAATGCAATGATGTGGAAGTTTCAAAATTCCATATTTTATTCAGAATAGAACATAGATGACATATCAAATGTTTAAACTGAGAAAATGTATCATTTAAAGAGAAAAATTAGGTGATTTTAAATTTCATGACAACAGCACATCTCAAAAAAGTTGGGACAAGGCCATGTTTACCACTGTGAGACATCCCCTTTTCTCTTTACAACAGTCTGTAAACGTCTGGGACTGAGGAGACAAGTTGCTCAAGTTTAGGGATAGGAATGTTAACCCATTCTTGTCTAATGTAGGATTCTAGTTGCTCAACTGTCTTGGGTCCTTTTTGTCGTATCTTCCATTTTATGATGCGCCAAATGTTTTCTATGGGTGAAAGATCTGGATTTGCAGGCTGGCCAGTTCAGTACCCGGACCCTTCTTCTACACAGCCATGATGCTGTAATTGATGCAGTATGTGGTTTGGCATTGTCATGTTGGAAAATGCAAGGTCTTCCCTGAAAGAGACGTCGCCTGGATGGGGGCATATGTTGCTCTAGAACCTGGATATACCTTTCAGCATTGATGGTGTCTTTCCAGATGTGTAAGCTGCCCATGCCACACGCACTAATGCAACCCCATACCATCAGAGATGCAGGCTTCTGAACTGAGTGCTGATAACAACTTGGGTCGTCCTTCTCCTCTTTAGTCCGAATGACACGGCGTCCCTGATTTCCATAAAGAACTTCAAATTTTGATTCGTCTGACCACAGAACAGTTTTCCACTTTGCCAGAGTCCATTTTAAATGAGCCTTGGCCCAGAGAAGACGTCTGCACTTCTGGATCATGTTTAGATACGGCTTCTTCTTTGAACTATAGAGTTTTAGCTGGCAATGGCAGATGGCACAGTGAATTGTGTTCACAGATAATGTTCTCTGGAAATATTCCTGAGCCCATTTTGTGATTTCCAATACAGAAGCATGCCTGTATGTGATGCAGTGCCGCCTAAGGGCCCGAAGATCACGGGGACCCGGTATGGTTTTCTGGCCTTGACCCTTACGCACAGAGATTCTTCCAGATTCTCTGAATCTTTTAATGATATTATGCACTGTAGATGACGATATGTTCAAACTTTTTGCAATTTTACACTATCGAACTCCTTTCTGATATTGCTCCACTATTTGTCGGTGCAGAATTAGGGGGATTGGTGATCCTCTTCCCATCTTTACTTCTGAGAGCTGCTGCCACTCCAAGATGCTCTTTTTATACCCAGTCATGTTAATGACCTATTGCCAATTGACCTAATGAGTTGCAATTTGGTCCTCCAGCTGTTCCTTTTTTGTACCTTTAACTTTTCCAGCCTCTTATTGCCCCTGTCCCAACTTTTTTGAGATGTGTTGCTGTCATGAAATTTCAAATGAGCCAATATTTGGCAGGAAATTTCAAAATGTCTCACTTTCAACATTTGATATGTTGTCTATGTTCTATTGTGAATACAAGATCAGTTTTTGAGATTTGTAAATTATTGCATCCTGTTTTTATTTACAATTTGTCTTTTGTCCCAACTTTTTTGGAATCGGGGTTGTACATCTGGGCTAAACTATTGCCATGTCAAGATTTCTTGTTGAGCAGATAAACATATAGATATTAAAACATTTCAAGCAATATAAATGTGGCAGGATGGTGGTGTAGTGGTTAGCATTGCCGCCTCATAGCAAGAAGGTTCTAGGTTCAAGCCCAGTGGGCGACGGGGGCCTTTCTGTGTGGAGTTTGCATGTTCTCCCCATGTCTGTGTGGGTTTCCCCCAGGTGCTCTGGTTTCCCCCACAGTCCAAAGACATGCAGGTTAGGCTAACTGGTGGCTCTAAATTGACCATAGGTGTGAGTGTGAATGGTTGTTTGTCTCTATGTGTCAGCCCTGCGATGACCTGCAACTTGTCCAGGGTGTACCTGGACCCTTGTCCATATTCAGCTGGGATAGGCTCCAGCTTGCCCATGACCCTGCACAGGATAAGGTTATGGATAATGGATGGATGGATGAATGTGGTAGTGGGGGTGTGGTTGAGGGTCAGCTATAGATAGAGAGGAGGGAGGTCGAACCAGAAGGTAACACGTGATGATTCTCACCTGTGTCTAATTACCAACAGTTTATTTATGTGTCTTTTGTGTGCTTGCAGGGAGACACCTGTAACCAAACAGAGAGCTGAGCAGAGCCGTCTGTGTGAGTGGAAAATAAATTCAGTTTGCTGAAAAGCAATTGTCTCATCTCATTATCTCTAGCCGCTTTATCCTGTTCTACAGGGTCGCAGGCAAGCTGGAGCCTATCCCAGCTGACTACGGGCGAAAGGCAGGGTACACCCTGGACAAGTCGCCAGGTCATCACAGGGCTGACACATAGACACAGACAACCATTCACACTCACATTCACACCTATGGTCAATTTAGAGCCACCAGTTAACCTAACCCGCATGTCTTTGGACTGAGGGGGAAACCGGAGCACCCGGAGGAAACCCACGCAGACACGGGGAGAACATGCAAACTCCACACGGGGCTCGAACCCGGACCTTCTTGCTGTGAGGCGACAGCGCTAACCACTACACCACCATGCTGCCCGAAAAGTGATTGTGCTGCACATAAAGCACACCTTTTAAGTTGTCCAAGTCTGCCTCCTGTGTCCTCATTTTTCCCTCAAACCCTGCAAGGAACATCGATGATATCCATATAAGATAATGAAAATAATGAAAAACTATTAACTACATCAGGCCTCATTGACCTGGAGCCTAAGGTTTATTATGAGTTAAAATGCTATTAGTGCAAGTGTGTTCCTCTGCCCTCTTGTTTCACGGCGCTGCACAGATGGGAAAGGTTTTGTGCACTTACTTCGTAACTCTTTGTGCTCACTTGACCATGCACATGGATGCTGTTGTACACAGCTATTTCACAGACCCTTGTGCTCTCTATTAAAGGTACTATTTAAATGCCATACACTGTTTTGCTATGAATTTGATTGTCCATTTGACAGACTGTAGCTTGCCTAGTCTGTTTACTGATGATCCTGTGACGAGTGTCATTGCTCCTACAGGTTAAAGGTACTCTTACTAGTAATGCTATAGTCAGGTTGGTATAGTCGGGTTCAGGTTTAGAACTTGGGGGGTGTGTGTGCGTGTACACATCCTCAGGTCTGTATGTCAAACAATGTACAATGCTATAAATCTAAACTGACAGGCTGATGACAAACAGCAGCAGCTAGGGGCTGAATGCATGAATACAAACACAATAAACAAGCACATGCACGCACTCTCTCTCTCTCTCTCTCTCTCTCTCTCACACACACACAGTGAGAGTCACAGTGGAGTGAAGAGACAAAGAAACACATGCTCAAGATGAATTTGTAGTATTACAAATTGTGTGTGTGCGCGTACGTGCGTGCAAGAGAGAAAGAGAGGAAGAGTAAAAAGTAGAGAGAGAGGACACTTGTGTCTCTTTCCTCTCTGTGCAGAAAAGAATGCACTGAATCTGCTTGTACTGATGTTCGAACAGCAGTCTGACATGTCTGATTAATCAAAAAGAGAGACAGAAAGAGGAAGCTGGAGAGCTAGAAAGGGAGCGAGAGAAGACTATGGGAAGAAATAAGAGACAAAAGGATAAAAGGAGGGAGGAATGGAAGGGGTCGAGAGAGAGAGAGAGAATGCTCTACCACTTCACAAGCATCTGTACCCAACGGCTCCATCATTATCATATGCTTCAATCATTCATCTAATTTACAGACACATAAACAGAAAGGACAAGGACAATCAAATTAGCAATTTGCAACCCAGGCAACATACACTGCATTTTTATTGCACTTTTCTCACAAGCACCACAGTCTGTGGACAGACCTTCAAAAGCCAAACAGGTAGAAAATGAATTTGTACTGACATTTCTCAGGTCAGAGAGACTAAAGACATCCTTCAAAAATTCATACAGACATTCTCTCTCTCTCTTTCTCTCTCTTTCTCTCTCTCACACACACACACGCCAACAAGCCAAACTTTCTTATGAAGTTTTAACGTCAGACACAACAAATGAGTATTAAGTAGCGTGAGAGAGAGAGCAAGAGAGCACTCTCACTATTACTACACTGTGTGTACAAGACACAGAGATACTATAATTTGTATATCATCATGAACAACAGGCATGTCGTTTGAAACACCCAATCTCACAGTGCTTTGTAAAGCTGCACACTCTCCCCATTCTAAGTTCTTTTTGCACACTGACTCTGTGAGTGCTGCAAGAGAGCCGAAGGGGGACGCAGGCTAATCGGAGCTTTGATTAATAAAACTGGTAGCATGTAGGACGGATCAGGATGACAGTCAAGCAGAAATAAACAGATGACTGGAAATCTAACGGCAAAAGCAAGGATTCAATTTCCCTAGTAATGACACATGTGGACTCAAAGAATGGGGATAAAGAAGAAAAAACAAATCTCAACAACAATTGACATTGGGATTTGTTTTAGTTGGATGCATATTACACTCTAGCACTCTTCTATTTAACACCCTTAAGAATTTTATCTGTGACGAATCTCAGTCATCCAGGTACATAGTAATCTGTGATTGGTTGAAGAGAGCAACTGGACTTGCTTGAAGATTCTTGAAAACGTTTCGCCTCTCATCCTAAAGGCTTCCTCAGTTCTGTCTGACTAATAGGGAGTATCCAGTATTTATCCTCTCATGGATCATCATAGAATCCGAATCAGAATGCTGATGGCTGCATTGTAGGTGGCTGATAAAAGATGTCATAGACACCCACCTCTGTTCAATGATGGTCGTTCCAGGTTGACAAAAATGAACGATCCTCTCTGGCTAAGATGTCTGCCAGTTTTCTGGAAGTCCTCTCATAGGGATTTCATCCCAAAGTGCGTAGAAACATATCTGTGATGAATCTCAGTCGTCCAGGTACATAGTAATCCGTGGTTGGTTGAAGAGAGCAACTGGACTTGCTTGAAGATTCTTGAAAACGTTTCGCCTACAATGCAGCCATCAGCATTCTGATTCGGATTCTATGATGATCCATGAGAGGATAAATACTGGATACTCCCTATTAGTCAGACAGAACTGAGGATGCCTTTAGGATGAGAGGCGAAACGTTTTCAAGAATCTTCAAGCAAGTCCAGTTGCTCTCTTCTACCAACCACAGATTACTATGTACCTAGATGACTGAGATTCGTCACAGATATGTTTCTACGCACTTTGGGATGAAATCCCTATGAGAGGACTTCCAGAAAACTGGCAGACATCTTAGCCAGAGAGGATCGTTCATTTTTGTCAACCTGGAACGACCATCATTGAACAGAGGTGGGTGTCTATGACATCTTTTATCAGCCACCTACAATGCAGCCATCAGCATTCTGATTCGGATTCTATGATGATCCATGAGAGGATAAATACTGGATACTCCCTATTAGTCAGACAGAACTGAGGAAGCCTTTAGGATGAGAGGCGAAACGTTTTCAAGACTCTTCAAGCAAGTCCAGTTGCTCTCTTCAACCAACCACAGATTACCCTTAAGAATTCTTTGGTTTGTCAAGCTTTGGGAACTCTTCAAGATTCTATGCAGATACTTTCAGCACAAGGTATCTCTTTAAGAGGAGAAACTCTTCAGAAAGATAAAACTATCCAAAGAACCTCTGAAGAACCATTATTAAGAGTTTACTGTACAGGACAAACTCATCATCAATCATGTTGTGGTGTGATTTTATGGTTTTATAGACACTGTACAGTATGTGGGTCATTCTAGAATTCGGAGTACCGATACATTTCGTGTCTCCGAGATAAACCTTTTGTTATTTTCCACAAAAGAAATCTTTACTGAATCAGTTTTGAACAATAATGCAAATTATGACAAACGTTCACCAATAGCAATGTTGATGTAGAGTTAAAACATTAACTAAATGACTCCCACCCCCCACATTATTGGCTGTCTTCGACTATTGATTCATACATTCAACTTGAATAAACATGAAGTGATTCAGTCTAACAATCTGTTTTTTGGTGGGCTTATTCTATGAACTGTTATAAAATCAATTGCATAGAAAGTCTTTTTTCTGTGTTATGTGAAATTTCAGTAATAAGAAATATATATTTTTATCTGTCCCAATGTTCTTGTCAACTCTGTTATAAAACCGCATAAAATCCACAAAGACTTTTAATAATATGCATGACACCTGCACCGAGTGATGTCACTTCCTCTAACGGGAAACTTCAGAAAGGCAGTGAGGTATGTTATGTTTTTTCTCTCATGAATTTGAACAAAATGTTGAAGATACACTAACAGTAGATTAATTATTCATCAAATCTGTTATTGTGAGATTGGAGTGAGTCTCTCACTCATTTTTTAAAAACATGATTAAAATCCATAAAATTCTGTTTTTATATATGCCATGCGGTAGCAACTTTGAGGTTAGCATGTGGAGTTAAGACACAAAATGGTGGAAAATGTCAACTCTGTTTGCGTTAATGAATGGGCCAGTTTAACAACAACAGAGTTGACGATGACTAACGGAGTCAGAGTCAACACTTGAAATGTAAGTGCAATTATAGAATGGGCCATGTATTGTGCCTTTATTGCCTTTTATCACCAGGCAAACCTCTGGGAGAATGTGAAGATACTGCATCGAAATTCCTGTGTGCCATTTCGATGCCTGCCACTAGATAAGCACCTTTAATTTGGTGACTGACCCCTTGAAAATGGTTCCTCCAGGAACCATTAAACGTTTTTAAACGTTTCAGTTGTCAAGACAATGGAAAAACTAAAATACAAGAGCATTTTGTTTTGTGCACAAGAGCATTGTGATGTATCTTTCTGTTTTTGTATTTTAGTTTTTCCGTTGTCTTGACAACTGAAACGTCATCGTTCCTGGAGGAACCATTTTCAAGGGGTCAGTCACCAAAGGGTTAAAGCACCAGTGATTACTTTGAGTACACAGGAAGCCCTAAAATTTCATTAAATTGCACCAATGAAATGATTTGATATTAAATATAGAAGCATGACTATATTACTCTTCACACAATATCATGCTGTTTGTTCATTTAACACAAACTGTTTTCAGTCAACAGCACAGCCTCCATGAATATCTCCTTTGAAGCCCATAGATGTAGATGCCTCTCTGATAGAACACAACTGAGGCACAGCTTCTGTGGACTCCGACAGCAGATTCCAGTACACTGTGTTTTAATGCGACCAATGATAAACACTCATTGACAACAGGCTTTTAATACATCATTTTGAGTCCGATTCAGACAGTGGTGGAATGGAAGTACATTTCCTGAAGTACTGTACTTAAGTATAAATTCAAGGTACTTGAATTTATACTTAAGTATAAATTCAAGGTACTTGAACTTTACTTGAGCATTTCCATTTTATGCAACTTTATACTTCTACTCCACTATATCCCAGAGGCAAATATTGTACTTTTTCTCCACTACATTTCTCTGACAGCTGTAGTTACTAACTAGTTTCTTTTAAAATGACAATGTCTCACACCCTTCCTATCCAGTGAAAACCATGTATTTTCAAATATGGTGATTTTGAATGCTTGTCATAAACTGAAGGATTAAATATTCGTTAATGGTTTGATAAAATTGTCCTACTTCTTAAGCTAAGTAAACTATTTAAAAAGCCTCTTGGATTAGCTGGAAAATGTATTGTCTCAAAGCTGAAAGAGTGTACAGGGCTATTTTTCTGAGCTCATGAAAAGCCGACTTTTTAGAGATACACATTTCCAACAGCATAGTAATGCTACAAACATAGGCTCTTATAGAATATATATATATATATATATATATATATGTGTGTGTGTGTGTGTGTGTGTGTGTGTGTGTATACGGTATATATATATATATATATATATATATATATATATATATATATATATATAGGGTGCGATTTGTCAAAAAACCAGAAGGGGGGATGTTTTTTTTTTTTAATCATGAAACGTCACAAAATTAAGGTAACAATAGGCTAACAGCTCAATAACATCCGATGATATCAAATGAATAACACTAAATGAAAACGAACACTAAGGTGGGGTTTACATTAGACTGTATCAGCGGATCATCAGATTAACGTTTTTAAAAACGATTAGCGTGCACACAGCAACGCCAATACACGATTCGCGTGCACACAGCAACGCTAATACACGGATATGCTAATCACATGACTAATTCGGCACGTAAGTTGAGAAATGTGTCAGTGCGGCTCATCGCTTCCTCCTCAGCGGCTGCGCTCCAAATCACTCCGCCCTGAACAGCGAGTGCCCTCTGGAGGGTGCGCACTCCGGCCCTGCGCAGCTCACACAGCGCGCGAGTGAAGTGCACGAGCAGTGATTCGGGACTGAGCCGCTGTGCGCAAGTCACTTACCACTTGCAAGTGGAAGGATGGCAAGCCTAAAGACAATCATAACTACACAATGGGCAGTATTTGCATCAGTATTTGCAGTATTTTCATACTTTTATACTCGTTAATGAAAGGTGATACAAGGCGGAAGTCCGCGCCGTTTTTCAGCAGTCGCGTCACATGACCAACGCCAGCGAATCAGGAAGGTGGATGTCACAGTGACGTTGTCCAATGGCGACGCCAGCTAGAGCTCAGCACAGCGTATCTGCGTATTCTCAATGTTTACACAGCACCGGACCAGACACGATCTGGATTGAATACGTGGACCCTGGCGGATTCCCGTTTCCCGGCGTTTCCAGGCGTTTTAATGTAAACGGACAGTGCGTCCGCGAAGAAAACGAGACAGATACGGTCTAATGTAAACTTGGCCTAAACCAGAGATAGTAAATTCATCTTCCTATCTCTCTGACTAAATACACGAACACTAACACAACAAAGTTCGCATTGCTTGTCGCGTTGCTGTGATGTTTCTCTCCCTCCGGATTAAATGGACAGTGACTCGAAAATCACTAAAATACATGAATACTAAATGAACAGTTTGCTCTGATGGCGCAGTTCATGTGGCCTTTTCTGCTTTCCCGTCGGTGTGCTATCCGCCGCGTTTTGCCCTTCTTTAATCCACATTTCTGCGAATTTCTCAGCAGGGAAGGAACGCACGTCTGACCCATTGACAGCAAGGAAAAGAAGGCTGTCAGTGTGGATACATTCATTCTGTTGTGCTCATCAGTAAGGATGTGATTCATGGTGCTAAATCCACGTTCACACTCTGGATATTGTTATTATCTACAATGTATCTATTTGCTGGGGACGCTCGTGAACATCAAAGCTGCCACTTCGGGTCATTTTGAAAGTGAGTGCAATGTAGACCATAGAAAACTGTGTCACAACATGCCTGTCATGTCAACTTTTTTTTTGGTTTGTTTGTTTTATTGACGGGGTTGTTCCCGAGGATTTTTTTTCAGCAGAGATAAAAACCAGAGGGGGGGATGATCCCCACCATCCCCCCCAGCAAATCGCACCCAGTATGTGTATATATATATATATATATATATATATATATATATATATATATATATATAAAATTTACCAGCTGGGAGGTCCGTGTCGTGAAATACCGTCACCAAGGTCTTGAAAACACTGACTGAGGCCTCTGGGCCGAGATCAGTATTTAAGGCCTCGGTCACGGTATTTCACTATATGGACTGACCTTAAGCTGGTAAATTTTATATATTTATTTTTTTCTTTAACAAATTCTAACAGAAAACGAGAGCGCCCGAAAGGGAAAACAAAGCCAAGGTGAGCCGGCATTTTGAATCCTCATTCACAGCTGTAATGCAAATGGCTTCCTCCTCGGTATACAAGTGCACTTCCATGGCAGGAAAAAAACCTACATTTTGGCGCGTGTAGTCGTCTATTTATACAAAATTGAGTCATTCAGGATTCAGCCATGTTTTTGCTTGGCGTTAGCAACAGTTACAGGTTTTCAGCTTTCTCCTGAAATGTTTTCTTTTATTTCGTCTTCATTAGGGTAGTAAAACTCGCTTTCGCTGTGAACACTGTCGTTATCGCTATCCATGCTGTAAAATTAATGCTATTATACTGAGAAATGCGAAAATAAATGTTGGCAAAAAATTGCTACTATGTTTGTTGTTGTTGTGAACGAGCGAGTCGCCAAAGGTCCGTAACCGGGGTCCATATCGTAGGATTCCGGACCGCTCGCAAGCCAATCAAAGCACACCATTTGATGGAAACCGGACCGTGAAAAAAATAAGATGCATTACTGTAGTTTAAACTACCCAACAGTATATAAAGTAATTAAAATGAGCTGAACATTAAACAATTACAGCAGGAAAATGCAACGTACACAGTAATGCAGCAGTAATATGAATCTAAAAACATCGTATATAGAGGATATTACACAGTTGCGTGAAGATATGAAGTTTATCTTTGAGTGGTGAATGGATATATCATGAGTGAGTGAAGCGAACGAGTGATGTATATTTTTCAGCACAACAAGATAAATTCATATCTTTGCTCCACTGTGTAATGTTCTTTATATTATATGGACACATCCACAAAAAATACACAAGTTAATCAAAAGAATTTTCATTTTGAATCGGTTCACTATTTTGACAACATGTGTCTAGTCAGTGGGAAAACACTAGGTGTGACATCTGCGTGAAATTTCGGGAACAATTATACATACAGGATGCTTTTTCCATGGAATAAAAACGTGTTCTATTCCCTTCTAGAGGGTTCCATTCATTTGGTTCAATAGCATGCAATATTGTTAGCATATTGCTTATTGTACATGTATTATGTCACTCTACCCAATGGAGAATGAGCGTTCAATATTGTTTATGATATTGCATGGCTGTCAAGACAACATGACGTCACACGTCAGAGCTAATGCGAATATTCAGTGAGAACGTTTTCTGCTGTGCACGTGCAGAAGCATTTCTTTGTTCGTCTGGAAAGAGAAAGATGCGTTGAACACCTGAAAGGCTACCAAAACTTCATTAGATATTCTTCACGCATATCTACAAGCAGTGGCGAACTGTTACTATTAGAATTGGGACTTCAGCTCAGCCAAAACTTAGCCAGACATACCAAAAAAGCAACAGAGCAAAGGATTTTGCAAGGGATTAGTGTCAGGTTGCAAGGTAGCTCGGGTGTGTGTAGTTGTCGATATTGATTTTAAAAGTAACAGTAAATTACACAGAGAAATGAATACTTAAGTATGAGTGAAAAATATTGTGGTGAGCATGCATGGAAGAAGAGTCTGGAGACAGAAATCTTAGTTTCTCAGTCGTTAGCCTGTGCTACTTGCTCTCGATAGCACTGGCTTGACCGCTTTCCGCCAACACTACTGATGAAAGCTACACAGGCTGGAAGGTGACTTTATTGCTGCGCTGACTGTGCTGACTCATGGGTAAGCTAGCGTTGGCCTTTGAGAATGCTGATATCCTGATATGAAGAGAGTGTGTATGTATAATAATAATAATAATAATATTGGCTGGCTTTTTTTCGTGGTCTATCAGATATATTCCATTCAGCTAGCATGATACTGAACTTGTCTTCGACTTGTTCAATATCATGTTAGCTGAATGGAATATATCTGATATACTGTACCACTCAATACTAGCCAATATTATTTAAATGTCATTTAGAACCGCGATGTATTTTGTATGAAAAATGCAAGTTTTTCAACACAAGAAGATAAACTTCCAGAGTTGAACAGTAACGAAGTACATTTACTTGAGTACTGTACTTACGTAAACTTTTGGAGTATCTGTACTTTACTTGAGTATTATTTTTTTTTAAACTTACCGTATGACTTTAACTTCACTACATTTGAAAGGCAAATATTGTACTTTTTACTCCACTACATTCCTGTCAAGGTACTCGTTACTTGCTACTATGAAGTGGCTTTGAAAGTGGATGTTTTTTCTTTTCTAAAATGTCATTGTTTTTTTTCGCAGGTGACAGTGAGACAGCCTATCAGTAATCACTAGGGTCACGTCATGTCCATAGACTGGATAAAATCAAGCTCAGTGATTTCTCAACAGCATTATTTGAACACAATCAATTGATGGCAGAATGGAAGGAGGCGGTTCTTCTGGGGGATGCATGCACTCATGGCCATACCTGGAACCCATGTTTCAGTTTTCTGAAAGGAATAAAGATAATGTTTCGTTTTAAATGTTTGCTTTGTTTGACGAAAACGAACCACATCACGGCCTACAAAAACTCGCCGTCCAACCTGCCGGAGCATATCAAGGTGTGTAAACGTTTTATTCCAAGAGAAAGCTTGCAATGAAGTTGTCTGTGCTTTTAGAGCTAGCGATAATGTTGCAAACGTAGCTATGCAGTCTGGTTAGTCAAATGACTTGCTATGGATTTTCCCGCCAAGTTGCCACAGTCTTGTCCACAGCTAGTTAACTTGGACACTGTTAGTTAGCATGTAAAAATGGAGTTATGCTAACATGAATAATGTTAACTTATCTGAAGTCCTTTCAGAGATATGTTTCAGCATAATAAAACAAATAAACAGAATGTAGAAATGTTTCTTTTCTAGTAGCATTAGCTACCCAATATGATTTCAAGTTTGAAAAGAGTTTGGTAGCATGTCAGGTGGTGTTTCACTGACTAGCTAGCTTAACGTTAAACTACCATGATGCACAGCATGCGTTCATTTTGTGAATTCACATTTCTGTCTTTGGTCACAGCATTAAGTATTGTAAGCATTGTGGCAATAATACAACGATGCATTGACAGAAAATGTACTTTTAATAAGTATTTTTAAAAGCAAGTACTTCAGTATTTTAACTTAAGTAAAAATTTGACTGTACAACTTTCACTTGTATTGGAGTAACATTTGACCAGTGGGATCTGTACTTTGACTTAAGTAATGAAGTTGGGTACTTTGTCCACCTCTGTAAACTTCATATCTTCAAGCCAACATGTGATGTTCTTTTTATTATCTAGACACATTCACAAACAAAAGGTAGCCAAATTTATCAAAAAAATTCATCAATTTTTTCATGAATGACATACAGAGATTTATGTCACGGTTTTGGTTTTCCATGTCCCGGATGTAGCTCTTGTGAAAAATAGGAGTGGTGTATTTCCCAGTAACACACTTATATATAGAATAGAATAGAATAGAATAGAATAGAATAGAATAGAATAGAAAAATCTTTATTGTCCACCAAGGTGGAAAATTATCTTTGGCTCACCATCACATATAACATGCAAACAACACACATTTCAACAACATAACTTGACAAACAGCAACACAGACAACAAATGCAGTGAAATTCAGTGAAATTTAGCCAGACAGATGGCAGTTTCGATGCTTTTTAGCATGTGATAGCAAACACTACTAATTTCATGAATCAGATGAAACAGAACACACAGACATATATAGTTCAGTAACACACACCTGTGCTTTTCCTATTTTTAAAACCACCAGACACCACTGAAGCACGCAGATGAGTTTAATTTATTTAAAGAACAAAATACAAAGGTTCAGCTCGCAGACTTAAACAAAAGTTCAAACTGAAATGTATGGTCTCCAGTAGCAACCCTGATCTTTAACCCTCTACTACATGGGTGACACGATGGTGTAGTGGTTAGCACTGTTGCCTCACAGCAAGAAGATTCTGGGTTCGAGCCCAGTGGCCGGCGGGGGGCCTTTCTGTTTGGAGTTTGCATGTTCTCCCCATGTCTGCGTGGGTTTCCTCTGGGTGCTCTGGTTTCCCCCACAGTCCAAAGACATGCAGTTAGGTTAATGTGGGGTGGCCTTGGGCTGAAGTGCGCTTGAGCAAGGTACTTAACCCCTGACTGCTCCCTGGGTGCTGTAGTGTGGCTGCTGCCCACTGCTCTGGGTGTGTGTGTGTTCACTGCTTCAGATGGGTTAAATGCAGAGGATGAATCTCACTGTGCTTGAAGTGTGCATGTGACAAATAAAGGTTTCTTCTTCTCTTACTGATGGTGATAGTGTGGTATAGGTGGTCAAGGCTGTATTATCCTTTCCAGCAGAATGAGTCAGCAACATACAGATGAAAGCTCCAGTGCTCTCTGATATACCTGGCAGCACATTAGCACGGTGAAAGGAACTCACAAATGAAAAGGTTAAAGCTACTAAAGTGCCTGTCGAGTGTACTGCTCATTTTGAGCGGCAGAGCGGCTTTGTGTCTGAGCACAATGAGTGAGGGCCAGAAGTGGTTTGTAAAAGCAGAGGTTGGAGAGGGAGTGTTCATATGACAAAGGGAGCAGTTGCAGTTCTCGCAGATGTGGTTAATCTGACTTTCAAAAGACCTTCATTTTATCTTTTATTAACAATGAAACATTGTGGTGAGGTTTTCTGAACTGCTAAGGGCATTGTTTCTGAATTTGCAAAGCTGATGAGGTGATCACCCCCCCAAAAAAGAAAATGGTAATAAGAATGATAAATATTTAAAGCGAGACAGCCTTTCGATTTCATAAAATCTGTGAAATTTAGTTCCCTCTGAAATTTGGTCATTGTGATCTATGTTTATTTCTGTAATATCTCACAAAATATCAGGCCATTATGTGGCTGGGAAGTTATTTAATTTGAAGGGATTCCATAGCAAATAATGTGCATGAAATCACCCGCTTTGTGCAGTCAAGCAGACAGAGGAAGTCCGTGTGCGCATGTGCAGGTTTACCTTGACCGTGCACTGACAGTTACATCATTTTGTCGCTAAACAAATAGCTGATCACACCGAGGTACTTGCTGACCGCCGATATTTATTAGTTTGGTCCTGCGTTTCCTTTCCTTTGCAACATAATGTCTTTTCTTCTCGCTTTCTGTTACTGTAGTCGGTCTTCCACGTTTCATTTGCACACTCGTATTCTCCATTTTTGTCTCCTGTTTCAAATTTGTATCCCACAATGCCTTGCGCGAACAGGGAAAGCCCACCACGTGATACATGACATACAGTGCCTTGAAAAAGTATTCATACCCCTTGAACTTTTTTACATTTTTCCACCTTACAACCACGAACTTAAAAGTTTTTTATTGAGATTTTATGTGACAGACCAACACAGAGTAGCACATAATTGTGAAGTGAAACGAAAATGATAAATGGTCTTCAAAATTTTAAACAAATAAAAATCTGAAAAATGTGGTGTGCATTAGTATTCAGCCCCCTGTACTCTGATACCTCTAAATACAATCCAGTGCAATCAATTGCCTTCAGAAGTCATCTAATTAGTTAATAGAGTCCTACTGTGTGTAATTTACTCTCAGCATAAATACACATGTTCTGTGAAGGCCTCAGTGGTTTGTTAGAGAACACTGAAGAACAAACAGCATCATGAAGACCAAAGAACTCACCAGACAGGTCAGGGATAAAGTTCTGGAGAAGTTTAAAGCAGGGTTAGGTTATAAAAAAAATATCCCAAGCTCTGAACATCTCAAGAAGCACTGTTCAATCCATCATTAAAAAATGGAAAAAGTATGGCACAACTGCAAACCTACCAAGACATGGCCGTCCACCTAAACTGACAGAGCGAGCAAGGAGAGCACTGGTCAGAGAAGCAGCCGAGAGGCCCATGATCACTCTGGAGGAGCTGCAGAAATCCACAGCTCAGGTGGGAGAATCTGTGCACAGGACAACGATAAGTCGTACACTCCACAAATCTGGCCTTTTTGGAAGAGTGGCAAGAAGAAAGCCATTGTTGAAAGACAGGCATAAGAAGCCATGTAGGGGACACAGCAAACATGTGGAAGAAGGTGCTTTGGTCAGATGAGACCAAAGTTGAACTTTTTGGCCTAAATGCAAAGCACTGTGTGTGGCAGAAAACTAACACTGCTCATCACCCTGCACACACCATCCCCACTGTGAAACATGGTGGTGGCAGCATCATGCTATGGAGATGCTTTTCTTCAGCAGGGACAGGGAAGCTGGTCAGAGTTGATGGGAAGATGGATGGAGCTAAATACAGGGCAATCCTGGAAGAAAACCTGTTGGAGGCTGCAAAAGACTTGAGACTGGGAAGGAGATTCACCTTCCAGCAAGACAATGACCCTAAACTTACAGCCAGAGCTACAATGGAATGGTTTAGATCAAAAAATATTCATGTGTTAGAATGGCCCAAAGTCCAGACCTAAATCCCACTGAGCATCTGTGGCAAGACTTGAAAATTGCTGTTCACAGACGCTCTCCATCCAATCTGGCTGAGCTTGAGCTATTTTGCAAAGAAGAATGGGCAAAAATTTCAGTGTCTAGATGTGCAAAGCTGGTAGAGACATACCACAAAAGACTTGCAGCTGTAATTGCAGCAAAAGGTTGCTCTACAAAGTATTGACGCAGGGGGGCTGAATACTAATGCACATCACATTTTTCAGATTTTTATTTGTTTAAAATTTTGAAGACCATTTATCATTATCATTTCACTTCACAATTATGTGCTACTCTGTGTTGGTCTATCACATAAAATCTCAATAAAAAACTTTTAAGTTCGTGGTTGTAAGGTGGAAAAATGTGAAAAAGTTCAAGGGGTATGAATACTTTTTCAAGGCACTGTAGTATCTTGAATTGGGTCATGTTGAAGCAGGGAAAAATAGCGGAGAATTTAGGGCCATGTGGCCCTAAATTCATTAATTGTTCTATTAAAAAAAAACTAATAAAATTGGAAGTCTGTGATTCAAATTCAGTCCACTAAACAAAAATAATTGGGTGTCAGGGAAAATTCTTTTTATGTCCTCAACTTGAAAAATCTGAAAGGCAGTCTACCTTTAAAGTCCAAGCAGAAAACAGAAGGCAAAAAGTAATAAGTCACCTATACTAGATATTCCTGGATACTGCTCCCAACACTACACTTCAGGTAAAAAGAAGCTGAGAAACTGAAATGAATCTAAACATACCACAGGAGGAGTGGGAGGAAATATGTGATGAAGCGCATGCTGTAACCAACTCAAATTCTTGGAGGGAACTTAAATGGAAGGTATCAGTGAGATTCTTCTGAACCCCAGAAATGTTGGGCCCAGCACAACCCTTTGGTGACTGACCCCTTGAAAATGGTTCCTCCAGGAACGATGACGTTTCAGTTGTCAAGACAACAGAAAAACTAAAATACAAAAACAGAAAGATACGTCACAATGCTCTTGTGCACAAAACAAAATGCTCTTGCATTTGTATTTGTATTTTAGTTTTTCCGTTGTCTTGACAACTGAAACGTCATGGTTCCTGGAGGAACCATTTTCAAGGGGTCAGTCACCAAAGGGTTAACATGTGTTGGAGAAAATGTGGCTCACAAACTGGCAATCATACTCACATATTTTAGGCATGCCCAAAACTGAGTAAATTTTGGAAAGAGGTGTTTGAGACACTTATGGAAATATTTCATCGGAACCTCACAAGAGATCCAAAGGTGGCACTACTGGGCCTATCCCCAGCAGGTTTTGAGAGTAGAGCCAAAAAAAAAAAAAAAGCCCAAACCCTACTGCAAATTCTATTAACAGCAGCAATCAAATGTATTACAATTAAGTGGTTGAAACCAGACTCCCTAACACAGGCTATATGAATTGAGAAGATATGGAGAATTTTCCAGATGGAAAAGATAACATACTCTCTGAGACACATATTTCTCAAAAGATAGGGTCCTGTTACCGCTCTACTATCACAGCAAGTGATTTAAATTCTCCTGCACAGACAAACTCAAATACCACTATATGTACATATACACCATACCGTACACACCCCTCTCCCTCCTCCCCTTTTTTCTTATATTTTATTTATACTCATTCATTTACTCATTCAAAATATTTGTAACAATCGGTGGGAAGTTCATTGTTTCATTTTGAATGTAAAAACAGAAAACAGCAGAAGCATTGTATATGAATACAAAATGTTCAAGCTTTAATAAAAAATAAGTAACAAAAAGAATGACAAATATGTAAGTAAATAAATAAACAAACAAATAATTTACTAGAATTCACAGTTAAATCAATGAATCAGTTTCTACACAACCAATTATGAGAATGCTGCACTGAAGGCAGCTTGTTTCAAACAAATGAAGCTGGAGCTACAGCTACTTGGTGTTCCAAAGATTAAAGGCAAGACTTCTCTCAGATCCCCCAAGAGAAACTCCAACACACCATGGACACTGCTGAAAATTTGCAGATACAAAAGCCAAATTCAAGATTTCACAGGTAGATAATCACCCAGTTTAGAAGTAGGACTATTTGTGATAACATGTCCAGCAACTCACAAGTTCACTGACTTGCAAAGAATTTTATGCAAAAGAATTCAAAATGCCCAAAAATAAAGTATGACCAAAAGACAAGGAAGCAAATGTTAAAGAAATTAAAGGGATCCTCCAGCGGATTTACTCTTAAACTTGTGTTAAGTAAAAGTATTCATAGATTTCAACAGTCAAACATTCATTTTTGGAGACCAAATAGTATTCTAGAAAAATTTATTTTTATTAAAATACCGGATATCAGCCCTGCGATGACCTGGTGACTTGTCCAGAGTGTACCCTGCCTCTCACCCATAGTCAGCTGAGATAGGCTCCAGCTTGCCTGCGATCCTACACAGGATAAGCGGCTACAGATAATGGCTGGATGGATAAAATACCAGATGGGCCTCCTGTAGAAGTGACGTATGCGATGACGTGGCTTAGTGGAAGCTTGGAGCAACTCGGCTGTTTATATCCTCTGCTTACATCGTGGTTTTGTTAATTTTACAAGTATTTTTACAGAATTTATCAGTTTTTAAATAAGTAAAGTATGCCTCATTGCACATCATATAAATGCCAAAATGATGCTAAAAAGAAGGACGAGAACATATCTTTTCACCGTTTACCTGGCCAGAATCACCTGACTATTCGCAAGAAATGGATTCATGCCATCGGAAGACCTCAAAACAATCTGGCTGAGGTGCCCGACTTATGCTCCGAACATTTTGAATCATCCTGTTTCGCTGAATTGACAGAATTAAAAGCAAGATTAATGGGGGCTTCCAGAATGAAAAAAAGAAAAGACGATGCCATGCCAACAATATTTACCCATTGTTTAGCTCCAAAAGCCCACCAATGCAGTCCACTGATGCAGCCGCCAAGAAATGCCTGGCCTCGTGAGCTCTCATACACTATTCTCCTCTCCTAGTGAAGCGCCTTGCACAGTAAGGTAAGACAAACGATGTCGTGCCCCCATCGTGTTGTCTCTCTGAACCTCCAGACAAAAGTGCCACAGACCTGATGGGTATGGAAATTGCCCCGCAGTGACAACTGACTTGCCAAGTGATGCCATCCGTTGGCCATTTGAATGGCTCTTCTGCATTCCATCTGGTGGTGTGATATTGACCCTGTTGGGTTCATCTGCCACATTGCACTGAAAAGTGCCCTGCTGCCAGCGCCTTATTAGTGATGTATTATTTAACCCATAGCTGGAACCCAGGCAGGTGCTACCACTCTGGGTCAGAGTGGACCTCGGAGCAATGATGATTAAGGGGTAGCTCCACTTTCCCCAATACTCAAGTCATCCCGGACCTGAGACTCACCACTGGTTGGAATTTAAAGTCATACCCAGGACTAAAGCTCCAGGACCAACATCTCTTACAGGTTTCTTGAAGGTGACCACTGAATATTGTCTTTATTTTTTTCATTATTTAAATGTTAGGTGGATAGAAAACTGCAACCCAAATCAGAAAAAGTTGGGACGGTATAGAAAAGGCAAATAAAAAAAAGAAAGCAGTGATTTCTAAATTTATTTTGACTTACATTTCATTGCAGACAGTATGAACATGAAATATTTCATGTTTTGTCTGGTAAACTTCATTTCATTTGTTAATATACTACATCCATCCCTTATTTCAGGCCTGCAACACATTCCAAAAAAAGTTTGGATGGAGCCAAATTAAAGTGCATATTCTGGACCAATTTCGTTTTTTTTTATATGAAGGTATGTCCCTTTACGGGCGGCACTGTGGTGTAGTGGTTAGCGCTGTCGCCTCACAGCAAGAAGGTCCGGGTTCGAGCCCCGTGGCCGGCGAGGGCCTTTCTGTGTGGAGTTTGCATGTTCTCCCCGTGTCCGCGTGGGTTTCCTCCGGGTGCTCCGGTTTCCCCCACAGTCCAAAGACATGCAGGTTAGGTTAACTGGTGACTCTAAATTGACCGTGAGTGTGAATGGTTGTCTGTGTCTATGTGTCAGCCCTGTGATGACCTGACGACTTGTCCAGGGTGTACCCCGCCTTTGCCCATAGTCAGCTGGGATAAGCTCCAGCTTGCCTGCGACCCTGTAGAACAGGATAAAGCGGCTAGAGATAATGAGATTAGATGAGTACTAATCCCATCAAGATTGGTGTTGCTACACCCTCCTACGATACATCTGTTAACCATTTTAATAATCACGTGATAACGTTGAAGAAATTTGCAGAAAACCACCAGGTTGTTTTCTCATAAACAAACCAGCGCTGACGTAGAATTCAGAAGGAGGCGTCCCACACGTGACGTCACGAAAATCAATGTTTCCCGGGAAATCCAAATGGCAAGTTTTTTCAGAGGCGGACCAGTTCGCTTCAAATGGCTTGATTTCAACTGAATTTTTCTGGTATTGCGCAAGGTAAAAAAATTGCACAAAATGCAAAATGTGACAGATATTTGACCAAAGTTTAACATAAAATAGGAGAATTATATTGATCTTGCTCCTGAATTTACCCGTGATATGCACTTTAAGGCTGTTGTGTAATACAACAGGTCTGCAAACAGGTAATAAGATGTGCAGCAACACAAGGTTGTCAGTGTCATATTTGTTGTTTTAAAATTCACCACACATTCTCTATTGGGGACAGAGAGGACAGGCACCCTCTTCTTCCACAGCCATGCCTTTGTAATGTGCACAGAATGTGTTTTTTATTGTCTTGTTGAAATATCCCTGGAAAAGATGTCGTCTTAAAGGTAGAATATGTTGCTTCAGAATCTCAATGTATTTTTCTACATTAATGCTGCCATCACAGAAATGTAAGTTACCTTTGCCAAAGGCATTGACACAACCCCATACCATGACAGACCCTGGAGTTTAGAGTTGTTGCTAGTAACAGTCCGGATGGTCCTTTTCATCTTTGGTCCAGAGCACACGACATCCATTTCTTACAAAAAAGACATGGAATGCTGATTCGTCTGACCACAGTACATTTCCACTGTGGGATGGTCCATCCCAGATGCCTCCGAGCCCAGAGAAGTCAACACATTTAATATAAGGCTTGCTTTTGGCACAATAAAGTTTTAATTGGAATTTGTGGATGTAATGCCACATTGTAGTGCTTGACAAAGGTTTGCCAAAAGTAATTCCAGGCCCATGTCATTATATCAGCTATAGATTAATGACAGTTCTTGATGCAGTACCATCTGAGGGATCAGAGATCACGGTGTTCAGCTTAGGCTTGTACCCTTGCCCTTTACGCATTAAAATTCCTCCAGATTCCTTGAATCGTTTAATGATATTATGCACCGTAGGGGCTAAAATATGCAAATCCCTTCCTATCTTTCTTTGAAGCACATTGTTTTTAAACATTTCAATAACTGTCTCGTGCATTTGTTGACAAACTTGAGATCCTCAGTCTATTTTTGCTCCTCAAAGATTAGGCATTTTCTGGTACTGATTTTGTACCAAACCATGATTACAATCACCTGTTGACATCACATGTTTCAAATCACACCACTATTTAATTGTTTTGCCTCATTACTAGTGCTAAATTGCCCCCATCCCAACTTGTTTTGGAAAGTGTTGCAGACCTGAAATGCAGGAATGGCTGTATATTAACAAATGTAATAACATTGACCAGATAAAACTTGAAATATCTTGGGTTCACATGTCTGCAATGAAATACTGTCCCAACTTTTTCAGATTTGGGGTTGTATATTTTTAATAACAGATACAGATACTGGGTGGCACGGTGGTGTAGTGGTTAGCGCTGTCGCCTCACAGCAAGAAGGTCCGGGTTTGAGCCCCGTGGCCGGCGAGGGCCTTTCTGTGTGGAGTTTGCATGTTCTCCCCGTGTCCGCGTGGGTTTCCTCCGGGTGCTCCGGTTTCCCCCACAGTCCAAAGACATGCAGGTTAGGTTAACTGGTGGCTCTAAATTGACCGTAGGTGTGAATGTGAGTGTGAATGGTTGTCTGTGTCTATG
Organism: Neoarius graeffei; assembly: GCF_027579695.1. Lineage (NCBI taxonomy): Eukaryota > Metazoa > Chordata > Actinopteri > Siluriformes > Ariidae > Neoarius > Neoarius graeffei. The sequence goes on from NC_083581.1 coordinate 57,750,178, forward strand.
TGTCAGCCCTGTGATGACCTGGCGACTTGTCCAGGGTGTACCCCGCCTTTCGTCCATAGTCAGCTGGGATAGGCTCCAGCTTGCCTGCAACCCTGTGGAACAGGATAAAGCGGCTACAGATAATGAGATGAGATAAAGATACTGAAAAAATGAGGAGGAGAAAGGGGGAGGGAAGCTTTTTTTCCTTTTTATATGAATTATGATCAGTCGGGCAACCTGTTTATTGGCTTTTATGTGACTTTCAGGACTGGAAGGACATGCTTTTCAGCATTAGTATTCAAGTTGGACAAGGGGAAATACACATAAAAGTCTAACACTCCCACACAGCCTCCATCCATCCATCCATCCATCCATCCATTATCTGTAACCGCTTATCCTGTGCAGGGTCGCGGGCAAGCTGGAGCCTATCCACACAACCTCTTACAGTAATACACACATAAAACACTGACACAAAGCAAAACACCTATCCACAGCACTTTTACCCCATATCACAGTATGCATATTTCCACTGCAGTGTTGCGCTAAATCGAAGCAATTTTTTAAAAAGTCAACAAAACAAGTGCAAATGCTCTGTTTCCATTGAGTGGTGTTATGTGATTAAAGCTGGGTTTCCTTCTCTTGTGATAATTATTCAGATCCCCGAGACCTGACATTTGGCATGGAATTTTGCTTGAATACACTGCAGTAGGTGAGGTAGTGTTTAAAGGTACTGACTGCAAAATCTTCTGAATTTTTTTTTTATTGTGCATGGCATTTTCCTATGTCCCCCAAGAACAATATCCTGTGGACAAGATGTGATCATTTCCGTTTTGGGACTGAATATCCTACCTCTTGGAGCCAAACAGTATAGCCATACGGAAACAGCTGAACACGAGCAGCTTTAACAAATTAGTATAATTATGGAACAAGATCGCACCAAGATGGCGATGCATGGAAAACATCGTGACTTTGCATCAACCTCAGAGAGTTTTGAGTCACAGGGATGTAACTTATGGTTGACAATCGCGAATAGATCTGTGAAACAAAAGACGAATGTGCCTTTTCTCTGTTACTGCTTTTGTGTTATCATTTCTTTCTCTGTAAGATCAAAACATTAGGTGTATAACTCCATCCTCAGACTCACCAATCCAAGGCAAGCGCTGCAAATTCTTCATCAGATTTCGCACCTGTTCATCCTTCAGTCGATTCCAGCGGTCAATCTGTTTCTTCATGAAAATTCTTGCAGACAACCTTTTGGTTTCTGTCACTTTTCTGGTGCATTTTCTAGCTGATTTGCTTGCATGTTTTCCTTTTCTCTTCTGCCGGATTTTTTTGGCTGTTTGACTGGCTATGTTTGCCCATGCCGATTTGTTTTGGTTAAAAGTAGGTCAAACACCCCATGGTGGTCACGTGATATTGTTGCCCACTTGCTTTGGCAATCTCCGTAATCGTAAAATGCGGGACACATTTTATCTCAGCAAAACATTTACACATAGGATACACGGTGTGTGCAGCAGCACGAGTCCTCAATTTCAACTCAAATCTACTTCAAATCAATGCAAAGCATCTTGACACTCCAACAGCAATAAAAAACTAGATAGAACTCGACGCAAACGGCATCGATGGGGACGCCTCCGCCCGGTAGACTACACGCCTTATTAAGTTGTGATTTGGGGATGGACATTTGACCTCACAGTAATCTTGACCTGGTGAAATTACTTGTATCAGCCTTGGAGATATTGTGTTCACAAGGTTTTCGGACAGACACTTGACCTCACAGTGACCTTGACCTTTTGATCTCAAAATCTAATCAGTTTATCTTTGTTCCCAAATGCACAAATGGTGAAAGTTTGGTGAAATTCCTTTCATCTGTCTTAGAGATATTGTGTTCACAAGGTTTTTGGACAGACATTTGACCTCACAGTGACCTTGACCTTAGACCTTTTGATCTCAAAATACTAATCAGTTTATCTTTGTCCCCAAATGCACAAACGGTGAAAGTTTGGTGAAATTCCTTTCATTTGCCTTGGAGATACTGTGTTCACAAGGTTTTCGGACAGACATTTGACCTCACAGTGACCTTGACCTTAGACCTTAGACCTTTTGATCTCAAAATCTAATCAGTTCATGTTTGTCCTAAAGCGCACAACTGGTGAAAGTTTGGTGAAATTCCTTTCATTAGCCTTTGAGATATCGCATTCACAAGGTTTCGGGACGGACGCACGGACGGACAACCCGAAAACATAATGCCTCCTGCACCTTACGGTGGCGGAGGCATAAAGAACATTTTTGCCCAGAATTCAACTTTGCAGTCAGAACCTTGAATCGAATGTGAAAAACATGTTCTAATTTCAATATTTTGTGAAATATTGCTTTGTTAAATCATCCAAAAAACAACCTCGTGAGCATATTAACTTTTTTTTATAATATTTGAATGTTGTTGTTTTTTTTTCCCCCCAAAATTCATGTTTCCCATGTGGCAGCACGGTGGTGTAGTGGTTAGCGCTGTCGCCTCACAACAAGAAGGTCCGGGTTTGAGCCCAGTGGCCGACGAGGGCCTTTCTGTGCGGAGTTTGCATGTTCTCCCTGTGTCCGCGTGGGTTTCCTCCGGGTGCTCCGGTTTCCCCCACAGTCCAAAGACATACAGGTTAGGTTAACTGGTGACTCTAAATTGACCGTAGGTGTGAATGTGAGTGTGAATGGTTGTCTGTGTCTATGTGTCAGCCCTGTGATGACCTGGCGACTTGTCCAGGGTGTACCCCGCCTTTCGCCCGTAGTCAGCTGGGATAGGCTCCAGCTTGCCTACGACCCTGTAGAACAGGATAAAGCGGCTACAGATAATGAGATGAGATGTTTCCCATGTTAAAATTGTTTTTTAGGCTGAAATTTCAAGTTGCACATTAAGCAGGTTAATGGAAACCTGGCTCGTGATTTTCTCTGGGCAAATCAAATTGTCAGCTTTTAAGTTGCCTGTAAGACTTTTATTAAGTTCAAACTCTTAACACAGTTCAATAACACATGCCAGCTTTCATGTCTCTATTGCTCTCTAGGGGTGTTCACACGGCAACTTTTACTCCGGTGTAGCACCGGGGCTGCCCCGGTAGAGCGTTCACACGGTACAAGTTATACCGGTGTAGCCCCTGAAAGCTGCTTAAACCGGTGCAAATCTAACCCTGCTCGGGAGGTGGTTTAAGAAATTTACTCCGGAGTAAATGCTAGTTTGCGGGGCAGCACCGATATAAAATGGGACGTCTGAACGCTACAGGGGTAGACTCGCTACGCGTGAGGAGAGTTGATTACATACGGGCATTGCATAATTTGCATCCTGGTATTTTGCGCTTAAATGGCGAATAACAACAACGACACGTGTGAGATAAGAAACGAGCACAGAGGAATGAACTGGGGTGACGATGAAACGTCAGCACTGATAACTATTTGGGCTGATGGGGCCATCCAAGCCCAACTAGAAGGATCCCGGCGAAATAAAGCGGTATTCCAAAAAATAGGTGAGAAAATAAGGGCAGAAGGATTCAACCGCACCGGCGATCAGTGCCGCCAAAAAATTAAAAGTCTAAAGCAAGATTATAAAAAAGTGACCGATAATAACAACAAATCTGGTAGGGGGAGGAAAACATGCAAATTTTATGATCGACTACATGATATCCTCGGGCACCGTCCAGCCAGTGTACCGCATCACCTCGTTGGCCTTGGCGCTTCCACCTCGCCGTCCCCTGGCCCGAGCATGCTGCCAGAGCCACAGAGTCCGACCCCGGTCAATAGTGACGAGGGGACCAGCAACATGATGGACGATGCCCCGGCGTGCGCCCCCGCTCCCAGTGCGAGTGCAGCATCGGTAGACGATATAAGCGCCAATGAAGAAGGTGAGGACAGCGGTCATGATGAAGAAAGCAGTGGTGATAGCAGCCTGGGGAATAGGTGTACTTCAACCCCAAAACCAACCAAAAGAAGGAAAACAAAAGCTGATCAGTTCAAAAAATATATGAAGGAAACATTCGAAATGTTTGCGGAGAGCCAGAAAGCAAATATGAAGGTACACACACAATATATATATATATATATATATATATATATATATATATATATATATATATATATATATATATTTTTTTTTTTTTAAATGATTTATCATTTATGATATTTTATAAAAGTAGTTCTTAAAATAAGTTTATTATTATTTCAGCTCTTCATTGATAATGAAAATAAAAAGATGGCTCTAGAACAAGAGATGGAAATGAAGAGATGGAGGGAAGAAATGGCATGGGAGGAACAGAAAAGGAAAGAGGAGAGAGAGGCAGAAGAGAAGAGACGAAGGGAAGAGAGGGAAGCGGATGACCGGAGGAGGAGAGAAGATCGGGAACACCAGATTCGCATGATGTCCATGCTTCTACAACTGCAAAACCCTGGCAGTCGTGCTGGTACCAGTGCAGGTGGCTACGAGCAGTCACCGAATCATCCAATCACGAGTGCATTGGATATTTTAGACCCTCCCGTGTACCAAGATATGTAGACCCTGTTGCCATAATATAATATAATGTGTGTGTGTGCCAAATTTGTATTTTCTTTTGTAATTTTCATGTAGAAATTCGGTTCAAAGGTTATGCTATTAGTGTGTAATGTTTACATGAATAGTATCTGAAAGTGCTAAAATGTAATATAGTTATTTTACAGTTCACAAAGTTTTGAAGATTTTTGTGCCAAATTCAAGTGCCAAGTTATAAGCATTTTCTTATCATATTTTTCAAGTTATAGCATGTTTGAAGTTTTAAGGATAAAAACATAAAAATATGCCATTGTCTGAAAATAATAAAAATATATATTTAAAATGTATATTTAAAATATATATTTAAAATGGCAGTATTTTTTCGAGATTTTCAAATCAATGATGTGTTCGTATTTGAAAGTGATAAAATGTAATCATTTTAGAATTCATAGTATATGAATGTGTAGATGTTTTGAAGATTTCTGTGCCAAATTAAATTTTGTATTCGAGTGCCAAATCACAAGTATTTATATATATATATATATATATATATATATATATATATATATATATATATATATATATATATATATAAACTTTAACACACGCACACGTGTGTGTGGAAAAGTTTATAAAGTTTATATTATATATATATATATATATATATATATATATATATATATATATATATATATATAGTGTGTTTAAAGTTTCACGGATAAAAGAAACATCAAATATCATATGCGTTTTTCAGAAAATAAAAATTTTATTTAGTGTAGCAGTACTTTTTCTGTTTTGTAAAATCAATAATACATAATATTTTGTAGCTTATTGAATACACATTACTAGTAATTACATTAATATAATTAAGGCATTAATTTGTTAAATGCACTAGTAGGGCCTGTCGTATGACTGCTGCACTGTCACATGGTCTTTGGTCGTCTCTCGTTTCATCTCTCGTATCAGTGTCAATTTCACAACTTGCCACCATCCATTCATTGTCAAAATTTTCTCCCCATTTCTCGCACAAGTTATGCAGTATACAACATGCTGCAACAATGTTATTGAGGTTCTCCAGGTGTGTTTCCTGTGTTCTGAGCAGAATCCTCCATCGACCTTTTAACCTGCCAAATGCATTTTCTACAACCATCCGTGCCTTGCTATGTTTATAGTTGAATTCTTTTTGAGATTGTGTCAGTCTACCATTGTCTGAAAAAGGCTTCATAAGCCACGTTGATAAGGGATATGCTGCATCACCCAACAGCACTAATGGTACTGACACTCCACCAATATCCCGTTTATCTCCCCAAAACAATGAGCCAGATAATATGTTTTGATATAGAGGCGAGTTTGCAAAAACTCGTGCGTCATGTACACTACCTGGCCAGCCAATAAAAATGTCTATAAATCTATAGCTGCTATCAACAACTGCTTGCATAATAACAGAATAAAATCCTTTTCTGTTGTAGTAGTCAGTATGACAATCGTGTGGTCGAATAATAGGAATATGTGTACCATCGATCGCACCCAGAACTTGAGGAAAGCCCCAGCGCTGTTCAAAATTTCGGACATTTTCAATCATCAGTTCACCAACAGGCCATTTAATAAAATCTTGGCTCATTTCCGAAACAATGGCAGAACAAGTCTGGTGAACGATGACACAGACTGTGTTTTTAGCAACACCGAAAAGATGTCCTATCGTTCTATAGCACGCATTGGTAGCCAGTTTCCATAGGGTGATTGCGACCCGTTTTTCAACGCTGATCGGCACTCGCATGACAGTCGTTACACGTGAGAGGGATGGACGAAGCTTAGCACACAAATATCCGAATGCTTCCTTGCTCATTCTGAAGTTTGATATCCAGTCTGAATGAGTAAACGATCCGTTAACAATTCTCTCCCACCAAACAGAACTGCGTGTCTTCATCCACGTTGTTTTCCCGGTGCTTGGTGTTGCCATGACAACCGTCCACATGGCCATGAACGACAGGAAGTTGTCGATTTGTTGCCGAATGAATTGTAGAATGCGTTGTTTTCGTGCTCTCTTGTACTTGCGCAACCTTTCCTTTCTCTCTTTTACCCTTTTACGGTGTCTGATAGACCACAACGTAGAAAGTTTGTCTGGAGAAGTATAAACCATGGTTTTTCGATATCAATCACAAACAAGGCAGGAAAAGGAAGTACATTTTCACGCATGCGCATATTTCATTTCCGCCTTATTGCTATCATATAGCACGGTCGCAAAAACTGCCGTGTGACCGCAAGTGGGGCTGCACCGGTGCTAACACGCTTCTCTCTAGTAAGCAGGTTGTGACGTGTGAACGCTCCACAAAATTTGTACCGGTGTAAGATATATCGCAACAAAATACATCGGTGCAGCATCGATGCAAATATGTGCCGTGTGAACACCCTATCTGTCTCAGTTTCTCTCTGCCCTTTGGTACTCATTTAATTCATCCCACCTCAGTGCAATATACAGTATATATTAACACAAAGTGAAAGCAACACATGTCAACCTTGAAGAACATCACATCTAGTCGAGACCCACATTCCTACTGATGGTGGAAGGTAAAGGTAGCATGCATGTTTATGAATTTGCTTTCTGGACTAATACTGCTGTTTCTCTGCTGTAACCATATCATAGCTAACAGTCCCCATCTGCACATAAGGGGAGCTCTGCACTACCTTACAGAACATTTCATGGGCTATATTTCAAGAGACATACTCTCCAAACCTAACATCTTTTTCTACCTGGTGCTCAGTCACACACAATATAAAGCAGCCAGTACTAATCGGAGTTATCTGCAAGCTCATCCCAAGTAATGCTTGAGCTGGTACAAGGTCGAGAAAGATGAAGACAAACGTCATGATTACTCTAGTGTTAAAGAGGATCCTGCACCTAAATTCAGACTGCTTACACACTCCAGCACAATTTAAAGCACTGAGCACAAAAAGCAATCGGCATCTGTGGCTCTTTTTCTGAAGCTAAAAGCTGTACATTGAATGAGCCAGAGTGTCCAGAGTGGTGCAAATTCTGATGTCTCCTCAGGCTGATTGCATACTATATGACATTCAAAATCTCAGAATTGCTGACACTTTCACACTACACGACCTTAATTAATTGTGATCAGTTGTTTGGTGGGTGTAGAGGTGGTCATATGCAAGACGTGTCTATCATGTGACTCTGATGCATGAATAAGAGAAAAATATTGAAGAAATATTGGATGGTATATAGTGGGAGATACAGACATTAAGAATTGTCTGTTCTGCAAAGAGAACTGGAGGTATAATGCAAAAAAAGTATTCAGTTTTTATACTCTTTGCTGCCAGGAATCATCCTGTGTTTAGTTTTCACTTTGCGCTTCCGAACAGTCATTTGGATATGATGCGGTAATAATAATATAGTTAGTTTTTTTTTTTTTTCTTTCTTTTTTATCAGACATCTAATTTTTGGGTTTGTTTACCTGACATGTTTCGACGTACAACTTCCGTCTTCCTCAGAGTGTCACCGGATGTTATTGGTGACGCATCTTTTATCAGCTGCTGTTTCTGAAGGCGTGGCCTTCCTGTCTGGTTTGACAGGTCGGTCACGCCTTCTACTGTCTGTTTGTCCCCTGCAAGATGGCACTCCAGGTGTGGGAGAGCATGTATGCTCCCTCATCCCGGTTGATGGTCCTCGGGCTTCGCTTACGGATCTCCATGGCCTCCCTGATCCAGCGCTGATGTTTGTTATCTTCTGTGCGGATGACTCTGGCATTCCCCCAGTCCATAATGTGATTTTCCCTTTTACAGTGATCTGTTATAGCTGACTTATAATTTTCCTGTTGTGCCTTTTCTTTTATTGTTCGGGTTTGTCTTGTAGCTGTCTCCTTTTCGCACTCTTTCTTATGTTCATGTTTTCTTGTGCTGAAACTCCTTCCTGTCTCCCCAATATAAGTTTTATTGCATAATTTACATGGAATCTCATATATGGTGTTGCATCTGTTGTCCGGATGTATTCTGTCTTTGGGATGAACCAGGATCTGACGGAGTGTTGTGTGTGGTTTGACAGGTGTGTTAACATTGTGTTTCCTCATTACTCTTTGAATGCGTTCCGTTATTCCTCTGATGTATGGTAATGTAACTACTCCCCTGTGTTCTTGTTTGTTAGTTTGTTTTTTCTCTTTCTTCTGTGTTTTGTTGTTTTTAACCTGTTCCGCCCCTTTTGATATTGCCCATTGTGGATATTGACATGCCTTCAGTGCGTGTTGTATATGTTATTCCTCCTGTTCTTTGTCCTGTGGATCTGTAATTATTGCTGTGCGTTCATGTAATGTTCTAACTACGGATATTTTGTGCATTATGGGGTGTTCGGAAGTCCAGTTTAAATATTGGTCGGTGTGTGTGGGTTTTCTGTGTACTTTTATTTTGATATCCCCATCTTCTGTGTGTTGTATTTTTAAATCCAAAAATGCTATTGACTGCTCCGTTTCTTCTTCATGTGTGAATTTTATATTGCCGGTATTGTCTATGGTGTTAAGATGGTCGGTGAGTTGTTGAGTGTGTCCCCTCTTTACTTTTTCCAATATGTCGTCCACATACCGTTTCCAGAGTGTTGGTCTGTATTCCACTGGTATTGTAGTGAGTGCTTTCTGCTCCAGATCCTCCATGAAAAAGCCGCACATGATGGCTGATAGTGGGTCTCCCATGGCAAAACCTTCCTTCTGTCTGTAGATTGTATTCCTGAACTGAAAGTATGTGGATGTGGCGATGAATTGAAGAAGCTGAGTGATGTCTTGTACGGTGAGGTTTGTACGTTTCTTGAGCGTCCTGTCTGTTTTTAATTTGTCTTGTACTATCTGTATGGTGGCTTCCGTGGGTGTTCTGGTGAAAAGAGATATGACATCATGTGAAATGAAAACTTCATCTTGCTGCATTTTGATGTTTTTTAGTTCTTCTGCCAGATGTTTTGAGTTTTTGCAGTGTTGGTCTGTGAGTCCTAGTAATGGTTTAATTATTTCGGTAAGTGCTTTTGATAAGTTGTATGTGACCGAACCAATGCTATCTACTATGGGGCGTAATGGTGTTCCTGGTTTGTGTATTTTTGGTGTGCCGTAAATCCTGGGGATGACATTGGCTGTGGGTACTAAATGATTGTATTCCTGCTTATCTATTTTATTTTCATCGAGTAGTGGTTTTAGTAGTGCTTTAAGTTTCTTTTTCTTGTCTTCTGTTGGGTCTTTTTTTAATATTTCAAATGCGTTGTCGCTGAGTAATTCATTCATTTTTCGTTCATATTCATCAGTGTCCATAATAACTGTTGTTCTGCCTTTATCTGCTGGGAGAATTGTGATATCTTTATTTTTTGCTAATGTTTTCATGGCTTTGGCTTCCTGTTTGGTGATGTTACTGGGTGGTGGTTTGGCCGTTTTCAATATACCAGCTATTGCGTTTCTTAGTGCTGCTTTTTGTCCGTGATCCTGTATTTTCTCACATGCTAATTCAGTTGCCAGAATGAATTCATCGTGTGGTATGTTGTTCGGTGTGACAGCGTAGTTGAGTCCTTTTGCTAGTATACTGCGTTCTGCTTGTGAGAGTTTGTACCTTGATATGTTATGAATCCATTTGTCGTTGATGTGTGCGTGCTCCGGTTCTGCCTTCTTTTTCTGTGCGATGAGTTTGTCCAGTTTTCGTATTTGTCGGGTTTTTGTCTCTGTGAATTCCTGTTCGTGTATGTCTGCCAAGTGTCCGTGTATTGCTATTTCCATTTCCTTGTTTTGGGGAAACCGGCGTTTGAAAGTTTCCGTCTCTCTGTGTAGTTCGCTGTTGATATTATTTAGTTTATCCGTTGTGCACCGTATCCGTTCTTTTACCAGAGTCATCCGCACTTTCCTGATCATCTTTTCCGCGTTTCTGGTTGGAATCGGGTTCTTGATGTTCAGGCTGGCCGGTACGACTTCCTCATCCCGGCAGCGCAGATTGAATCTCAGGTGATTCCTGTAGCGTGCCCGTTTCCGTGTCAATCGCTCTAGGCGGCGAAACTCCTTGATGCTTTCGTCTCCGTAACTAATTCTTAATCTTTCGATTACGTTCATTATGTCTTATATTAAATATAGTTAGTTTTTTTTTTTCTTTTTTATCAGACATCTAATTTTTGGGTTTGTTTACCTGACATAAGACCTGACAAAAGATGCGTCACCAATTAACATCCGGTGACACTCTGAGGAAGACGGAAGTTGTACGTCGAAACATGTCAGGTAAACAAACCCAAAAATTAGATGTCTGATAAAAAAGAAAAAAAAAAAAAAAAAAAAACTAACTATATTTAATATAAGACATAATGAACGTAATCGAAAGAAAGGGTAATAATAATAGTTAAGTTCTTATAGATTCCTGATTATTGTGCTTATACTTTTTCTTCACCATCCTACACAAATAAGATAAAAGAACTGGACTTGGGGATCTGCTGCACATGAGAGTAACTGATTTCGATTTCCTCTTGAAGTCTCATTGGCTGTTTCTCATCCCTGTTCACTGAGGGGTTCACACTACATAATTAATCACAGAGGAAATCAAATCTGCTTTAAAATATCAGAGCCTTGATAATCACTTGCATACTGAGAAAATCACATTGCTGAATCATTCACACTACTTGAGCAGCAGCCGGGGGAGCGTGAAATCTTTGAGCTTGGAAGAGTAGTCACTGAGTCAAAAAAATTAGTCAGTGACTGAGAAGTTGCGGCTAAAATCACACAGTGTGCACTAGTCTTATGGCACTGTAGTAGATATCCACCACCCACTCCATAACACACTACACACCTTTTATGTGGCTTGATTATCTGACAGCTTAGTACCTAAAACTAGAGAAAAGTGAGATGTTAAATGCGTGTTGAGATGCGAAGCATTTGAGAGTGATTATTCTTGAACATGCATCATCAGGGTATATCACTTTGCTCGTTTGAGCATCTGGGCCCTTCCTCGACCCTGCAGGGTGTTTATTATAGAGCCTTGAGCACCAATTAAAAGCCATTCTAAATATAGGAACTGACAAAACAGGAGGAGGAGGAAGAAGATATGCTGTCCAACGACCACAGCTGGGTTTGTTTATATATATATATATATATATATATATATATATATCCATTATCTGTAGCCACTTATCCTTTTTCTACAGGGTCGCAGGCAAGCTGGAGCCTATCCCAGCTGACTATGGGTGAGAGGCGGGGTACACCCTGGACAAGTCGCCAGGTTATCGCAAGGCTGATATATATATATATATATATATATATATATATATATATATATATATATATATATATATATATATGAGAGAGAGTATCCCATTTCTTTTACAAAAGTGACAGTTTATGTTCAAAAACAATGTTAAAAAATGAAGTGATTTATGTACCTGCTGTGCTCTAAAAGATAACTGTCGTTAAATCAGTGTTTATATGTATTATATGTGTGGTGGCTTGGGAAAACATATTCTACTACATATAGATATGAATACTATAGGGGACTTTCACTGACGTCACAGGTTTTTGTTTATCATGCAGCGTCTGCCATATTGCCGGGCAAACAAAAAAACAGCCGTGACAGTTAATAACGAAAATCGTAACGAGTGCAGTCAGTACAATCTCTCTGAAATGATTAAAAATTAATTTTATACCAGCAGATCATGTTACATCCAAAAGCTGAAACATGCAGGCATCACAGATCCATATAATTTACCCACAAATGTATTTATTTATTCTGCCCACTGCTCTCTCTCTCTCTCTGTCTCTCTCTCTCACTCGCTGTGTCTGTGCATGAATGCATGTTCACCACTTCAGATGGTTAAATGCAGAAGAGCAATTTCACTGTGCTTGAGTGTACATTTGACAAAAATAAAGGCTTCTTCTTCTTAATTTACTCACAAATGTATTTATTCCACTTGAAAAGTGTTCGGCAGACTAGCTACCAGATTTGGGACACTATGACATCCTTAACTATTTAGTATTTGGCACTTCTAAATACACTGGGGATGCTAAAGGCTTACAAAAGTACAGATGCCTACCAATATTTCAAGGCAGGTTTCATGCCAGAATGTTATGGGAAATTCCTGATAAAGAAAAATACCTTATTATGACAAAGGTAAGCTCAAACGTGGACTTCTAATACAACCCCAATTCCAAAAAAGTTGGGACAAAGTACAAATTGTAAATAAAAACGGAATGCAATGATGTGGAAGTTTCAAAATTCCATATTTTATTCAGAATAGAACATAGGTGACATATCAAATGTTTAAACTGAGAAAATGTATCATTTAAAGATAAAAATTAGGTGATTTTAAATTTCATGACAACACATCTCAAAAAAGTTGGGATAAGGCCATGTTTACCACTGTGAGACATCCCCTTTTCTCTTTACAACAGTCTGTAAACGTCTGGGGACTGAGGAGACAAGTTGCTCAAGTTTAGGGATAGGAATGTTAACCCATTCTTGTCTAATGTAGGATTCTAGTTGCTCAACTGTCTTAGGTCTTTTTTGTCGTATCTTCTGTTTTATGATGCGCCAAATGGTTTCTATGGGTGAAAGATCTGGACTGCAGGCTGGCCAATTCAGTACCCGGACCCTTCTTCTACGTAGCCATGATGCTGTAATTGATGCAGTATGTGGTTTGGCATTGTCATGTTGGAAAATGCAAGGTCTTCCCTGAAAGAGATGTTGTCTGGATGGGAGCATATGTTGCTCTAGAACCTGGATATACCTTTCAGCATTGATGGTGTCTTTCCAGATGTGTAAGCTGCCCATGCCACACGCACTCATGCAACCCCATACCATCAGAGATGCAGGCTTCTGAACTGAGCGCTGATAACAACTTGGGTCGTCCTTCTCCTCTTTAGTCCAAATGACACGGCGTCCCTGATTTCCATAAAGAACTTCAAATTTTGATTCATCTGACCACAGAACAGTTTTCCACTTTGCCACAGTCCATTTTAAATGAGCCTTGGCCCAGAGAAGACGTCTGCGCTTCTGGATCATGTTTAGATACGGCTTCTTCTTTGAACTATAGAGTTTTAGCTGGCAATGGCGGATGGCACGGTGAATTGTGTTCACAGATAATGATCTCTGGAAATATTCCTGAGCCCATTTTGTGATTTCCAATACAGAAGCATGCCTGTATGTGATGCAGTGCCGTCTAAGGGCCCGAAGATCACGGGCATCCAGTATGGTTTTCTGGCCTTGACCCTTACGCACAGAGATTCTTCCAGATTCTCTGAATCTTTTGATGATATTATGCACTGTAGATGATATGTTCAAACTCTTTGCAATTTTACACTGTCAAACTCATTTCTGATATTGCTCCACTATTTGTCGGCGCAGAATTAGGGGGATTGGTGATCCTCTTCCCATCTTTACTTCTGAGAGCCGCTGCCACTCCAAGATGCTCTTTTTATACCCAGTCATGTTAATGATCAATTGCCAATTGACCTAATGAGCTGCAATTTGGTCCTCCAGCTGTTCCTTTTTTGTACCTTTAACTTTTCCAGCCTCTTATTGCCCCTGTCCCAACTTTTTTGAGATGTGTTGCTGTCATGAAATTTCAAATGAGCCAATATTTGGCATGAAATTTCAAAATGTCTCACTTTCGACATTTGATATTTTGTCTATGTTCTATTGTGAATACAATATCAGTTTTTGAGATTTGTAAATTATTGCATTCTGTTTTTATTTACAATTTGTACTTTGTCCCAACTATTTTGGAATCGGGGCTGTAATAAACAAGCCAGGGCCTAGATCTAGCATATTTTATGGTGTTTAGTCTCGTCTACATTATCAGTATATAACAAACATGCTGCTAGTCTCGCCAAGCATTAGGTCTAATAAAATATATCTCATCAAAGCCCACATCCAGATATACATTTTAACATCGCACAGAGCTTTTACACTAACCTGATATAAAATGTTCTCCACGCATATGGGAATACTTTGTTGGCATCCAGTCTTCCTGTTTAACTGCAGCTCACTAGTTTTCTCATCTTTCTGGGTTCGCTGGGAAGTGGTGAAAAGTGAAACTAGGCTTATCTCCACTAGGGATGGCGAAAACTAAAAAAAATCTTGACCGACCACCGAGCCTCATTAGCCGGTTAAAGTCGGTTAACCTATGAGTTTAAACAGGGATGCAAACGGCGCGCCTTTTAGCGGATGCTGCCTTTTTCACGGCTGAATCGTGCAAAGATCCGATTTTTTTTTTAGGGGGGCATTGGAGTGTCTGAATAATTTCATCAGAGTAAATTCTGTATGCTCAAAGGAAAGCAATCGGATCTGCACGATTCAGCTGTGAAAAAGTCGGCATCTGCGCCTTTAGTTTGTGTGGAGAGATATGATCTGCAATAACATGCATTGTTGGCTACAGACCGAAACATACTTTCAGAATGCACTGGCCAAGGCAGGACTAAACTTGATGTGCCTTCTAATAATAATTAAAAAAAAAAACAGAATAGTAATTTGTAAGCTAAAAAGCCTGTGTCTACACTTTTTTCTTTCGCCGAGTGGCAGCTGTGTTCAACTGGGGCGGGACATGACTGAATGGGTGTTTCTGATTTGTCAGCTGTCTTTAACTGGGGTGGGAGGGCGGGACATGACTGGATGGGTGTTTCTGATTTGTCAGCTGTCTTTAACTGGGGCAGGAGGGTGGGACATGACTGAATGGGTGTTTCTGATTCGTCAGCTGTCGTCCTTACACCGCATGGCACGCCCCAAGCGTTTACAACACAGAATTCCAAGTCCTCCGCTCCAAAATCGGCAGCTTCAAAACGATTGATTTTTTTTTTAACCGACAACCAAAAAAAATTAACCGGTTGACGCTGATTTGGTCAACCACCGGTCAAACGGTCATCGGTTAACATCCCTAATCTCCACATTTGTTATTACATCCAAAAGCACTACAGGTCTCTGGCATTGTTCTTTTAGGTGTCACTTCTACAAGTTCATATGTACATGTTTACTGAATTGGGCTTAAAATCACTCGCGTACACTTGTGCCAGTCGTTGTCAATAGGGCTGTAACGATATGCGTATCGAAATAGAAATACGCAGAGCCACGATCCGTATCGCGATACAAGAAGGCAGAATCGCGGTACACCCTTTCAAACTTCTCCTCAGCCCAAAAACAGAGGTGCTTCCAAACTTCAATTTATGAATACTTTTTATTTAAATTACATTTTAAACTTACTTAAATTACTTTTATTTTTTTATATCTATTAGTAAGTCGTTTTTTCGCCGACATGCGACAATCTTCTGCGAGTCACGCAACGTCCACACTCGCCACTGGCAGAGCATTCATTTCTTTTAAGCGGTCGCCATTCTGGTTGCGACGCGGGGAGCGAATCTGTAAACAAGCAGCTCATTGGCTGGCTAGGTGTGCCACAAGCCAATCACAATCACTTGACCGGAAAGGCATGCAGTGTTGCCAGATTGGGCAGGTTTAGGTGCTTTTTGGCTGGTTTTGAACATATTTTGGGGTGGAAAACGTTAGCAATATCTGGCAACACTGAAGGCATGTCTGCTTGGGCGGAAGCCTTCTGCGGCAGTTACATTTTGACACGCGAGCAATGTTTCACCATAAAAATTCCGTAATTTCCATCTGTTTTCCGCGATCACAGAAAATCATTGGCCCTATGAGAGTGAGACAGTGAGAGAGCCACCCCCCAAAAAAAAATCTTAACGGATTTACACAATTTGGAAAAATGACTTTTTCAGAACCGAAAAAAAACAGAGCTTCCGGCTCAACAGTATTATTTTGAGAAATAAAACAATCTTTGGATATACATTTGTTCATTTTTGCATACATATTACTCATTCTCTGCAGTGGTCTGAATTATTTGTTATTAAATAGTTAATGTAAGTAAGTAAATGTTAATAAGTCAAATTTACTACTTTAAAAAACATTTTTAAAAAAATCTTGGGCGTATCGAATCGTGGGTCAAAAATCGCGATACGAATCGAATTGTGAGTTGGGTGTATCGTTACAGCCCTAGTTGTCAAACAAAGCTTAGCCAGCAACATGGCCGCGTAAACAAATCCGCAGTTGCGATGACGTCATGTTAAAAGCCCCTATAGGATTTCCTGAACTGAATGCTTGTCTTTTGTACTATGCATCTCAACCAGAAGTTAAGTTCGGTTACCCCAAAAGTGAAAAGAGAGGAAAATCACACTTAAAGATTTAATTCATACTGAAAAAGCCCTACCTATCTCTATACTATAAACATGTCAATGCACAGAAAACCAATACTGCAACCATATCTTTTTAATTACAAGTTTCCAATGGGAAATGAGCTTCAATTATGATTTTGATTATCAGCATCATCCACATCAGTCTTTGTCTCATCACCTGAGGTAAAAGTGACTTGTGGGATGGATCATTGTCCCTTCACCAGTGGGGAAATAATAACTGATTAGTTTAGTAGTTTCTGTTTTTGTTGATTAAATTTCACATGAATAATATATATTTCTGGGATCATTTAAACACTTGTAAAACATTGTTCACTGTTACCTGTACAGAGTATGAACATGCTCTTCTGTGCTTTGATGATGATGTGACGGCACGGGAGCACTGACTATAATCTGACAGCCAGTTTTCTGATCACATCCCAAATTGACTAGGTTCATGTCCTTTTCAATATGACATGTAACTATCCAAAAACTTTATCAAATTGTGAGAAAAGCACACTCAGCAAGGCTGGAGATGCTGTTGTGACTGACTGCATTTACTGCAGCATTTGTTAAACTGGCTCCTTACCCAGCATGATCTTTGCAGGCAGACAGCCAAGGCGAGGCTGTTATAACCTAAATAAAGACTGTTATAAGGCTGTTATGACCTAAATAAAGGCTGTTATAAGGCTGTTATAACCCAAATAAAGTAACCTAATAGAGTTGTTTAAATAAAATCCCATCTCATTATCTCTAGCCGCTTTATCCTGTTCTACAGGGTCGCAGGCAAGCCAGAGCCTATCCCAGCTGACTACGGGTGAAAGGCGGGGTACACCCTGGACAAGTCACCAGGTCATCACAGGGCTGACACATAGACACAGACAACCATTCACACTCACAGTCACACCTATGGTCAATTTAGAGTCACCAGTTAACCTAACCTGCATGTCTTTGGACTGTGGGGGAAACCGGAGCACCCGGAGGAAACCCACGCGGACACGGGGAGAACATGCAAACTCCGCACAGAAAGGTCCTCGCCGGCCAAGGGGCTCGAACCCGGACCTTCTTGCTGTGAGGCGACAGTGCTAACCACTACACCACCGTGCCGCCCTTAAATAAAAATCATTTCCATATAATTTTGGTAAAATACTGTATATTTAATTTTTTAAGTAGAGTTGTCCAGATATATCACTGGTAGAAAAACACAAAGATCAAAACCCAATTTTTGACATTTTTAGCTGTTTTCCAGAATTTAACTGCAGCAACATCCAAAAGGTTTTCCCAGACTGCCACACCTATATATAGAATACTGAAAGCTGTTCCACACAGCAGCCATGACATGCAGTGAAGCAGGATGAAGCAATACATGAAATATACATCAGCACTGAACTCTGCACAGAGCTTTCTCTTCAGCACTTCACATACTGCAGGCACAGCTGCACATCACATAATGAAGTAGCACACACACACATATATACACACACACACACACACACACACACAAATCTGTTCTGGGTTTATTTTTAGAATTATAAATGAATATTTTACAATTATAAAATATTCTATAATTTTGACTGATTTTAAAATTTTGACCCTCAATAATGTCAATTCTGGGGTGGCACAGTGGTGTAGTGGTTAGCACTGTCGCCTCACAGCAAGAAGGTTCTGGGTTCAAGCTCAGCGGCTGACAGGGTCCTTTCTATGTGGAGTTTGCATGTTCTCCCCGTGCCTGCATGGGTTTCCTCCGGGTGCTCCAGTTTCCTCCGAAGACATGTGGTTAGGTTAACTGGCTACTCTAAATTGTCCATAGATTGTGAATGGTTGAGAGGAGAAAACCTCTATAATAACCTGGTAGAAGGCAACGGGAAACCACTACTGTAATGTTCCCTAGAAACTGATGGATTTCAGAGCTGGACCTGCCATCAGGCAGAACACTGAAGAAGAAGAATGTCAATTCTGCTTTTTTTTTAAACATACTTTTAAGCATTTGTGTGATATAAAATTAATCTAATTCCTATATATTCAGATCGACCTAGGGACTCTGGAGCCATCATGTCACCTCACAGCTCCAGGTTCCCTAGTTTCCTCTGGGTTCTTTGGTTTCCTCCCAGCTCCTAAAACATGCTGCTAGACGGACTGGCTATGATAAATGACCCATGGGGTGAATGAGTGTGTGAATGTATGTTTGTATGGTGCCCTGTGATGGACTTGCACTGCGACCCTGACCAGGATCAGTTACTGAAAGTGAGTGAGTATATTCAGTGGCATGTACAGTGCTCAGCGTAAATGAGTACGCCCCCTTTGAAAAGTAACATTTTAAACAATATCTCAATGAACACAAACAATTTCCAAAATGTTGAAGAGACAAAATTTAATATAACATCTGTTTAACTTATAACGTGAAAGTGAGGTTATATAACTTAGATTACACATTTTTTTCAGTTTTATTCAAATTAGGGTGGTGCAAAAATGAGTACACCCCACAACAAAAACTACTACATCTAGTACTTTGTATGGCCTCCATGATTTTTAATGACAGCACCAAGTCTTCTAGGCATGGAATGAACAAGTTGGTGACATTTTGCAACATCAATCTTTTTCTATTCTTCAACAATGACCTCTTTTAGTGACTGGATGCTGGATGGAGAGTGATGCTCAACTTGTCTCTTCAGAATTCCCCAAAGAAAATAATTTCTTTACACCACAAAGGTGAAGACTACAAGAAGATCAGCAAAGCTTTACTTATCAGTCAGAATACTGTAGCAAAAGTGGTACAAAAATTTAAGAAAGATGGAACTGCAACCATCTCACAGAGACATCCAGGTCGTCCACGGAAGTTAACACCTCGACAGGAGCGTCTTCTGATGAGAAGGGTTGAAGAAAATTGGCATGCAAATTCACTGCACTTATCTAAAGAAGTATTAAGTCAAACTGGGGTGACTATTTCCCATGACACAATACGGCGTACACTGCAGAGGAATGGCATGCATAGATGCCGTCCACGAAAGAAGCCTCTCCTAAAGCCCAGGCACAAAAAAGCCTGCCTAGAGTTTGCCAGGGCCCGTGTTGACAAAGATGAAGACTACTGGGACTCTATACTCTGGAGTGATAAGACCAAGATAAATGTTTTTGGAACTGATGTCTTCAAAACTGTATGGCGTCACAAAGGTGAGGAATACAAAGAAAAATGCATGGTGCCTACAGTGAAACATAGTGGTGGCAGTGTCCTTATCTGGGGCTGCATGAGTGCTGCTGGTGTCAGGGAGCTGCATTTCACTGATGGCATCATGAATTCACAGACGTATTGCTCTATACTGAAAGAGAAGATGCTACCATCACTCCGTGCCCTTGGTCATTGCGCACTTTTCCAACATGACTAAACACACATCTAAGGCCACTGTTGGATTTCTGAAGAAGAACAGGGTGAAAGTGATTCAGTGGCCAAGTATGTCTCCTGATCTGAACCCAATCGAACACCTTTGGGGAATTCTGAAGAGACAAGTTGAGCATCACTCTCCATCCAGCATCCAGTCACTAAAAGAGGTCACTGTTGAAGAATGGAAAAAGATTGATGTTGCAAAATGTTACCAACTTGTTCATTCCATGCCTAGAAGACTTGGTGCTGTCATTAAAAATCATGGAGGCCATACAAAGTACTAGATGTAGTAGTTTTTGTTGTGGGGTGTACTCATTTTTGCACCACCCTAATTTGAGTAAAACTGAAAAAAATGTGTAATCTAAGTTATATTATTAACATTACTTTCACGTTATAAGTTAAACAGATGTTATATTAAACTTTGTCTTGTCAACATTTTGGAAATTGTTTGTGTTCATTGAGATATTGTTTAAAATGTTACTTTTCAAAGGGGGCGTACTCATTTACACTGAGCACTGTAAATGGGTACTTTGGCTAACCGATTGACTTGACTGTCTTGCTGGCTGATGCCAAAAGCACAGAAGTGACTCTGGGCATCTGTATACAAGGTGGCAGTGTCCACTTTAAACATCAATGTATAGTTAAACTCAGAAATGAGGAGTAAGACACTCCACTACCATATTTCCCCATACATATTCCAACAAATCCCACCACAGTTATTTCTCCTGTGCAAGAACTGTCTAGTGTTTCTTACAGGTGACTGGACAGATCAAAAGCCAGATGAAAGGTATGGAAAATCTTGAAAAGTCTTGAAAGTATAATGAATTATTGAAATATTTGATTAAATAATCCTGCAGAACAGTACTCATGTGCACATTCACAAGCTTCTGTGCATACATTGTCAGAAATAGGGGTACAGTAGGAGTCCATTTCTGTCCCCCAAGGTACAATCTACACTAATGTACCCCCTAGGGCTCATTACTGGACCTCAAGACAACTATGTGTACCATTTCAGGGCCAAAAAGGTACACATTATGTTCCCCAGCAGTATATAAAGGGTAAAAATATGTACCTAAGAGGGTACTGCCCCAGTGACAAGCTGTTTTAACCCTAAAGGCACAATAATGTATTTTATTTTCCGAGAGTGTGCTCACTTTGGACTTTGGTCCAAATTTCAGTAATTGTTTGTTCCATGTTTGGAAGGTTCATATGAAACAATTGCTTTGGGACAAACTGAGCGATCTGAACTTAGAGAATTTTGCTAGTTATATGAATAATGAATGTACACATATCTGAACAGTATATGGACAAATTACCCAAAACACTTCGTAATAATCTTCCTAACATTTCTAAATTCCACACGTTTCCAAAATTTGTTTTTGAAAAACAATGAGATACACACTCAGTTGATCATGGTGTCTTTGCTGTGTTTTGTGCTCACTTGAAAAGCAACTGATAAGCCATCAAAACACCGTAAATCAGAGTGACAGCAAAATTGATGATATTATGAGGGGAAGTGTCATCGTGAGAAAGAGAAAATCAAAGATAAGACAGAATTTATTCATAGTGGTTAGACAGTTGGATGCACTTGTGTGCAATTGGGCTAATAAACTTTTTCTATATTCATTTCAACTAGACAGGATAGCATAGTGACTCTATTAAGGTAAAATTAAATTCTAAATGTTATATTAAAGATCAAGTACATTTGGGGAGCATGAGGGTAATAGATTGAAGGGACAAGCAAGAGAGAGACAGAAAAGACATAAGCAATAAGACATTAACGAGTTAAGTAGCACACATTTTATTACTGGTGGTTCATTATTGCCACAGCTTGAAAGACAATTTGAAATTGGTCCTTGTTGTTTTCCAATCTTCAGTGATTTTCCCCAGTGCAAGCATATGCTCTGTGTTATATTTCACTGCAATCAATGTGGAAAGAGGCTGCAAAGAAATATGACCCTGCCCTCAAAGTGAAAATAAACTAAACTGACAGTCACCAGTTTCCTAATCCAGCGATTCTAACCATTTGAGCTTTCTGACCCACCTTTTTCACACATCTGAGATTTTTTCCCCACACACACCTCCTTTAGTGTTTCTTATCTGTGTTATTGAGCTTGTAATTTCATTGAATTCTCGAATCTGATTGGTCGGAAGGTGTTGAATAATTTTCTATAACAGCAGCTCCAACAGAAGTTGGGTCTGAAATTCAAATCACAGGTTTATATTAATGAGCTTGCACTATTGGTTCTCAAAGAACAACTCATTCACAGGGATCCATCCATTATCCATAACCGCTTATCCTGTGCACGGTCACGGGCAAGCTGGAGCCTATCCCAGCTGACTGTGGGCGAGAGGTGGGGTACACCCTGGACAAGTCGCCAGATCATCACAGGGCTGACACATAGAGACAAACAACCATTCATACTCACATTCATACCTACGGTCAATTTAGAGCCACCGATTAACCTAACCTGCATGTCTTTGAACTGTGGGGGAAACCAGAGGAAACCCACACAGACACAGATATTAACATGCCATTGTTGTGTATTATGCGTGATGTCAAGACTCTCATCTCTGCGAGCCTACCACACAGACTTAATACTTGTGTCATTTTTAGGGCATACCTAACAACCTGTGTTTTCTCCCCCCCCCCAATCTGTCCCTCTGAGTTACATGTCGGTCCTGGGATCGAGATGCTGACCTTTTTTGCCCCTCAGACCTGCTTGATCCATCCTGATGCCCTGTGTCTGGTTGGAGTCTTATCGCATTGCTCCTGTGGAGGACGGCCCCATGAGGACAGTTGAAAGTTGCACCTGGAGGACGCTCTGGACTCTTATAGTAATGCTTTTATGGCTGAGGACTACAGTTGACTTGCTAACTTTAGGACTGCAGTTGTCATGAACAGTTTTGCACTCAAGTTTCCATCAATGAAGCGTTACAACATCAACGAAACTGTCTTCATGTTAAAACTGTTAATGTTATAGTCATGCTGTCTGTTGAAAGAGTTTTCCAGTTTCTCTGTAAGAAGAAAAGGTTTGTCTTATTAACATCGAGAGTTATTAACATTAAAAAAAAAAAAGATTTTCACCAAATTGTTGTTGTCCAAGATTAAGAATACACTTCAGTATGCGCTGT
Source organism: Neoarius graeffei (assembly GCF_027579695.1). NCBI lineage: Eukaryota > Metazoa > Chordata > Actinopteri > Siluriformes > Ariidae > Neoarius > Neoarius graeffei. The sequence goes on from NC_083581.1 coordinate 57,773,342, forward strand.
TATAGGAAAATAATCAACTTTAAGGTGGTAATGCTACTCTCGTATATAACAGCATGCCCCATAGCGCTTTATTCCTTACTTGGCTTCAACCCATTATATTCAAGTTACCAGTCACCTCAGTGAAGAATTAAAAGAACAAAATAAGAATTCAAACAACTTAAATAACAGTTTATGGTAATCTTGTAATGTCATTAAATTTTTTTTTTAAACCTCCAGCTGTATGTCAGGGTGCATCAGTTTCCCCCTAAAAATGAAAAGTTCCTCCGATCATGATGCATTTTTGTTTTTATGTTCCTTTTGGTAAGAAAACACACTGGGTGAAATATTTTGACAAAATTCAAAAGTTTAATGGTGGCACCAGGAGCTCAAAGTTATGGAAAAAGCTGCTATTTTATGACTTTTATGACAAAATTTCGATCACTTTTCATGAAACATTATGGCACCTTATAGAGTATACCAAATATCTTAGATACACATTTTTAGTACATATTCTAAATATATTATCAAGCACAGTTTGAGTTTTAGCTGTTCATTGAATCATTGTTCAACTACTTTTAAACAATACAAATGTATTATGAATCACATTAATGCTTCTCAATCCCTTGCAAAGGTTCTTAACATGATCTCTGGGTCACAAGAAGTCAATAAATGGAGTCCAACATTCAAACCTTACGCGAAAACATAAAATAAGCGTTTTTTGGCAAAAAATGAACCTCATGGTGCCACCATTAGACTTTTGAATATGGTCAAAAAATTTTACAGGATGTCTTTATTGGTGAAAAGGAACACCCAAACAAAAATGCATCAGATTTTATGAAAGTGAGGGCAACTGATGCACCCTACTGTATGTCATGGACTCTTGGTGCATGGCTGATACAAACATGGTCTGATTCAGCATTTTGTTTTGCAGCATTTTCACAGCTGCATTTATTGCTAATGTGTGAAAGCACCGACAGTGTGGAAAAGCCAGACAGTTGCCTGAGTTTTCCTGCATTTTCACTGGCAGAAAGCAACAGTTCTGTTTAGTCCTGCTGTTAACACAGAGCATGGTGGAGTGAATGTGTTTTTATGCTAATTTAAATTGACAAGCTGGTTAAACTAAATGTTTGAGGGTTTTTTTTACTCATACTGCAACAAAGAGTCTATAAGAATCCAAAATTCAGACCAAAGAAGCAATTTCAACAGTAAAGTTAGCACCTGCTATATTAACTGCCTGAAGATAAAGGATGATAATAATAATAATAATAATAATAATAATAAATTTTGTACAGACATCAGCTGCAATGTGTGTGTGTGTGTGTGTGTGTGTGTTTATATCCTACTGAGGACTAAATGTCCCCATAATGATAGTAACATCTGACAATTTTGACCTTGTGGGGACATTTGGATGGTCCCCACAAGGAAACTGCTGTTGTTGTGTTTAAAAAAAAAAGAGCTAAAATCCTTTTCATTATTGTTTCCTTTTCATTACTGAGGTTAAGGTTAGGTTTAGGTGCAGGCACAGCATTAATTAACTGCAATAATAATTATGTCAATGGAAGGTCCTCACAAGGATAGTGAGACAAACATGTGTGTGTGTGTGTGTGTGTGTGTAGATGCTGGCAGGTTTGATTTGAACATCCACACACAGTGAGATGTTCTTTATATACAGACGTCACAGTCACGGTACAGCAGAGCCCATCTCTGGCAGTACACAGTATTACGCACAGTCAGTGGGTATATTTGGAAACACTCAGGCAATACTGCACAGCATGCTCCGATCAAATGGTTTATTCAGTTTGTGTGTTCAAGCATGTATGAGTGTGTGTACTCGTTGCTCCATTGCTAGGCTAATCACACACATTTTTGTTTGGCTTGTATAATGATCAGTGTATGTGTATAGATTCACTTGTAAATCTTCTATTTGCACTGATTCATTGTATGTCACTTTTTTTTTCCAGATCTTATTTTACTGCGCACATCAATGATACTGTACAAAGCTTTTTCCAGAGGCTGACAAACTACAAGATGATAAATGGAGAAATGATGTGTGGTTTTAAGCTGGTTTTCCTTTGGGGGTACACAGGGGACTCTATTTTTACTCTCTCCCACTGAGCCCATGCTGAATCCATGAACATAAATCTGGGTAATGTGGTCTTTTTCTCTGAGAGAGAGGAATGAGAAGCTCATTTTGCATGAAGTGGGAATTCATCAGTAGATAATCGAGACAGGGTTATGTGTAAATGCATGCCAGGAAATCCGTGAGGAAAAATGTAATTTATACAGAAATCCGTGAGGGCGGCACGGTGGTGTAGTGGTTAGCGCTGTCGCCTCACAGCAAGAGGGTCCGGGTTCGAGCCCCGTGGCCGGCGAGGGCCTTTCTGTGTGGAGTTTGCATGTTCTCCCCGTGTCCGCGTGGGTTTCCTCCGGGTGCTCCGGTTTCCCCCACAGTCCAAAGACATGCAGATTAGGTTAACTGGTGACTCTAAATTGACCGTAGGTGTGAGTGTGAGTGTGAATGGTTGTCTGTGTCTATGTGTCAGCCCTGTGATGACCTGGCGACTTGTCCAGGGTGTACCCCGCCTTTCGCCCGTAGTCAGCTGGGATAGGCTCCAGTTTGCCTGCAACCCTGTAGAACAGGATAAAGTGGCTAGAGATGATGAGATGAGATGAGATGAGATGAGAAATCCGTGAGGAAAAACTTAATTTCTCATTCAGTTTCTGGAAGAAAATGTGTGAACATAAGCTAATACAATACTTGAAAAGAGGGTGACCTTTTCAGCATATGGTGCCATGATTTTTTACTTTTTTAATTTTTGTGTGTGTGTGTGAGAGATGGGTGCTGTAAAACGTGAGTACAGTAATGCAATAACATATGCATAACCTGATGTCAATGAAGAACAGGAGAAATGCTTGGAAGCTGGGGTAATTCCAAAATGAAGAATATGCTGTGGCTAAAATATCAAATGAATAGCACTGTAAGTACAGGATGGGCAAATTATGAGCAGATTACAGAGATTAATCAGCAAGTTAATTCCAAAAGTTAATGTTTATGTGGGTAAAGTATAGTTATTTAGAGTCACTTTACGCAGCTGCTGAAATAAAGTTTCTGGGTTTTCCAGATTACTCAAACTACCAGTGTACTTAAATATGAAGCAAATATGCACATAGTGTGAAGGATAATCTAACCAAACACTCATCTGCTATGCTTATCACTCATAAGAAGAAGTCAAGCCAAGAAGCCTTTATTTGTCAAATGTACACACAAGCATAGACTTAAGTGAAATTTAACCTCTGCATTGAACCCATCTGAAACAGTGAACACACACATGCACACACAAGTAACCAATGAGCACACACACATACCCAGAGCAGTAGGCAGCTATGCTACAGCGTCTGGGGAGCAGTTGGGGGTTAGGTGCCTTGCTTAAGGGCACTTCAGCCCAAGGCCGGCCTGTCTTAACCGATCCGCATGTCTTTGGACGGTGGGGGAAACCAGAGAACCCGGGGAAACCCACACAGACACGGGGAGAACATGCAAACTCCACACAGAAAGGCCTCCATCGGCCACTGGGCTTGAACCCAGAACCTTCTTGCTGTAAGGCGACAGTGCTAACCACTACACCACCATGCTAATTTTAACAATAAAAATTTCAGTCCATGAGATAAGCAATGTCTCTGATTAAGATGCTGTCTCCATTGGAGAACATTGATTTTTAAGGGATGATACTATTACTGAGTCAATACTGTCATCTCATTATATCTAGCCACTTTATCCTGTCCTACAGGGTTGCAGGCAAGCTGGAGCCTATCCCAGCTGACTACGGGCGAAAGGCGGGGTACACCCTGGACAAGTCGTCAGGTCATCACAGGGCTGACACATAGACACAGACAACCATTCACACTCACATTCACACCTACGGTCAATTTAGAGTCACCAGTTAACCTAACCTGCATGTCTTTGGACTATGGGGGAAACCGGAGCACCCGGAGGAAACCCACACGGACACGGGGAGAACATGCAAACTCCGCACAGAAAGGCCCTCGCCGGCCACGGGGCTCGAACCCGGACCTTCTTGCTGTGAGGCAACAGCGCTAACCGCTACACCACCATGCCACCCCCAATATTGTCATATTTATTTAATTAATATTGGCCTCGAATAGCAATCCACAGGTTTTTTTAGTAAATTTATTTACAGTGCAAACCATACATTTCAGTATGACATAATGTGCAAGAAATATACGGCTCAAGTCCAATGTCAGAATTGGTCAAAATAAGTGAGTCGATTTTCGACAAATTGCATCTAACTGTCCAAATAGCAATCAAGTTTATAGTTATTGTATATCTGAAGTCTGAATATGTTTGTGTGATTTGGGGTATTAAATGCTCACTATACATCCATATCTCAACTCTATGAAATCCATGAAATGTGCTATACATCACAGCCTGTGTCGGGCTTTCGTGGCCAAAATGAACCTGTCCATCCCAACAAAATACCATTTCTAGGAGGCAACTCTGAGTCACCCAAAGCCTGCAAAGATATGGCAATTATGTCTTGGGATTTGAGTGTGAAAACTCACTTGGAAGTCTGAGTGTGAAAACACTAATAAAGAAACATGTGGCTAGGTCAGAGACAGACTGACAGCCTTCGTGGGCACTGAGGGGGCATGACTGAGGTGACACTGAACATGGCCTTGGTCAGACAGCAGTGTGTGTAAATTGGCACAATGGGAGATGGAGTCAAAGGGAATAAGAGCTGCTGTGCCATCAGCCTTACTAATAACATGTCACAGAGCAACTAAAGAAAGAAAAGGAGTGAGAAAGACAGACAGAAACAATGATAGATAGAGAGACAGAGTAAGAAATCTGAAGAGAGACTAAAGATGCACACAAATATGCATGCATGCACACATACACACTCACCTATACCGTAGACATATACACAAGTAAAACTGGTAAAGCTGTATGAATGATATCATCTCTGAGGGAAAAAAAAAACAGGAGCAATCCATCTTCTAGCTCTGAATTTGAGGAAACGGCGTTAGGGACTGAGTGTGCATTCTCTTGCTCACTATCTTGCGCACTCCTACAAACTCACTTCCATACAAACAAATCAAAAACCCCTCATGCATAAAACATGCACATTCTGAGACACTGAACCATCCACTCACTGTGCTAAAAATAGCACAACTCCAAACGCAAAACTCAGCTGATATTATACATGCAATTATAACGATAATGAGCAAAATCTCAGCCTCAACACAGACTCTTTTCTTATTAATCAGCTTAAAGGAGAGCATGTGGGAGTCTGGGTGGTGGCAGAAAAAAAGGTCTGATGAGAAAAAGGATCACACACTGATTCTGTTGCTCCTGGCAGTGGCTTTCTTGTATTGTATCACAATAAGCAGCTTTCTGCCAGGTTTAGTGTGTGTGTGTGTGTGTGTGTGTGTGTGTGTGTATTTGTATTTTTGTGTTGAGAGCAGGCTCTCATGGTAATCAAGGAGTCTCTGGCTCAGTTATGGAGGTGTAAGGGTGCTTCACTAAATAGGGTTTAAAAGACCATATCATCACACTCAGAAAATGCTGCTTTCTCTACGTCTGTCTCTCTCTCTCTCACACACACACATACAGCAGTATCTCTCTCTCTCTCTCTCTCTCTCTCTCTCTCACACACACACACACACACACACACACACAGTCCTCTGTTCTGTGAGCTAATGCCAACTGTAAACCAGATCCCATCCCAGCACTCAGAGTTTCAGAGTTGATGTTGAAAGAGTGAAAGAGAAGAAGTTCTCTGAGACATGTACTGGCAGCCCACATATAATTCCCAGAAGTAGGCACTGAAAACATTTTCGACCAGCCAGATCATTACTGAAAGAAGAAAAGGGCCATCCCTACACTGCTCCTATAGCAATAAGTCTGCAAAGTGACACAAAATTATGATCAAAGAGTAAGTATATTCAGCTACAGGTCCTAATGAAATGTTTTGGTATATCAATTGTGTCACTGTATCCCAAATATCGTGTGAAAATGGTGCATGCTTTAGATAAATAAATTGAAGGTATAAATATCATGCAGTATTTCATACACTGAAGCAGCTTCTGTAACACTAGGTTCAGGACATCATTTTTACTGACACACATGGCGTCTGTAAAAAGAAGGCTCTGGTCTGTAGCCCTTTGGAATGCATTGAGCTTCAGAGCACAGCTAGCCCTGAGAATAAAGTGGGTGAATTCAGCAATGCTGTGTGTTCTCTGTTGGCGCGCTCATCACTGAAGAGAAAACCCGACACTACACTATCCAGAATCAAAAGAGAGAGGAAAGTAATGGAGGCAGAAACCAGAATATAATGAATGATGCTGTGCTAAGGACTACAGCAGTGGTGCAAACAGAGGCGTAGCTACAGGACAAGTAAGGCAGACATTTGCTTGGGGTCACAATTTCTGAAAGGCCCCCTGAAGATCAACAAGAAGTCTATGCAAAGGTCGCTGTATCCATGAAATACCCTTCAAACGTTTTGTAGATGATGTTCAATACTATACCAGGAGCCCCCCCCCCCCACCCATAAAGTGATCCCCATGTAATTAGCATGTGACTTTGCACAACTGTATTTTTTTATTGTCAATTTTAAAAATAAAGAAAATTGACCTGCCAAGAAGGCAGCATGGTGGTGTAGTGGTTAGCACTGTCGCCTTACAGCAAGAAGGGCCTTTCTGTGTGGAGTTTGCATGTTCTCCCCGTGTCTGCATGGGTTTCCTCTGGGTGCTCCGGTTTCCCCCACAGTCCAAAGACATGCAGGTTAGGCTAATTGGTGGCTCTAAATTGACCGTAGGTGTGAATGGTTGTTTGTCTCTGTGTCAGCCCTGCGATAATCTGGGTGTACCCCACCTCTCGCCCATAGTCAGCTAGGATAGGCTCCAGCTTGCCTTCGACCCTGTAGAACAGCATAAGTGGCTACAGATAATGGATGGATGAATGGATGGACGGACCTGCCAAGAAGGAGGCAGAAAACTAGAAGAAGAGGAAAAGAAGGAGCAGAACTGTGGTTCAAGGAATGTTTCAAGGAATCTGGAGGAATTTTGGTGTGTAAAGGGCAAGGGCACAAGCCTAAGCTGAACATCGGTGATCTCTGACACCTCAGACAGCATTGCATCAAGAACCATCATTTATCTATAGCTGATATAACCACAAGGGCTCAGGATTACTTTGGCAAACCTTTTGTCAAACACTAAAATACAGAGTTGCATCTACAAATGCCAGTTAAAACTTTACTGTGCTAAAAGGAAGCCTTATGTTAACCATGTCCAGAAGCACCGTCAACTTCTCTCAAACCCAGAACCTTCTTGCTGTGAGGCGACAGTGCTAACCACTACACCACCATGCCGCCAGACATGACACATATAATGCTAATTGTTTAGTCAACGTTCTTGGCAGAATTTGTCAGTTCGCTCAAATGTTCTTGATAGCTTGGGTTTGTAAATAATATACTTGGTGGAAGCCATGACTTAATGGTTAGAGAAGCAGCTTTGGGACCAATAGGTTGCTGGTTTGATTCCCTGGACCAACAGGAATGCCTGACGTGCCCTTGAGCAAGGCATCTAACTCCCAACTGCTGCTCGTTGTATGTTGCTCTGGATCAGAGCATCTGCTAATTGACATTAATGTAATGGGTATCATATCAGTATTTGTATGTTACGCTCTCAAAATATTCATATCTGTTTTTGGACAAGGGTGTAGTCTGTACCAGATGTTTTTCTGTTTGTTTGTTTGTTTGTTTGTTTGTTTTTCATCCTACCACTATTAAAATTACTGTAAACAGTGAAAAATAAGTAATTTTTTATTCACAAATTGTAACAACAAATAGCAATTTGCAGAATATAACTGCATTCAGCTCCTCAACCAGATGCCCTGTGGACCTTTCTGGAGAGCTTTCTATCTTCTGTCTAATGTGACTATGCAACCTAACTATGTATCAAAACAACAATATCTTTCCCAAATCAAGACTGACATATAGGGGGAAATAGCCATCTAATAATAATTTATGAGATTTTCTTTTTTGGGTTTGTTACATTCCAGAAAGGTAAAAAAAAAAAAGTTCACTGTGCATGTTACCAGAATCTATTGCAAAACAACTTACTCTTTTTTTTTTTTTTAAGTTCTGTGATCAGGGTTGCCAGAATCTGTGTATAATATCTGCATATTGCAGATCTCATCTCATTATCTCTAGCCGCTTTATCCTGTTCTACAGGGTCGCAGGCAAGCTGGAGCCTATCCCAGCTGACTACGGGCGAAAAGCGGGGTACACCCTGGACAAGTCGTCAGGTCATCACAGGGCTGACACATAGACACAGACAACCATTCACACTCACATTCACACCTACGGTCAATTTAGAGTCACCAGTTAGCCTAACCTGCATGTCTTTGGGGGAAACCGGAGCACCCGGAGGAAACCCACGCGGACACGGGGAGAACATGCAAACTCCGCACAGAAAGGCCCTCGCCGGCCACGGGGCTCGAACCCGGACCTTCTTGCTGTGAGGCGACAGTGACTGACAAAAAGCAAAAAATGTGTCTTCCTTTTCCTATCCCTGGATGTTTTGGGCTAGTTTCAAGTCTTTTTGTGCAGCATGTATTTATTTAGGATGCATTGTCTGTGCAATCCAAATAACGTATGTGTATTCAGTTACACCCCTAGTATATACAGAGTAAAAAGATAACACTTCAATTCTTATATATGTTCTTCACCAGTGAAAATTCTAGAAAAAAACAAAACAAAACAAAACAAAAAAACCCAAAACCTTGGTATCTAGGGAGGGGTGCCATTAATGTTGAACTACACGCAGTCATCACCTTTGTGGCTCCCCTAGATAAGAGATAAGATGTGCACTCGATTTATGTTGAACAAGATGCTAAATTGTGGTATATATCTTAAGACAGATCATTGGTTATGGGTTAGTAAAACTCCCCATGGAAAACATGTTGTAGCATTAAAGCGGAACTGAAGTCATTCTTAAACTTGCTTTATTTCTTAATTAACGTGTTATTCAATTACGTTTTCAGTTTTATTAACTTTATATCATGACTCGTATTGGCATATTACATTACACTTATCAGCCTTTTCGGTTTTTAGCCATGTTGAATGTAGTTCGTATGGTCCACGGCAAGCGTTGCTTACCTGCGCGATCTTCACGAGACTTGTGTGAGACTTCAAACGTGAAGTGTCAGTGCCGCCATTTTGAAAACTGTTTACATAGCGGCCAGATCACCATATCATTCCAATTTAGATTAATTTTGAGATTTGCCAGCTTCATCAGGTTCAGGTTCAGGTTTATTATAAAGCCCTTTAAAAACAACAACAGCTGACCAAAGTGCTGTACAGTCCATCTAAGATAAGAGTAATTAAATAGATAAATAAATAAATAAGTAAGAATGAAGTGAATATACATAAAAATCATATATAAGACCTAAAAGCAGATAAAGGACAGAGACATAAGATCACACATAGACCCTAAAAGCAAATCATGGACAACAGACATGGATCTTCACTATACCAAGTCACATAACATCACACCACTCATAGAGAGTCAAACGCCAGGGAGAAAAAGTGTGTTTTCAGGCGGGACTTGAAGATGGGCACTGAGGGGGCAAGCCTTACATGCAGTGGGAGTTCATTCCATAGTTTGGGGCCTATAACTGCAAAAGCACAATCCCCCCTACTCTTTAGTCTAGAGGGTGGGACAGTTAGCAGTAGTTGGTCAGAGGACCTCAGTGATCTCAAGGGTGTATGATAATGAAGGAGGTCTGCTATGTAGGATGGGGCTAAATGTTTCAGAGACTTAAAAACAAACAACAAAATTTTAAAATGTATCCTGAAACGCACAGGGAGCCAATGGAGAGCCTTCAGAACAGGTGTGATGTGCTCACGCTTGCGTGTTCTGGTCAGGAACCGTGCCGCAGCGTTCTGAACTAGTTGGAGCCTTGACAAGGAAGAGCAGCTAAGACCAGCATACAAAGCATTACAGTAATCAAGGCGGGACATAATAAAAGCATGTATAGCAGTCTCCAAATTACTAGGAGATAGAAAAGGTTTGACCTTTGATAGGAGTCTTAAATGGAAGAAACTAGATTTGACAACAGTATTTATTTGTTTCTCCATTTTGAAGTCTGAGTCAAAAATTACACCTAGATTTCTTACTGAATCTTTGACAAAAAGACTCAGAGGGCCAAGGTCCAAGTTATTTTTGCAGGCCTTGCTGGGTTTGCAGAGTAAAACCTCAGTTTTGTTTTCATTTAAACTTAAAAAATTCAATCACTCATCAGTGATGGAGTGTCAGTCCTGTGTGCTGTGGCACGTGCACCTGAAGGTGCGCTGAGGGCTGGGCGCCCGCTGAGGGGATTCCAGCATGCGTGCCGTGAAGAAGGCGCACCTGAGCTCAATTAAGGAACTGTGTGTTTGCCTATTTAAGGACTGTGCTGATGCATTTGCATCATGAAGTATTATGATACACATGTACGCATTACCGAGCCTTTCTACCCGTTGTCTTAATTTCCTGTTTCACGATCCTTGTGCCGGTTTCTCGTTCTTGTCCTCGCTTAGCCTTTGATGTACTGTTTTTGCCTTGACCGACCCTTTTGCCTGTATTCTCATTTTTGATCTAGCCTGCCATTTTGGATTGCTTGCCTGTGTATATATTCTCCCACTGTATATACCGTATAATCTGCACTTTATTAAACTGTATACTTCTGCACATACATCCACCTTCCTCACATACGTGACATGGAGATACGACTTCGAACCAACGTGGAGTAGAGAAGAGTTGGAAAGATGACAGGATAAGGACTAGACCGTCACGCTGGTATTTACATCATTACTGTTGCACAAATAAAACGTGCCAGATCAGGCAGCTGGTGGGTTTTCAAAATAATAAATACATGCATGTATTTTTGTGATAAATACATATTATACTGAGCACATTTCCCACATAATCCTCAATAAGGTTTCGGATAGCACTATAAAATGGCGTCCCTACTAATATAGTGCCCTATATAGTGAGTAGGGAGCTATTTCGGACACAGGGAAAGCTTCCGGCTTGATTACGTCAGCATTCGAAAGAGGGCGCGCACATCTTTTGACAACGTTGCCAGATGTTGGTCACTTTGATTTCCACTGTATGTTTTACTTCCGTTCTACGATGTCTCGCACAGGTCTCAGTGAATTTCGTTTATGGCCATTGCTTTGACATATGGACTGATATATTACATAGCATATTTCAAACACTCAACTTACTATAGCAGTGACAAAACAGCTGTCAGAAATGCTTTCCTAAATTTTATAAAATGAGATGAATAGAATTTTGATAATAAAAAATTTGCCTTCAGTTCCCCTTTAAGTATGAAACCTGGACATGTTGTAAAGATAATACTGTCTTGAACGGGATTTAACAATTCATGGAGTGAAACTTGCCTAAAACACCAAACGTGCTATTACTGGGACTACACCAATGCAGTTTTACTAAGTTCTTTTTTTCCTCAGGTCGTGAAAAAAAAAAGAATAAATTGGACAACAAGATCACTACAGTTGCCTTCTGCAGCGCAAAGCAGTATGGGTACTGTGTACTGGGTATCAAGCCCAGGTCATTCATTAATTTATACTGTATTGCACATCATGCATTAGATATACAGCAGTAATGTCTTCATCTCTCTCTCAGGATTTCTCACACACACTCTCATAAATTATTCATCTGAGTTTGTTCTGTAGGGTGAATTAAAATGCTACATGTTCACATATATCACTGTGTAATATCTACATAAACATTTGCCAGAGCTATCGCTAAAACACAGAATCAGAGCCGGGGTGGCATTCAACTTTCACCCAAAGGACTACAGGCTCCTATTCTTGTGCAGGAGACTACAGGTTCCTGCTCCTGTCCCCTGTCTCTTCAATAATATGCATTATAAAAGTTCCTTCTCAAACACGGTCAGTTGGTTTTCAACACCAACACACCTGACGTATTTTCATTAATTTATTGGAAAGGGTTTACATGTGTGATCAGAATTTCAGCGATCACTTCCTTATATTCACTTCTAGATGGATTAAACAACTTAGAACATGGCACCTTTTGTTTGAATTCACCCATTTTTCAAGTGGTCAGAAATATTGGAACATTTACAGTAACTGCTAGGTGTTTCTTGTTTCCCAGGTGTGCCCTGTTATATTCATTGTTTAAACAGTTAATAGATCTGAAGGACTAGTACTGGTTTGAACCCTGGATTTCACCTGTGAAGACTGCATTTGTTCTTAAAATGATAAACCTACATGAAGTCCAGAAAGCTGTCTATGGGAGAAAAGTAAGCCGTTTTGAAGCTGAGAAAAGAGGAGAAGTGATCAGATCCATGGCACAAGCATTGGACATAACCAATTCAACTAGTGTTTTGGTTTTATTATTATTATTATTATTATCCATCCATCCATTATCTGTAGCCGCTTATCCTGTTCTACAGGGTCGCAGGCAAGCTGGAGCCTATCCCAGCTGACTACGGGTGAAAGGCGGGGTACACCCTGGACAAGTCGCCAGATCATCACAGGGCTGACACATAGACACAGACAACCATTCACACTCACATTCACACCTACGGTCAATTTAGAGTCACCAGTTAACCTAACCTGCATGTCTTTGGACTGTGGGGGAAACCAGAGCACTCAGAGGAAACCCACGCGGACACGGGGAGAACATGCAAACTCCGCACAGAAAGGCCCTCGCTGGCCACGGGGCTCGAACCCGGACCTTCTTGCTGTGAGGCGACAGCGCTAACCACTACACCACTGTGCCACCCATAATAATATTATTATTATTATTATTATATTAAAAATTATGGAAGCCTGAATATTCTTGCCATTTCAAGCTGCACGCCATCATATTGTGACGGCAAATTACTTTACAAGATAAGAATTCATTAATCTCAAAGAATATCTTAGAAATATGATTGAAACATAGCTGTTTTTTTTCAATTACTCACCAATTCATAAATGGAAAATGAAAAATCATCAATGGGAAAGCATTGGAAATCATAGAAGGATTTAACAGAGCTTACCCTTGCCGTCAGCTCAGAGGGATTCTGTATATCAACACTCAGACATTTACTACCACGCACCAGTTATGTCAAATTTTATTTTGGTCTTATGTGACAAATATTTCCCACCAAAATGTACTATTATTTAAGAATAGCGTCAATGTTAATCGGAGCATAATTTGCAAAAAATGTCCTTCAGATGAAAAGAGCGAAAATGAACATTTGTACAGGCTACACAATCTGTCCATTTGTGTGTAATCACACCCTGTAAAAGGACTGTGTTTTCTGTTTAGTACCTCTGTTGAACACAGAGGTGTTAATTACCTGCAAGTAGCAAGCCTTTTCCATGGAAACACACATTGCCATAGTAACAAAAATGAGAAAAATAGCACCAACCACCGGTGTTTTGATGTTGAATGACTGGGAGATGGCACTGTCAGAAGTGCAAATGGAGCATGTCTATGTTACTTTCCATCAGAACAAGACGCTGCACAGGAGGGAAGAGGAATGAGAGAGGCGTGAGTGAATCAGTGTGTGCGTGTGTGTGATCGGCCGCCCGCAGCATGCCCGTTGGACTGTGATTCACAGCTAAAGCTTGGCTTGCCTCCAGTTTGTTTAGCGTAAGCTGCAAATCCTAACCTGTCAGATTGGCAGAGCAGCCCACAGTGACAGAGCCATCCAACAAAGTCCTTGGAAGAACTGCAGGTCATGAGGAGAAAGACAGGCTGAGAGATAGTGCCAGAAAGCAGAAAGGACACACAGACAATTACAAGGCACTCAAACAGCAGGTTGTGATGAAGCTGTAAAGTTATTAGATATCTGATTGGTGTACATAAAAAAAATCCGATGGAACACTGTCCTTGCACCCTGACTTTCCACCCTTGACCGCTGAACAGCCACTGAACATGTGTGTGCAATGCCAGCAAAAGCATTAGGTGAACTATTAATAAAGCTCCCCATTAAACAGCCTGTGCTTGTCTCCAGCTAAGAGACACAGAAGAGTGAGAAAACAGAGGAAGAGGTACCTGGAAATAAAAAAAAAGGGTTAAAAAGACTCAAAGGCAGGGCTGATAATGCATTCATATGATTAAGCAAGTGCAGCAAATGTGTACAGTAATATCAAGTACACACAGGAAGCAAATGAGCCAGGACAAGATAAATGACTTCAACATCACGATAGCCATATTGGACGTACTCCTGTTTTCCAAACCGCTGAACATTTTGAGGAAAATGACAAACTCCAGGGCAGTGTTTTGCAGGCAAATTATAAGATGAAACTGAGGAGTTCACTTTCCAGAACTGGAGTTATGAAGTTTCATCTCATCTCATTATCTCTAGCTGCTTTATCCTGTTCTACAGGGTCGCAGGCAAGCTGGAGCCTATCCCAGCTGACTACGGGCGAAAAGCGAGGTACACCCTGGACAAGTCGCCAGGTCATCACAGGACTGACACATAGACACAGACAACCATTCACACTCACATTCACACCTACGGTCAATTTAGAGTCACCAGTTAACCTAACCTACATGTCTTTGGACTGTGGGGGAAACCGGAGCACCCGGAGGAAACCTACGTGGACACAGGGAGAACATGTAAACTCTGCACAGAAAGGCCCTCGTCGGCCACGGGGCTCGAACCCGGACCTTCTTGCTGTGAGGCAACAGCGCTAACCACTACACCGCCGTGCCACCCCATTATGAAGTTTAATTAGCACAATCAAAATGCAAAAGCAGATGAATCTTGCGATGTAAGTCAGATCAGAATGTGTCTGTAAGCTGAAAAAACTGCTAGATAAAACATTTGTGGTTTGTAACCAAAACAAACTTTTACAGTCCCCTTCAACACTATTGGAACGGCAAGGCCAATTCTTTTGTTTCTGCTATACAGAGAAGACATTTGCGCTTGAAATCAAAAGATGAACATCAGACAATAGAGCAGAATTTTAGTCTTCATTTCCTGATATACAGCTAGATGTGTCAAACAGCATAGAACATCGAAGGGACTATATTTAGGATCTATGAATCACATTTTTTACAGTTTCAATACAATAGAGATATCATCACTCAACAGTAAAAGAGACATTTCATTGCAGGCTTCAGTTACAAGGTTATGTAAAATGCAACAGGCATGATGACAAGCAACATTCATTATGAAAAGTTGTTTTCCCATGCATGATCAGCATTGTATCAGTCAAATCTGATTCAATATCAATGCAGCATTAGGCCCGTGTCAGACCAGATACTGACATGCAGTGCATCTGCAGTAGCACAGGCTTGAAATGCTGAGGCCAAGCAGAACAAAACCTGAACAAGTATTGCCAGGCAAAACAAACCTCACCTGGCAGCACTTATTATATACCTATATGTTGATCATGGTAATATTTCTCAATCATCAGCTGTCAGGTTATAGTCTTATGAAAATCCATGACCTTGAGTTTGACATTTCAAAGTCATTCAAGGTTAAAGGTCATGGTGCCAAATGAAAGTCCATATGGCACTTCCTATAAGTTGATCATGGTAAACATCTGTCTACCATCAACCGTTTTCAAGCTATAGCCCTCTGAAAATCCATGACCTTGAGTTTGACCTTTCAAGGTCACTCAAGGTCAAAGATCATGGTGCCAAATGAAAGGCCATATGGGAATTCCTATATGCTCATCATTTGTCTATCGGCAACCATTTTTGAGTTATAATGGAAAATGTGTTATTTTGACCGAAAGGTTGACCTTTCTAGTGACCTTGACCTTCACCTTGACCTGATTACCCCCAAAATTTAATCAAGTAATCTACGGACCATTGCCCACCTACCCTGAAAATTTGAAGTCAATTGGTGCAACTGTCTAGATGCTAGATTGTTAAGACAGACACACAAACAAACAAACAAGGTCAAAGGTCATGGTGCCAAATGAAAGCCCATATATGACTTCCTATATGCTGATAATGTAAAAATCTCTATCTCTAACCATTTTCGAGTTATAATTGAAAATATGCAAATTTTAGCAATGACGTTGACCCCCCCGACATTTGACCATCAACCACTAAGTAAACTTTGAGAGATACCCCATCATGTAGCATATCAATGTAAGCAGAATTGAAAGATGAACATTTTGGAATTGGTTTGAAGTAAACATGATGAATATGAAGGAAGATATAGTGAAAAAAAAAATTGACCTTTTTGGTGACCTTGACCGGATGACCCTCAAAATGTTGGAGGTTCTATTTGAGACTCATCTATCCTGAAAGTTTCAAGAAGATTGGTCCAGCCGTTTTCCCGTAATGTTGCTAACAAAAAAACAGAAAGAAAGAAAGAAAGAAAGAAAGAAAGAAACCCCACCAAAAACAATACCTCGTCCCCTGGTGGACTCCACCCCAGGCGAGGTAACAAGAAGAAGACTGACATATTTTGCATTTCTCCAGAAGGATGGCATAATCTCCATTCATTCATTCCTTTTTATCAACCACTTTATCATGATCATTGGCAGTCATCGTGCATCCAGAGCCCATTCAAATGTAATGGGAATTTAGTGTTGCCAATTTATCCACCAACATGTTTTTGGAAGTGGGAGAAACTCATGTGGACTAGAAAAGAACATGCAAAATTTCACATAATTACTAACCCAAGCTCATAAATTCACAATTAATCATTCATACACTCACTCACCCCTAGGGGCAATTTTATCAGAGCCAATCCATCTACAGTGGTGTTCAAAAAATAGCAGTACAACATCGGTAACCTGATGGACCACTGTTATTAGTAGTAGTGATATTTCTGCATGGCAAATAATTTACTTGTAGATGTAGTAGTGGGCGGCACGGTGGTGTAGTGGTTAGCGCTGTCGCCTCACAGCAAGAAGGTCCGGGTTCGAGCCCCGGGGCCGGCGAGGGCCTTTCTGTGCGGAGTTTGCATGTTCTCCCCGTGTCCGCGTGGGTTTCCTCCGGGTGCTCCGGTTTCCCCCACAGTCCAAAGACATGCAGGTTAGGTTAACTGGTGACTCTAAATTGACCGTAGGTGTGAATGTGAGTGTGAATGGTTGTCTGTGTCTATGTGTCGGCCCTGTGATGACCTGGCGACTTGTCCAGGGTGTACCCCGCCTTTCGCCCGTAGTCAGCTGGGATAGGCTCCAGCTTGCCTGCGACCCTGTAGAAGGATAAAGCGGCTAGAGATAATGAGATGAGATGAGATGTAGTAGTGTAATGGAAAAACAGCAGACCCAATTGTCATGACATGCACGCTGCTTGTTCTGAGTAAATGACTCCTTTATTGGAAGGGGCGTGTTCAAAATAATAGCAGTGTGGCACTTAATTAAAGAATTCATTCATTCTGAGAAAAAAAAACAGGTGTCATTAATTGTCCTTTATTTAGGAAGATCTCATCTTATCTCATTCTCATCTCATTATCTGTAGCTGCTTTATCCTGTTCTACAGGGTCACAGGCAAGCTGGAGCCCATCCCAGCTGACTACGGGCGAAAGGCAGGGCACACCCCGGACAAGTCGCCAGGTCATCACAGGGCTGACACACAGACACAGACAACCATTCACACTCACACCTACGGTCAATTTAGAGTCACCAGTTAACCTAGCCTGCATGTCTTTGGACTGTGGGGGAAACCGGAGCACCCGGAGGAAACCCACGCGGACACGGGGAGAACATGCAAACTCCGCACAGAAAGGCCCTCGCCGGCCACGGGGCTCGAACCCGGACCTTCTTGCTGTGAGGCGACAGCGCTAACCACTACACCACCATGCCACCCAGTATATTTCCTTAAGTATACTTTTGTGTACCAAGTATACTGATATCAATGTACTTACAGTATACTTGTAAGTAAACTAATCTAATACTTCTTGAGACTAAATTGGCCCACTTTTAGTTAATAAAAAGTACACTTTAAGTCTAAGAGAAGTAAACTTTGAGTATACAACTATTATTTTTTATTTTGTACTGCAAGTATACCACAAGTAAACTTTTATACTAATAGTTTACTAGTTCTATACTTGTAGTCCACTCTTTAGTTTACAAAAGCATACTTCATAGTATACTGGAAATATACTATGAGTTTACTTGTTTTATACTTCTAGTCCACTTTTTAGTTTACTAAAGTATACTTTGTAGTATACTGGAACTATACTATTGGTTTACTCATTACACACTTCTAATCCACTTTTTAAGTTTATAAAAGTATACTTTATAGCATATTGGAAATATACTATTAGTTACTGGTTATATACATCTACAACCCCGATTCCAAAAAAGTTGGGACAAAGTGCAAATTGTAAATAAAAACGGAATGCAATAATTTACAAATCTCAAAAACTGATATTGTATTCACAATAGAACATAGACAACATATCAAATGCTGAAAGTGAGACATTTTGAAATTTCATGCCAAATATTGGCTCATTTGAAATTTCATGACAGTAACACATCTCAAAAAAGTTGGGACGGGGCAATAAGAGACTGGAAAAGTTAAAGGTACAAAAAAGGAACAGCTGGAGGACCAAATTACAACTCATTAGGTCAATTGGCAATAGGTCATTAACATGACTGGGTATAAAAAGAGCATCTTGGAGTGGCAGCAGCTCTCAGAAGTAAAGATGGGAAGAGAATCACCAATCCCCCTAATTCTGCGCTGAAAAATAATGGAGCAATATCAGAAAGGAGTTGGACAGTGTAAAATTGCAAAGAGTTTGAACATATCATCATCTACAGTGCATAATATCATCAAAAGATTCAGAGAATCTGGAAGAATCTCTGTGTGTAAGGGTCAAGGCTGGAAAACCATACTGGGTGCCCGTGATCTTCGGGCCCTTATGCCGCTTTTCCACTACAAACATGACTGAGTTGGGCTGAGCCGTGCCGTGCTGAGTTGGGCTGAGTCGAGCTGAGTGGGGCTGTTGGAGTTGCATTTCGACTACAACCGCGCTGAACCGTGCTGGCTGGAAGTGGGTGGACACATTGGGTGGAGTTAGCGAAAGTGGGTGGACGTCACGTGATGTCGTTAGGCGGCGCAAACAGTGACATCAGTGATTTTTTAAGCGGTAGTCTCACGACCCGGACAGTAAACAATAAACATGGAGGACATGGAGTCGTTAGTGTTGCTGGTCTTGGTGCTGTGGCTTGTTGTCACCGACAACGCGGACAGATACTGGCAAGAGCGTATAGATGAGGCGAGGCGCATAAGGCTTCAGAAATTCTCGTAATTCGTAATTCTTCTTCTTCCGGGTTTACGGTGTTTACAGATCCCAGCGTGGTCGCGGGGCGTGTGTGGGCATGTGAGGACACTCCTCCTCACCAATCAGTGCACAGGGGAGTGTCTCCTCACGCCCCTAGCCCGACTCGGCTCGGTTTGGCTCGCTTCAGCCCCACTCCAAAACGGTGCGAGTTTTGGGTGCTAAGCAGGGCTGAAGCGAGCTGAGTCGTGCTGCTCTGAGATAGTCGAAACGCGAGCCGTGTCGGGCTGAAGTGAGCTGAAGTGAGCTGAAAAAGGGTAGTGGAAAAGGGCCATTAGACGGCACTGCATCACATACAGGCATGCTTCTGTATTGGAAATCACAAAATGGGCTCAGGAATATTTCCAGAGAACATTATCTGTGAACACAATTCACCGTGCCATCCGCCGTTGCCAGCTAAAACTCTATAGTTCAAAGAAGAAGCCGTATCTAAACATGATCCAGAAGCGCAGACGTCTTCTCTGGGCCAAGGCTCATTTAAAATGGACTGTGGCAAAGTGGAAAACTGTTCTGTGGTCAGACGAATCAAAATTTGAAGTTCATTATGGAAATCAGGGACGCTGTGTCATTCGGACTAAAGAGGAGAAGGACGACCCAAGTTGTTATCAGCGCTCAGTTCAGAAGCCTGCATCTCTGATGGTATGGGGTTGCATTAGTGCGTGTGGCATGGGCAGCTTACACATCTGGAAAGACACCATCGATGCTGAAAGGTATATCCAGGTTCTAGAGCAACATATGCTCCCATCCAGACGACGTCTCTTTCAGGGAAGACCTTGCATTTTCCAACCTGACAATGCCAAACCACATACTGCATCAATTACAGCATCATGGTTGCGTAGAAGAAGGGTCCGGGTACTGAACTGGCCAGCCTGCAGTCCAGATCTTTCACCCACAGAAAACATTTGGCACATCATAAAACGGAAGATACGACAAAAATGTCCTAAGACAGTTGAGCAACTAGAATCCTACATTAGACAAGAATGGGTTAATATTCCTATCCCTAAACTTGAGCAACTTGTCTCCTCAGTCCCCAGACGTTTACAGACTGTTGTAAAGAGAAAAGGGGATGTCTCACAGTGGTAAACATGGCCTTATCCCAACTTTTTTGAGATGTGTTGTTGTCATGAAATTTAAAATCACCTAATTTTTCTCTTTAAATGATACATTTTCTCAGTTTAAACATTTGATATGCCATCTATGTTCTATTCTGAATAAAATATGGAATTTTGAAACGTCCACATCATTGTATTCTGTTTTTATTTACAATTTGTACTTTGTCCCAACTTTTTTGGAATCAGGGTTGTAGTCCATTTTTTAGTTTTGAAGTATACTGCAATTACCCTTCTAGGTATGGGTCTGTCTCAGAAACTGGGTACTGTGGGGGTACCCCACTAAATATACTCACAGTCAATAAACTATATGGATTTGAATGGTGATGTTGGTTTTAATTTGAAATAAAATGATGAAAGAAATAATACAGATACAACTAAATCTTTGATGTGAATACTCTATTCAGAATTTGGCAAAAATTCTGCAAATTTGTGGAAAAATGGCGGCTTGATCTGGGACATGATAAATGGTTGACTACATTGCATTCCCTTAAAAAGGTTGTAGTCCACTGAAAAGTCTACAGTTATCACTAATTGTATTTTAAGTTGTAACTTTATACACCTAAGGATTGGTGCGCTCACAGAATAATCATAACCGTAATAAACATCATGCAAAATATTTGATCACTGTTGTAACTCCATTTTCCGCATACCCAAAACCAATACGATCGTGCGTTTTGATCTAAATGGAAAGCCTCAGGGTCAAGGTCACTACCTCACCAAAAGTAGTAACTTAAAATCACTACGCCATATAAAAATTTAGTTATAAATCTGCGATTTTGTTTTTTAAAACGAAAGCTGAAAGTTAGATATAGAATATGTTTCTTAAAGAATATGTTACAATGGTAGCTGGTCTTGTATGAATTTCTGAGCTATAAAATGAGCTGTGGTCTATTTTTTACCGTAGCATGTTATTTGTGTGCGGGGAAGGACACACATTAACAATTTGCATGTGTAGAATGGAATTTTCCACTCCAACAGTTAGAAGTCGATCGTGCTTCCATTTGCGGTCTTTCTGTTACGCGAGTGATCTGTTCGGACGTTATCACTGAAAAGGTGAGTTTTGACAGTTTTATTTTGTTTTAGTCTTGCAGTATAAGGCAATAGAATGTTTCTTTTTCATCTTACTTTCATATTTCGTAGTGTTTGCATATTTTTGGCCAATATTTTGCAACCATGGTCAATTTAGAACGAACTTTTGATAGAATCTACGGCCAGTTATTTTGCCCCGCCCCATCCGGTGCGGTAGTGATGTCCCGTTGCTCGCGCGCCGCAGCAGAGACCCGCGCGACCTTCAGCTGGTACAGTCGCTGTTCTTTTACCACCGCCATTATTCTCATCTTTCCGGCATGTTCTTGATTTTTCCATTGTGTCCTATTTCACCATATCAAATACCCAAAATGTATCATATTATTCATATTTAAGTGAATAATCAATTCAGTCATCATAACTTGGCATTTTTAACCCAAGCAATCAAAAAGAGGAAATTTATTCAATATTTTCACTCATCTGTGAAGGAGGGGCTTTAATTCTTCATGATGTAGTTATTTTATATGAAAATTAATTTTATAAAAGCATTTGAATTGTAATAAAATTCCACAGTGGAGGCCAGATAAAGCAAGACGCTATCTTTACTCTTATTAAACATGACAAAAGAAACATTGAGTGTTAGGTAAATGCAAAAAAAAAAAAATTAAAATTAGAAAATGTATTTTTTGACCATAATGTCCCAAATGAGAGACCAGTTTCTGAGACAGACCCGTATACTATTAGTTTTCTAGCCATAACCCTTACCTCATACGAACTACCAGTAGACAACTTCAGTGTTTTGTACCTTAAGTTACAATGAAGTTATAAAGGTAAGAATTCACAAAATAACAACAGATACTCAGGATTAAGAATATATTCATCTCATCATCTCTAGCCGCTTTATCCTTCTACAGGGTCGCAGGCAAGCTGGAGCCTATCCCAGCTGACTACGGGCGAAAGGCAAGGTACACCCTGGACAAGTCACCAGGTCATCACAGGGCTGACACATAGACACAGACAACCATTCACACTCACATTCACACCTACGGTCAATTTAGTCTCACCAGTTAACCTAACCTACATGTCTTTGGACTGTGGGGGAAACCGGAGCACCCCGAGGAAACCCACGCGGACACGGGGAGAACATGCAAAGTCCGCACAGAAAGGCCCTCGCCGGCCACGGGGCTCGAACCCGGACCTTCTTGCTATGAGGCGACAGTGCTAACCACTACACCACCGTGCCGCCCGAAGGATATATTCATTTTCTTTAAAAATCAAAATTTAAAGCAACATTGTATTAAATGCCAAAGTATAAAAACATGGCAATGACAACTGAAATTGATATCCAAGCTCCAAAGAAAAATAAATAAAAACTTTAATTATCCCACTCAGGAGAAATAAATTAAAAAAAAAACTTACACGGAATCTCAGACATACATAAGAGTTAACAATGCTGAAGCACAGGGCAAAGTTACAAAAGTTATATAAGCAAGGGCACAGGGCAGGTACACTTAAAGATAAGGCACAAATATTTTAATACTTTATTACACTTTTGTTAAGTATATCTTGATCAAAATTTTAAGTATAAACTTAATATACTGAGACTTTTCTATATAATTTTCAGTATAAGCCAAGTATACTTATGTATAACTTTATTAAGTATATCTCTGATAAGTAAATAAAAAGTAAACTGAAAGCATACTCTCTTATTTTTAGTTTAAAAGAAGTATACTAGAAGCACACTTGAATAAACTTCTATTTTGTAAGGGTTCATTTGAAGCAGGGGCACTGCTAGACATAAAGCTCGACTGGGGCACAGCCCACCCACACCCTGATACCCATATCAAAGGTTTGTGGTAGTTATTTTCACCCTGGCAAGACTGCACAGTTTTTGTAGCTTATATAAATAATAATATACACTGACTTTCAAGTGTGATGGGATTCTGTAATTTAGCACAAACTATTTTTTCCAGTGCATTGAACATACTGAAGATTGACAGCCATAAATCAAATGCATACAGCATCAACAGTGGTGCTTGAAAGTCTGTGAACCCTTTAGAATTTTCTACATTTCTGCATAAATGTGACCTAAAACATCATCAGATTTTCACACAAGTCCTAAAAGTAGATAAAGAGAACCCAGTTAAACAAATGAGACAAAAATATTATACTTGGTAATTTATTTATTGAGGAAAATGATCCAATATTACATATCTGTGAGTGGCAAAAGTATGTGAACCTCTCGGATTAGCAGTTAATTTGAAGGTGAAATTAGAGTCAGATGTTTTTAATCAATGGGATGACATTCAGGTGTGAGTGGGCACTCAGTTTTATTTAAAGAACAGGGATCTATCAAAGTCTGATCTTCACAACACATGTTGGAAGTGTATCATGATATGAACAAAGGAGATTTCTGAGGACCTCAGAAAAAGCGTTGCTGATGCTCATCAGGCTAGAAAAGGTTACAAAACCATCTCTAAAGAGTTTGGACGCCACCAATCCACAGTCAGACAGATTGTGTACAAACGGAGGAAATTCAAGACCATTGTTACCCTGCCCAGGAGTGGCTGACCAACAAAGATCACTCCAAGAGCAAGGCGTGTAATAGTCGGCGAGGTCACAAAGGACCCCAGGGTAACTTCTAAGCAACTGAAGGCCTCCCTCACGTTGGCTAATGTTAAATGTTCATGAGTCCACCATCAGGAGAACACTGAACAACAATGGTGTGCATGGCAGGGTTGCAAGGAGGAAGCCACTGCTCTCCAAAAAGAACATTGCTGCTCATCTGCAGTTTGCTAAAGATCATGTGGACAAGCCAGAAGGCTATTGGAAAAATGTTTTGTGGACGGATGAGACCAAAATAGAATTTTTGGTTTAAATGAGAAGCATTATGTTTGGAGAAAGGAAAACACTGCATTCCAGCATAAGAACCTTATCCCATCTGTGAAACATGGTGGTGGTGGTAGTATCATGGTTTGGGCCTGTTTTGCTGCATCTGGGCCAGGATGGCTTCCCATCATTGATGGAACAATGAATTCTGAATTATACCAGCAAATTCTAAAGGAAAATGTCAGGACATCTGTCCATGAACTGAATCTCAAGAGAAGGTGGGTCATGCAGCAAGACAACGACCCTAAGCACACAAGTCGTTCTATCAAAGAATGGTTAAAGAAGAATAAACTTAATGTTTTGGAATGACCAAGTTAAAGTCCTGACCTTAATCCAATCGAAATGTTGTGGAAGGACCTGAAGTGAGCAGTTCATGTGAGGAAACCCACCAACATCCCAGAGTTGAAGCTGTTCTGTACGGGAGGAATGGGCTAAAATTCCTCCAAGCCGGTGTGCAGGACTGATCAACAGTTACCAGAAACGTTTAGTTGCAGTTATTGCTGCACAAGGGGGTCACACCAGATACTGAAAGCAAAGGTTCACATACTTTTGCCACTCAAAGTTATGTAATATTGGATCATTTTCCTCAATAAATAAATGATCAAGTATTATTATTTTTTTCTCATTTGTTTAACTGGGTTCTCTTTATCTACTTTTAGGATTTGTGTGAAAATCTGATGTTGTTTTAGGTCATATTTATGCAGAAATATAGAAAATTCTAAAGGGTTCACAAACTTTCAAGCATCACTGTAGCTAAATGATGATAATGTTAATGTACAGCTCAATCATCTTACCTCCCTCCACCTTATCCTCATCTCTCCTTACTGCTTCCCTGTCCCTGCCTCTGTTTTGGACAAAGAATTTCCTGATGTCAATCTGCAGAGGTAATTCAGTCAAGTTTAGTGGTAGGACATATAACTTCATTTAAAAATATATACTTTTGCTGTGTGAACTCACGTGTCCTCACTGTACCTTCCTTTTCCAATTTTGCACGCTTGGCTGCCTGCACGTTCCCTACATTCACATGGACGTGCACAGAATGTGCGCCTTATATTTAGGGACAGAAAGTTACCTACATTGATGCACCTTGAAGTAGAAAAACATCCACTCTATAACTGATATTATCGATCTAAATTAACCATAGGCTATTTTCAGGGTATACTATCTTTACTTTTAAGCTCATGGTCATTATAAGGGTCATCCATCTACATGCTATAATGATGTGATTTTTTTAGGTTATGATAATATTTGCATATTTAAATCAGGCTTTTCTATCAAAGAAAAACATTTTGCATTTATGAATTTTCCATGTTTTTGAATGTATGTCACTATAGGAAGCATGGCAACCAAAATATCTTTTCATACTTGTGTGGATTGTCTGGAATCTAGCAACATAAATATTATGAAAGTGGGATAGCCTACTGTATGTCTTAGCAATAATTTGTAAAAATATATCATGTACTGACATAACCACAGTACATAATGTAAACTACGTTAGAATATCAGTCCAAAGTTGGAGACAAATTGTTGCTGTAATTTCAAAACCGGATTACTTGAGAAAGGCAAAAGGCACAGATGATTACTTTATACCATTTGAAACGGTAGGGACTGCTGTTTATTTTGATGTATGGTTTGTCGTGTAAACTCAGGAGTTACTGAGGTGTTGTGCCGACAAGAACGGGTGTGGAGATGGACGCAGAGCTGTATGCAGAATATGATTTACATTTGATGTGAATGAATTGATGTTAATTTTATTGCAAACCGTTTATTACAGCAACTAGTGGGCAGCACCGTTGGGAAGCTCAAGTTGTGTAGTTTCACGTGATATATGCGTGTTAATTGTGTGATGAGTGTGCCGCCAGCAATTTAATCAAGACGAATGGGTGCGATTTGGACGCATCAGTCGTATACAGTTGTTCCACAGTACCAAAGACATTAATGTTTCTGAAATGTGATCAGGAAATTTTACTGGGGCACAGCAGATATATACTGGGGCATGTGCCCCAGTAAAATGGGTCTGGCAACGCTGATGATTTGAAATATGGAAATAAAAGCTTTTAAAAATATTTCACTTTCTTCACTTTTTTTTAATGCACAGTGATTTATTTGAACACAACTGTACCTGCATTTTGGACAGTGGGAGGAAACCAGATAACCTGGAGGAAACCCATGCAAACATGCAGAGACCATGCGAAACTCCAGCACAGACTAGAAGCAAAACTGGAACAGCGGCGCTGTGAGGCAGTGATGCTACCCACTGCATCATACTCACCCATGCAATGTCTAGAAAAATGTAAATATGAAAGAGCTGATTTGACCAGATGTAGATTCAATTCTAGTCCTTGGTTTGATTTGTCTAGGAAAGACACCAGAGCTTATGAACACCAATGACAAACATGTTTAATGACCCTGACCATAGGTTTTTCTCAATGTCAAGGAAGCATCCTTGACTTTGAGAAATACCCAATGTCTCAGGAAACAAACACTGGAGAAGAAAGGGTTTGTTTTGCTCAAGGGCCCAACAGTGGCACCTTGAACACTCAACCTTCTGATCAATAACCCAGAGCCTTAAAGCATATACGTAGAGTCATGGCCTCACTTTCGTTTATAAATGCCTTGAGACCTCAAGAATGGCACAGGAATAGTTTTAAGCATTAAGAATAAATCTAATATAGTAATTTTTACGATTAAAGTGATTTATATAGGTAGCGGTCTGAGTGAATGACCTTGACGTCCGTAACGTCACAGCAAGAAGTCTATCGGTCTCATCACCATTTCCACTATACTAAAACACAGAGCTGACTGCAACTCCGATCCTCCATTTTGAGCTAATTTATCGCCATGCCGTGTAGATGTGTTCTTGGCCGGTGCAGCAACACGACAGAAGGTGGATTTATGTTGCATTCATGGCCCAAGAATGTTCAAACTGCAAAGATTTGGACACATTTTGCGAGAAGTTCATGGGCACATTGGACGGCTATGAAGTGGTCTCTCCTCTGCTCTGCACATTTTACTGAAGACTCGTACGAAACCTCTGATCTGTTGAGGAGCATTGGCTATAAACCTGTATTGAAAGAGGGTGCAATACCAACAATTAAAGGAAAAGAAACCTACAAGAAAAGGAAAGTCTCATCTCATTATCTCTAGCCGCTTTATCCTGTTCTACAGGGTCGCAGGCAAGCTGGAGCCTATCCCAACTGACTACAGGCGAAAGGCAGGGTACACCCTGGACAAGTCACCAGGTCATCACAGGGCTGACACATAGACACAGACAACCATTCACACTCACATTCACAGTCCTCCCGGAGTGAGCCGAGGGTTGTTGCTAAAACCTGGGACGGGACATATTGCTTGGGCAGTGACCTTCCTGCAGTTGTTGCTAAAACCAGTGACATCCCGTTCCATCCCGGGTTTTAGTAATTGCCTGAGCCCAGTAGTAAAGGCGGAGTACACAGTATGAAGAAAAGTGAATGAGTGGAGCAGCCGTCTGATTTCTAAAGTGGATATTGCTGCCATCTCTCCCTTACATGGAAGAAGTGAATGAATGGAAAACTGAACAAACAACTGAAAGTCAGATTGTTTCAAAAAGAATCGGCCTTCAAGAAGCTACAACACAGACAGGTAGGCTCCGACTCTCATTTGGATAAAAAAACAACAACAAAAAAAACCACGTTGTTTACCTGCATTTAGATTAATACATGTAACTTGTATTGTGTATTTAAGTTACCAGTATAAGATTATTTAATTTGCTTCAGAATGTGATTGTCTCAGTTAATCTGATTATTTACAGAGGCTCCAACTCTCCCGCCGTGGGCAGGAGATCTCCCGCTTTAGGGAACATTTAGAAAATCCTCCTGACCTCTCGCTGACAACATAAATATCTCCCGCCCTCCCTTACTACACATGATTAGTTAAAAAAATATATAACTTGATATGTTTATGTTGGCGAAAATTAATAGCTGACTTTCTGCTTTTCATGTGTCTGACACTGTATGGGTGGACTCAAGTGTGTACCCCGCAGTATATGCCGATTCCCCAGTCGGTACACCGATTGGCATAACGGGGGGATTGGAGTGAATGCCGGAGGCATGCGCATACAGATCAAGTGCGCATATGAATCGAGCGGAATTCGGTACGCCGCGGGGTACACACTTGAGCCCACCCAATGTCTTAGCAGTTACTGATAAAGCATACAGATGGCACTATTAATGATACGTGCAAGAGAATGAGAAAACCTGCGACACTCAACCATTTTGTTTATTTTTTTGCATCTGCATATATCGCCTGCTCGTCTTTAACTTTATGTTCTCTTGAATGAGATAATGAAACGAAGTTCCGTTGGTGGAAATGGTGAAAGCCAAACTACGAAGAAAAAATATCAGAAAATCACCAAGATAAAGTTCGGATTGCCCGTCGCAATGGTCGCCAGGGACGAATTGAGGACTATTTTGGACGGCAGCAAGACGACCCTATATCTGATGAGGTTAGATCACCAGACTAGACGTTAGATTCTAATGAACTTGTCTGACTTTTTTTGTCTGACTTTTACTAACTTAGACTTAGAATATTATTAGAAGAACATTATCAACAGAGGGTCTACTATTGGCAATTTACAATAGTCATTATTGACATTAACATTAGGCATAGTAAAGTTTGGTCTATAGTCACTGGATTTATCTAGAGCTGTTACTATTAATAAGATTTAATTGACACAAAATTCATATATATATATATATATATATATATATATATATATATATATATATATATATATATACAGGGCTTTCCACTAAGGCTCATACTAGCCAGCCATGACAAATAAGTAGCCTGGGGGGGGAGTAAACACAAAATAAACTGCTGTGCATGCAGTTCCCAGGATTAAATGTATTTTCCACAGACCATTTATTTATTCACTTTACTCAAATACAAAGTAAAATGGCAGTAAATCTTCTTTCTTTTCTTGCGTATTGCATCATGAGGCGTTCCTGGCTTGTAAATCTCTTATTTTCGGTGCATGACACATTCACGCAGCTGAGCATGCTATGAATTAACAACAACAACGGTCTGCAGTGGGGCTACACAATTAAACACTCAGCGAACATTTCTCCATTTGTGTATGAAAATACACTCCAACGACTCAGTTTGGTTTCATTTACAACCAACGGTGTCTTTTGATGCCAGCACGTAATTGAACGAGAGAAGACTAGTTTACCGGAGACAAAATAAGCATTATCTCTGCTTCTGTTCCCTCCGACAGCCCCGACACACTACTGCCTCCGCCAAGTGCGCGCGCACACATACCGCATGTCGGGGCCACGGATGAGTTACTCTCCCTTGATCAACGAAGTCGGCAGGGAATTTGTGGTTATTATCGGTACAAACAGCGCGAATCACAACTTAAATGAGTGCGGTTCAGTTTGACATTATTGTCAGTCCGTTAGATAAACATTTAATTTTATTAAAATCGAAAATTAATATTTAGAGCCTGTGGGCTACAAAAATAATAGTCATTAAAGTAGCCGGCTGGACTTAATTGTGTAGTCGGCTGTATGGCCGGCAGCCGGTGCTTGTGGAAAGCCCTGTGTGTATATGTGTGTGTGTGTGTGTGTGTGCCTACTCGCAGAGAGGGAGAATCTCCCTCTTTGCAGTTTCCCAAGTTGGAGCCTCTGTATTTAGTTAGCCTTTTATGTTTCATCAGTGAAAATGCATGCATGTACATATACGGTATGCTGCATAAGTTATAACACCTATCCTGTTTTAATGACAGTCAACCCACAATCATTGAAGTCAAATCAGTCTTAGTTGAGCAAGTCAGTAATGGTATTTCTTACTTTCACCATAAATTTTTATTTATATGACTTGATCTATAGCTGTAAAAGGCCTCGGCCTTAAAACCGGTTCCTGCTGTGATGTCACGCACGCAGGGCTGACTGGCTCACCAGGGCAGCTCAAACGCCAACTTTACGGTTGATTTTAACTCTCAAAAATATATATTTTTTAAATTCCCATTTATGCAGCATACAAGAGTCAAGGATGGAGATACTATCCACTCAGAAATTTATTTAAAAATAAAAGCTCTGTGTATCTGCTTTAAAGGGGAACTGAAGGCAATTTTTTTTTATTATCAAAATTCTATTATCTCATTTTATAAAATGTAGGAATGCATTTCTGACAGCTATTTTGTCGCTGCTATAGCAAGTTATGAGTGTTTGAAATATGTTATGTAATATATCAGTCCATATGTCAAAGCAATGGCCGTAAACAAGATTCGCTGAGACCTGTGCGAGACTTCATAAGACGGAAGTAAATGTACAGCGGAAATCAAAGTGACCAACATCTACCAACGTTGTCAAAAGACGCATGCGCCCTCCTTCGAATGCTGATGTAATCAAGGCGGAAGTTTTCCCTGTGTCCAAAATCGCTCCCTACTCACTATATAGGGCACTATATAGTGGGGACGCCATTTTGTAGTGCTGTCCGAAACCTTAGTAAGGATTATGTGGGAAATGCGCTCAGTATAATATGTATTTATTATTTTGAAAACCCACCAGCCGCCTGATCTGGCACGTTTTAACTGTGCAACAGTAATGGCATAAATACCAGGGTGACGGACTAGTCCTTATCCTGTCGTCTTTCCAACTCTTCTCTACTCCACGTTGGTTCAAAGCCACATGGAATAATCTCCATCACTAATGAAGCTGGCAAATCTCAAAATTAATCTAAACTGGAATGATATGGTGGTCTGGCCGCTGTGTAAACAGTTTTCAAAATGGCAGTGCTGACACTTTATGTTTGAAGTCTCGCACAAGTCTCGTGAAGATCGCACGGATAAGCGACACCTGCTGTGGACCATATGAACTACATTCAACATGGCTAAAAACCAAAAAGGCCGATACGTGTAATATAATATGCCAATATGAGTCACGATATAAGGTTAATAAAACCGAAAACGTAATTAAATAACACATTAATTAAGAAATAAAGCAAGTTTTAAAATGACTTAAGTTCCCCTTTAAAGCCACCATTGCCCTGGTTGATGTGTCAGCTGAGGGTGTTTATTTTCAGATTTCACTTTCCTCACTTACAGTAATTTTTGATTCTCTGTTTTGTTTAATGAATTTAGCCGAAGTAAATGACATGCTGAATTTAGACACTTGCATCCTGCATTCATTAAATGCACATTACTCTCATGTACCAAGGGAAATTCAGCCCTTCGAACAGAAAAATATACAGTAAAAAGAAAAATTGAATATTCAGTAGTTATTCCACGAAATTGAGTCGTACATGAGCTGATAGTTGACAAGGCGCGTAGTGCCGAGTCGGCTATAAGCCATGTACGACGAGACTGAGTGGTATAATTGTTTTTATTATATCCTCATTCACTGGATTTTGAGAAACAGAGCATTTTTATTTTTTACAAATTCAACATTTCATACCTTCATAAATTCATTTACCTCTCATCAGTGTTGGAATTAAGTAGGCTGCTTTCGCAAAATGAACTACTCTTCCAGGTGACTCATGTTGGACAACTGCAAATAATGGCCTCTGGCTTTGGCAATGCAGTGTAACAGAACATGAAGAATGAGCGATTTGCACATACTCTTTAGCATGCATGGCTGGCATGAGTTAAGGAAACGGTCAGATGTCACCAAGAGCAACAACAAAGAAATGACTTTCAAACTCAGTCAGCAACATCAGATTTTCTTCTGACGTTGTCCATGGTCTTAAGGCACTTGGCAAGGCTTTGCAGGGGAAAATGCTCATCAAATACTCTTGACTTCCAAATGTGTGATAAATTCACTTCAGAAAAATAGACACATGTTTGGATTGGGTTCAATGACACTGCAGCTCACAAACTAACTGTAAATCAGCTTGTGACATTATTCATATCAGAACTATTTTAAACTACGTGATAAACACAAAGTATTACTGTAATGGCACATTGTCTTGGTTCAAGTAGATGTGCAGCAGAGACGTGGGATGCATATGTTATGTTGGCGCAGGACAGCGCTTCAGTATTTCCTGGAGGCACTTCCGTACTATCGTACAACCCCAAATCAGAAAAAGGTAAGGATGCTGGAATTGAAATTAAAACTAAAAACATCAATTTGTAAAGAATATTTGATCTGTATTGTACTCAAAACAATACAGATATTGTTTTAAAATTTATAATTATTTTTTAATTTTTTTTTTATTGTTGTTTTTTTCCAAAATAAACACGTTTCAATTTTGATTCTTGCAACACATTTCAAAAAAAGTTGGGATAGTAAAGCACTTTATAATGTTGCATTTCCTTCACACAACACTAAGATGATGTTCTGGGAATGAAGATATCAAATGATGAAGCATTTTAAGGTGTTATTTTGTCCCATTGTTCCTGCAAACAGGTCTTAAGCCTTAAGACCTGTTTGCAGGAACAATGGGACAAAATAACACCTTAAAATGCTTCATCATTAAGACTTAAGGTGTGAAACAGTATGGAGTCCATCCATCCATTTATCTGTAGCCACTTATCCTGTTCTACAGGGTCGCAGGCAAGCTGGAGCCTATCCTAGCTGACTATGGGCGAGAGGTGGGGTACACCCAGGTTATCACAGGGCTGACACAGAGACAAACAACCATTCACACCTACGGTCAATTTAGAGTCACCAGTTAACCTAACCTGCATGTCTTTGGACTGTGGGGGAAACTGGAGCACCCAGAGGAAACCCACGCAGACACGGGGAGAACATGCAAACTCCACACAGAAAGGCCCTCACCGGCTGCTGGGCTCGAACCCAGGACCTTCTTGCTGTGAGGAGACAGTGCTAACCACTACACCACCATGCCGCCCAGTATGGAGTCATTGTTGTCATATTTTTCATTTCAGAATTTGCCACATGATCTCTATTGGGGACAGAGGGGACAGGCACCTTCTACTTCTACGGTCATTCCTTTGTAATGTGCGTAGAATGTGGTTTTGCATAGTTTTGTTGAAATATCCCTGGAAAAATGTTACACTGAAAGTAGCATATGTTGCTCCAACAGCTCAATGTACTTTTCTGCATTAATGCTGCCATCACAGATGTGCAAGTTACCTTTGCCATGAGCACTGACACAACCCAATACCATGACAGACCCTGACTTTTTAATTTTATTTATTTATTTATTTATTTATTTTTGCTGGTAACAAAACTGGATGGTCCTTTTTGTCTTTGGTCCGGAGCACACGACATCCATTTCTTAAAAAAAAAATTAACTAGAATACTGATTCTTCTGACCACAATACGTTTCCACTGTGTGATGGTCCATCCGAGATGCCTCCGAGCCCAGAGAAGTCGACGGTGCTTCTGGACACAGTTAACATAAGGCTTCCTTTATGTACAGTAAAGTTTTAACTGGCATTTGTGGATGTAACCCTGTATTTTAATGCTTGACAAAGGTTTGCAAAGTAATCCCGAGCTCATGAGGTTATATCAGCTATAGATGAATGACTGCTCTTGATGCAGTGACATCTGAGGGATCAGAGATCACAGGTGTTCAGCTTAGGCTTGTGCCCTTGCCCTTGCATTGTAGAGGGTTAAATATCCAAATTCCTTCCTATCTTTATTTGAAGAACATTGTTTTTAAACGCTTCAATAAATTTTCTCACACATTTGTTGACAAACTGGAGATCCTCAGCCCAGCTTTGCTCCTCAAAGACAAGGCCTTTCCTGGATACTGATTTTGTACCAAATCATGATTACAGTCACCTGTTGACCTCACCGGTTTCAAATCACATCATTATTTAATTGTTTTGCCTCATTACTAGCCCTAAATTGCCCTTATCTCAATTTTTTTTAATGTGCTGCAGGCCTGAAATGCAGGAATGGATGTATATTAACAAATGAAATGAAGCTGACCAGACAAACTGTGAAATATCTTGGGTTCATACTGTCTGCAATGAAATACATGTCAAAGTAAATTTAGAAATCACTGCTTTCTTTTTCGATTTGCATTTTACTTACCGTCCCACCTTTTTCTGATTTTGGGTTGTAATTCTGGACTACTTTGCCTGAAACACACTGTGGCCAGCAGACGCTGATGCCGCAGACTATCACCTCCTTAATGAGTCACATCTGCTTTGGATTTGTGTAGTAATTAGTTCATGGATATAAGCCGTAGTTTGGTGTGTTTCTTTGTCTCGTTTTATACACATTATTACCCACATTGTTTGCTCATGCTTTTGAGGCTCCCTGTTGTCTTATCCAGACTCATGCTCAATTGATTTATGATTGTGTTTATTTAGTATCAGAACTGCTAATAAATACTCTGCATTTGCATCCACCACCAGTGTCCTTCCATGAAAGAATAACAGCACACAGTGTTCTTTTACGCTACGTTCACACTGCAAGGCTTAATGCTCAATTCCGATTTTTTTGTGAAATCCGATTTTTTTGTGAGGTCGTTCACATTAACAAATATATGCGACTTGTATGTGATCCTCAGTATGAACGAAAAGCGACCTAAAAGTGTTCCGCATGCGCATTGCAGGATACGACGACGTCACACGCAGTGAGCATGGCCAGTGTTTATGGAAGTAAAACCTCCCGGTTGCGGTATGACCCATCCAATCTAGCTTGAATAGCTGTATCCCCCCAAATGGAAATCAGCTCCCTAACCTCTGTGTCCTTCCATTGAGAAGATTCAGAACCTTCACAGCCCGAAGCATCCCTCGCATTGATGTCATGCGCAGGGGCGCAGATACGTTTTTTGAACTGGGGGGGACAAAGCTGCCAGCAAACCAACCCCAACCCCGATATGCCTGTCAAACTTGTTGTGGGTTACCATAGCAACCAAGCTCGAGCTCGCAACCTGTGCAGTCTGCGCAGCTCAACCAACCGAATATCAGTCTTTGTTTTGTTTTATGTGAGTTGTTGCAACTATGTATACACTGCCGTGCACCTCAATAAACCGAATGGTAATTAGTCTTTTGATTTTTCCGTGAGGTTTGCCTTATGCAAAGAAAGACAGCATAGACGTTTTTTCCTCCCTATAAGTGGGGGGGACCGAACGAAGTGAATTTAAATCTGGGTGGGACGAATCCCACCCGTCCCACCCTCTATCTGTGCCCGTGATTATGCGCCATGTTGTTGTAACTTTTTTTG
Source organism: Neoarius graeffei (assembly GCF_027579695.1). Lineage (NCBI taxonomy): Eukaryota > Metazoa > Chordata > Actinopteri > Siluriformes > Ariidae > Neoarius > Neoarius graeffei. The sequence goes on from NC_083581.1 coordinate 57,808,777, forward strand.
AGAGACCCGCCGCCTACTTCAGCGCAGAATAGTGACGTTTGTGGCTTGTTGATGACGTGTAAGTCGGATGAATGCGACCTGGCGGTTCAGACTGAAGTCGCATATGAAAAGAGCGGATAGGAATCGGAATTAGGACCACATATCCAAACGGCCTGGGTCGGATTTGAAAAAATCGGATCTGTGTCGTTCATATTGTCAATAAAAGATCGGATACAGGTCACATATGGGCGAAAAGATCGGATTTGAGTCACTTCAGCCTGCAGTGTGAACGTAGCCTTAGAGTCCATTGAGAAACTCAAATATGGTCTGTGTCCATGTCTCAAAAAGCATACACACTCAGAATATAAGTTCTCCTGAAAACAACAACAACAACACTCATTGACTTGAAACAGTGTGGAGTTGAGGGGAGAAGTATATGTTGTCGACTTTATGAAACGTGAGATCTCTTATCAACTTACTTGGAGTGTCCAACTCTGGAAAGAATGACAGAACTTCAGAATGTGAAAATGGAGAGGTGAAGCTAGTTTAAAAATAAAAACACCTCCAAGAACAGCAGAGCGAGTTTACTGAAAGAGCCAAGTGGCTGGACACAAAGAAACACATTAAGGCTGTGTAATAGATTAGACCTAAAATTAACTAATTAACAAATATATAGCTAGGCTTGCATGCAGAAATATATACACACAAAATAGCTCCTCTGGGGTTGGGGTAAAAATTCATCTTGTAGTAATTGGGGAAGAAAACCAACTTAATTTTAAAAAAAAAAAGCATGAAATGTGTAGCCTAGGGGCGGCACGGTGGTGTAGTGGTTAGCGCTGTCGCCTCACAGCAAGAAGGTCCTGGGTTCGAGCCCCGGGGCTGGCGAGGGCCTTTCTGTGTGGAGTTTGCATGTTCTCCCCGTGTCCGCGTGGGTTTCCTCCGGGTGCTCCGGTTTCCCCCACAGTCCAAAGACATGCAGGTTAGGTTAACTGGTGACTCTAAATTGACCGTAGGTGTGAATGTGAGTGTGAATGATTGTCTGTGTCTATGTGTCAGCCCTGTGATGACCTGGCGACTTGTCCAGGGTGTACCCCGCCTTTCGCCCATAGTCAGCTGGGATAGGCTCCAGCTTGCCTGCGACCCTGTAGAAGGATAAAGCGGCTAGAGATAATGAGATGAGATGAGATGTGTAGCCTAGTAAACTAGACCCACCCGCCTAGCGGCCAAAAATATTTTTGCCTACGAGTGGGTCTAGCCTCGCACCATATCAACAAAACACCCCGGGCATCAAATCGTGCCCGCCAATCACAACGCAAGGTTTTTGTTTGGATTCTTTGGGCGGGCTTTTGCAGGAGTGACAACAAGGCTGCGCGACGCTGGAGAAAGCACAACAGGAAAGATGGCTACGGCTAGTGAAGAGCGCTCATTTGACTCCGCTTTGGAATCAGTTTTAGAAGAATTAGACTTGGAGCTTTCGTTGAAACATGAGCAGGAAGAGGCTCTCCGCTCATTCCTTTTCAAGAAGGACGTTTTCGCTGTTTTGCCAACCAGCTAGCTCTGCTGGTAGCCAAAAGGATGGGGCTAGTTTGTGCAGTACGAAGAATTAATAAACAGCTTTGAAACATTACTTTTTGATTGTTTCTTATTTTCCCGTTATTTTAAATTTAAGGGAAATTATTTCACCAAACACCACTAAATAAAAACTCTCAAAAACAGTTTAAGCAAACCCTTGAAAAACACTTGAAAAAAAAATGAGTGTATGTTAAGTATGTGGTACAGACTCCAAACTTGTGGTCATTATCTCCAAACTTCTTAATATCTAGAACCTGTTTATTAATTAATACGCATTTTGAAAAATTATTTATTTCAAGGCCTCCCCCACTGCTTTCTGTCGCTCTGACTACGTCACAGTCACTGCTGCGCTGATTGGTCAGAGCGTTGGCCTATACGCACAGAGACAGTTTGAAAGACAACGGGTTGTTCCTACCCACACCCTTCGGAAATGTCTACGACCGAGACCAGACTAAATATTCATATTTAGTCTGGCTTGCCAGGCTATGAAATGTGCTCTACAGAAAATGCCAGCGTTTACACGAGTGAAAGAGGGAGCAAAAGTAAGGAAGATAAATACAAGATGGAAAATGGGTATTTTCACATTCTTTCCCTATTCTCGTGAATTCCTCCGAAGCCAGCTTCACAGAGTGATTAAAGGCACTGATCCATACTTGGCCACAGATTAACATCACCATTCTTACACAATAACATGAGGGTTTTTAAAAAAAAAAAAAAACTCATGTAAAAGCTTTTTCGCTTCAGACGATTAAAATGTATGCATGGGATAAAGAGCTTAAAAGTGTCATATATCAGGATGAATTTGCACATCAGTAAACAAGTTCATACACTTTCCTGTTGCAGGCCTTTGGAAAAGGTGGGAGGGTAATAATTACCAGAGTGTAACTTCAGAGAAACTTCAGAGCATTTTTGAAACCACTAGAGAGCAGAAAATGAAAGCATAAATTGAAGTGAGGGTGTTGCTTTTAGCAAGAGGGTCACTCCAAGCCTGTCTCTTCCCTCTCCAGTGTTCTCTGCTATGAGGACGCTAATGAGCATGCTCATGCATCCACACACACATGCACAGAGTATAATAATTGCATGAATGTCTGTTCCTGTATGCATGGTGGTGCAGTGGTTAGCACCATCCTCTCACAACAAGAAGGTTCTGGGTTTGAACAATATATCTCATCTCATCTCATTATCTCTAGCCGCTTTATCCTGTTCTACAGGGTCGCAGGCAAGCTGGAGCCTATCCCAGTTGACTACGGGCGAAAGGCGGGGTACACCCTGGACAAGTCGCCAGTTCATCACAGGGCTGACACATAGACACAGACAACCATTCACACTCACACCTACGGTCAATTTAGAGTCACCAGTTAACCTAACCTGCATGTCTTTGGACTGTGGGGGAAACCGGAGCACCCGGAGGAAACCCACAGAGACACGGGGAGAACATGCAAACTCCACACAGAAAGGCCCTCGCTGGCCACAGGGCTCAAACCCGGACCTTCTTGCTGTGAGGCTAACCACTACACCACCGTGCCGCTAACCACTACACCACCGTGCCGCCCCATACACACACACACAATACAGAGTGGTACTTGAAAGTTTGTGAACCCTTTAGAATTTTCTAAATTTCTGCATAGATATAACCTAAAACATAATCAGATTTTCACACAAGTCCTAAAAGTAGATAAAGAGAACCCAGTTAAACAAATGAGAAAAAAAATTATACTTGGTCATGTATTTATTGAGGAAAATGATCCAATATTACATATCTGTTAGTAGCAAAAGTATGTGAACCTTTGCTTTCAGTATCTGGCGTGAACCCCTTGTGCAGCAATAACTGCAACTAAACGTTTCCAGTAACTGTTGATCAGTCCTGCACACCGGCTTGGAGGAATTTTAGCCCATTCCTCCATACAGAACAGCTTCAGCTCTGGGATGTTGGTGGGTTTCCTCACATGAGCTGCTCGCTTTGGGTCCTTCCACAACATTTTGATTGGATTAAGGTCAGGACTTTGACTTGGCCATTCCAGAACATTAACTTTATTCTTCTTTAACCATTCTTTGGTAGAACGACTTGGGTGCTTCGGGTCATTGTCTTGCTGCATGACCCCACCCCTTCTCTTGAGATTCAGTTCATGGACAGATGTCCTGACATTTTCCTTTAGAATTCGCTGGTATAATTCAGAATTCATTGTTCCATCAATGATGGCAAGCCGTCCTGGCCCAGATGCAGGAAAACAGGCCCAAACCATGATACTACCATCACCATGTTTCACAGATGGGATAAGGTTCTTATGCTGGAATGCAGTGTTTTCCTTTCTCCAAACATAACGCTTCTCATTTAAACCAAAATTCTATTTTGGTCTCATCCGTCCACAAAACATTTTTCCAATAGCCTTCTGGCTTGTCCATGTGATCTTTAGCAAACTGCAGATGAGCAGCAATGTTCTTTTTGGAGAGCAGTGGCTTCCTCCTTGCAACCCTGCCATGCACACCATTGTTGTTCAGTGTTCTCCTGATGGTGGACTCATGAACATTAACATTTGCCAACGTGAGAGAGGCCTTCAGTTGCTTAGAAGTTACCCTGGGGTCCTTTGTGACCTCGCCAACTATTACACACCTTGCTCTTGGAGTGATCTTTGTTGGTCGACCACTCCTGGGCAGGGTAACAATGGTCTTGAATTTCCTCCATTTGTACACAATCTGTCTGACTGTGGATTGGTGGAGTCCAAACTCTTTAGAAATGGTTTTGTAACCTTTTCCAGCCTGATGAGCATCAACAACGCTTTTTCTGAGGTCCTCAGAAATCTCCTTTGTTCGTGCCATGATACACTTCCACAAACGTGTTGTGGAGATCAGACTTTGATAGAGCCCTGTTCTTTAAATAAAACAAGGTGCCCGCTCACACCTGATTGTCATCCCATTGATTGAAAACACCTGACTCTAATTTCACCTTCAATTTAACTGCTAATCCGAGAGGTTCACATACTTTTGCCACTCACAGATATGTAATATTGGATCATTTTCCTCAGTAAATAAAATGACCAAGTATAATATTTTTGTCTCATTTGTTTAACTGGGTTCTCTTTATCTACTTTTAGGACTTGTTTGAAAATCTGATGATGTTTTAGGTCATATTTATGCAGCAATATAAAAAATTCTAAAGGGTTCACAAACTTTCAAGCACCACTATATATATATATATATATATATATATATATATATATATATATATATATGGGGCAGCACGGTGGTGCAGTGGTTAGCGCTGTTGCATCACAGCAAGAAGGTCCGGGTTTGAGCCCCGTGGCCGGCGAGGGCCTTTCTGTGCGGAGTTTGCATGTTCTCCATGTGTCCGCGTGGGTTTCCTCCGGGTGCTCCGGTTTCCCCCACAGTCCAAAGGCATGCAGGCTAGGTTAACTGGTGACTCTAAATTGACCGTAGGTGTGAATGGTTGTCTGTGTCTATGTGTCAGCCCTGTGATGACCTGGTGACTTGTCCAGGGTGTACCCTGCCTTTCGCCCGTAGTCAGCTGGGATAGGCTCCAGCTTGCCTGCGACCCTGTAGAACAGGATAAAGCAGCTAGAGATAATGAGATGAGATGATTTTATATATATATATATATATATATATATATATATATATAGTGGGAAATATACCACTTGTATTTCTCATACGAGATACAGCAGAGACATGGAGATCCAAAACCGTGATATAAATCTCCATATGTCACTCATGAGGAAATCAATGAATCATTTTGATGAATTTGGGTACTTTTGTTTGTGAATGTGTTCATCACACACTGACATGAAGATATGAAATTTATATCGAAGACGAGTTCAATATCATGCTAGCTGAATGGAATATATCTGATATACCATGAAAAAAGCCATTATTATTATTATTATTATTATTATTATACATATGCACTCGGGGCGGCACGGTGGTGTAGTGGTTAGCGATGTCGCCTCACAGCAAGAAGGTCCAGGTTTGAGCCCCATGGCCGGCGAGGGCCTTTCTGTGCGGAGTTTGCATGTTCTCCCCATGTCCGCGTGGGTTTCCTCCGGGTGCCCCGGTTTCCCCCACAGTCCAAAAGACATGCAGGTTAGGTTAACTGGTGACTCTAAATTGACCGTAGGTGTGAATGTGAGTGTGAATGGTTGTCTGTGTCTATGTGTCAGCCCTGTGATGACCTGGCGACTTGTCCAGGGTGTACCCCGCCTCTTGCCCGTAGTCAGCTGGGATAGGCTCCAGCTTGCCTGTGACCCTGTAGAACAGGATAAAGCAGCTAGAGATAATGAGATGAGATGAGACATACGCACTCTCTTTTCCAGTTTTTCGATGTCCGTTGGCATGTTTTTCTCGTAAACAGAAGAGAACTGTCAGGGCCTTCTAGGCCTTCAGAGAAGGCCCAAACCTATCAGCATTTCAAAAGTTATATCTAATTCCTTTCATAATTTCATTATAATTGTTCTCTTCTAATTTGGCCTCATTTTCTGTCAAATTTGCATCAGAAATGAAAGGGTTACTGTTCTGAAAACATTAAAATAGAGTTATCCAATGAGATTATTTTTGTTTGTTGTCTCTAGGCTGAGAAAAGTTTCAAGCTGGCTCACTCATTAGTTAAGACTTCATTGCCAGGACAGAAGGCCATGGCAGTGTATGTTTATGTACATAGGAAGTGACAGATGAATTAACCAATCAAATGTTGATTTATAGTGGGAGGGATGAAAAATGTATTACCCTAGCCCTTCTCGAAGGCCAACGCTAGCTCACCTGCAAGTCGGCACCGTCAGCACAGCAGTGAAGTCACCTTCCAGCTGGTGTAGCGTTCATCAGTAGTGTTAGCGAATGCTAATAAAGTGGTCAAGCCAGTGCTATCGAAAGCAAGTAGGACAGGCTAATGACCGAGATACTATGATTTCTGTCTCCAGACTCTTCTTCCACACACACTTGCCACAGTATTTGTCATTCATACTTCAGTATTCATTTCCCTATGTAATTTACTTTGAAAATCAGCATCGACAACTCCACACAACAGAGCTATCTGGCAGCCTGACACTAATCCCTTGTAAAATCCTTTACTCTGTTGCTTTTTTGGTGTCTGGCTAAGTTTTGGCTGAGCTGAAGTCCCAGGTCTAATAGTCACGGTTCATCACTGCTTGTAAATATGCATGAAGAATATCTAATGAAGTTCTGGTTGCTTTTCAGGTGTTCAATGCGTCTTTCTCTTTCCCGGCGAACAAAGAAATGCTTCTGCACACGCGTAGCAGAAAACTCTCTCATTGAATATTCGCATGAGCTCCAACGTGTGACATCATGTTGTCTTGACAACCATGCAATATCATAAACCATATTGAACACTCAGTCTCCATTGGGTAGAGTGACATAATACACATAGGATAAACAATATGCTACCAATATTGCATGCTATCAAACCAAATTAATGAAACCCACTAGAAGGGAATAGAAAACGTTTTTTATTCCATTGAAAAAGTGTCTTGTATGTATAATAATTTCTGATATTCTGAGCACCTCCAAAATGTGGGGTGTTCCCGGTATGCAGTAGTTAGTACCTACCAAACATGGTCCAAGGAATGACAACCGGTGAACAGGCAACAGGGTCATGAGTGTTGAAAGACTCATTGATTCGCATGGGGCATGAAGGCTAGCCCAAATGGTCCAATCGCCCAGAAGAGTTAGTGTAGCACAAACTGCTGAAAAAGTTAATACTGGCAAAAACAGAAAGGTGTCAGTATTAACTTTTTGTGGTGGGTAAGGACCTTTCATGTGTCTTTATAAGTGCTGCTCTTAAGAGGCTAACTGTGACTGGGTTCACCTGAGGAGAGTCCAAGCAAGGAGCTGATTTCACCTTGCGCTGCCCTGAGGGCTGATGTAGCTAGCTGTCACAATGCTGTCTGAATGAACCAACACAAGGTGATGTCTCAGAACTCAGAACCATAAGAGCAGGCCAGACTTGAAAACTAGATGGCTTGTCCTCAATTCCAGCTGACTGATGTGTTCTGATCTGACACCAGGTAGCCACATGTCCTCTGCTTCCACCAATGCAACACATTGCTTCCCAGCCTGATCCCACTCTCCAGTAGGGCACTGCTCCCAAGCTGATTCTTTTTGTTAGAAAAGCCTTGCATCTCCAGCAAGCTAGAATCTGGACCCATCTTGCTGAGACAAGGACACATATCCATTTCTAGTATTTGAGGTCCAGCTTCCACTTCTGAAAAGCTTGTGTCTCCAACAACCTTAGAGGAATTACAGGCTATGACTACCATCAGCAAGTTTCTGGAACCTTCAATTTATATGCCAAATGTACAAATACTTAGGAATTAAACTTAAAAGATCAGTCTAATAACATATAATGTTCATATCCAGGGCTTCTTTAAAAGCAAAGAGCAACCCTGGTAGCAGATTTTGCAGGGTCGATTTGCACCATCCAATCTTACTTGGACCATATTGCCATTTTAACCCTTTGATGCACAAGCTAAGCAAACCCCTTCTAATGCACAACATGGGTCAAACATGACCCGTATTCATTTCCTATGTTATTTCATCTATTGCTGAGTATCTCTTTGGTATATCTTTTGAAATCAACTTATTTCATCATTTAATGTTCCAAGTGTGGGGGCAGCACGGTGGTGTAGTGGTTAGAGCTGTCGCCTCACAGCAAGAAGGTCCTGGGTTCGAGCCCCGTGGCCGGCAAGGGCCCTTCTGTGCGGAGTTTGCATGTTCTCCCTGTGTCTGCGTGGGTTTCCTTCAGGTGCTCCGGTTTCCCCCACAGTCCAAAGGCATGCAGGTTAGGTTAACTGGTGACTCTAAATTGACCGTAGGTCTGAATGTGAGTGTGAATGGTTGTATGTGTCTACGTGTCAGCCCTGTGATGACCTGGCGACTTGTCCAGGGTGTACCCTGCCTTTCACCCGTAGTCAGCTAGGATAGGCTCCAGCTTGCCTGCGACCCTGTAGAAGGATAAAGCGGCTAGAGATAATGAGATGAGATGTTCCAAGTGTTCATTAAACATCTTGTTTTTGATTACCATAAATAATTTTAATTCTTACTTATTTACTTCATGAACAAAAATAGTTTTTGTATTACTACAGTACATCAACTTTACACACTTGGGTTGAAAATGACCCATGTCTGTAAGTGTGATTAAAAAAAAATATGGTAATAACAAATTTGTTAAAATTAACACTGATATTGAACTGTAGTGTAACATTATTGAACAGTGGTGAATGTGACTGAATATAAAACTGATGAAATAACATCACATGGTTATAGCACAAATTTCCATCTCAGTGCTTACATGCCTCACAAATGACAACTATATATTTGTGCTCCTTGCACACAGGCCTGGTACACTGGGAACACCAGCTGCTGACTTTTCTGTCTTTGGTAGCTGAGCAAATCTTGTACCTCTTCCTTTTCACTTGGCCTTCTTGTCTGATGTTGTCCTGTGGCTGGGTGGTGGCTATGTTTGGTCTTTTTATCCCACATCTTTCCATTGCATCAGTAATATGCTTTTGTTGGCACCGAGTGCTCTCCATGCGCCTCTTCATATGTGGCATAACAAGCTCTTTGACCAGATCCTTGATGAATAGCTGTCGTGCACTGGTTACACCACTCATGTAATCAGGGTGTTGTGCAGTGAAGATGGTGTAGGCCTTGAGGGTGGCAACATCCAACATATTGTACCAGAGCACCATGGGCCACCTCCGTGTTCTCGGCTTACAAAAGTAGGTGCGAACCATCTCATTCTCTCCCAGGTTCCTCTGAATCTCCTCTCCTGGCTGTCTCTCTGTGTAGACCATTCCATTTATCACATAAGGTACCCTCGCATCACACATCCAGAAAATTTTTATTCCATATTTTGCAGGCTTGATTGGCATGTATTGCAAGAACTTGCATCTGCCCCGGAATGGCACTAGCTGCTCATCTGTGGTCACACAGTCACTGGGAATGAACCGTCTTCTGCAATTGTCTTGGAAACATTCCCACATGTACCTGAATGCGGCCATGTGGTCTGTTTCCAGTCTCAAAGCCCTGGTCCTCTTGTCATCAAACCGATTTAAACTGCGGATATCCTCATATCTCCTGAGCCCCGTGGTGGCCTTGTACATTGGATTTTGCAGTGGATCCAGAAACAGTTCTGTAAAGTCAAGTAAAGTAAGGTAAAGTAAAGTCACGTCCCAGCTCTTGTCCACCCTTGCAAGCAGGGTCAAACCAATAAAAGGCCAAAAATTCCTCTTCAGCAATACTTCTCCACTCTTTTCCTTTTGCTGCCGCTGCTCTTTGTCCCTCTAAGTTGGTGTATTTCAGAACTTCCTCAATGATGTTGTTACTGATGAACGTATCCCAGGCTTCCTTTGGTGAAACAGCTGTTGAACCAAGTGCAGGTCCTGGGCAGCTCCTCAGGATGTTGTAGCTTCTTGTTCTGTCCTGAGTGGGGGGATACTCGCTCCAGTAAGACCCATTTTTACTCAATCTATTAGACTGGGTCGGAGTTTCCTCTTCAGAGGATTTATCAGATGAGTCTTCTGTGTCAAAGGAGTCTTCTTCATCTAGGTGAGACGGATTCACAGACACACCCTCTACTCCATCCTGGCCCTGTGGCACATAGACTAGGTCACCAGCATCAGAGATTTCAGACTCAGAATCGGGACCAAGAATTTCCTCCTCATCTTCTTCAAGCAGCATGTCTGCAAACCATTTTAGCTGTAAATCTGGAATGACAAGACCTGTCCTGTTTCTAGCTAATGATAGCTAGCTAGAATAGAATATGTCAACAGCTAGCAAGCTAATAGTATTGGACATAATCCCTAACTAGTGAAGTTCGAGATAACCTCATTTTTAGATATCATTCTAAAGATCTTTTTTAGGTAAAAATAAATAATACTTACATGTATCAGATGTGCAAAAGTAGCAGTGTTAAGTTGAGAAATGTGTAGCAGTTGAATATTTGTCCACAGTAAATATGTTCCTGACTGCAAACATTTACAATATCAATAGTTCCTATCAAATTCCATAGTGAATACATAAGGGTCAGTTTTGACCCATCTTGTGCATTAGAAGGGTAGTGATACAAAAATGACTTTTTATAAAAAAGTAAAAAAAAAAAACCTGAAATAAGGATTTGTGATGATCAAAAACAAGTTAATTGAGGAATTAATGTAAGCTTGAATGATGAAGTGAATTTATTGCAAAGATATAGAAAATAAAATCTCAGCTGGGTCACTTTTGACCCAGGTTGTGCATCAAAAGGTTAAGAGTGGTTGCCATGTCTAGTTTAGTACCTATTGGTGGTACCTGACAGTTGTCAAGGGCCAGCCCAGATCCATTTTCAGATGTTGCTGAAGCTGGAGTTGAACATGATGGTGGTTTAAGTGCATTATCATCCTGGAACAAGCTCCCTGATGTGGTTGTAGACACAGCATTCTCATGCTTCAATGCAGAATACGGAGGATGACTACATAGTTGCTAAGGAAGCCTCTGAGTTGTATAGTCTCAAATCTTGAATCATTGATCTGACATGGGTGTGGCTGGTTTGTTTGTGTGACTAGGGAACTCTTAAAGCTGCAGGGCTTGAGTGAGATTTGACATCAGGTTCTAAATCTGCATCAGCATCTCTACAGAGCTCAGGGCATGCGTGAGTCAGACACTGCCTTCTTAGATGGTCAGTGCAAGTCACAGAGCACATAGATGTTGCCCATCTTCAGCATGTAGGGGGCTCAGAGGTTTAGACACGTCCTGCATGACCATGGCTCTTCTGGCCAAGGGAAGAGAATAAGGGGTCCGTTGTGTGGAGGGAAAACAGACTCCTTCCCCAAACCTGCATTTAGAGAAAATCAAAATAACAGCAAGAGAGAGTCTGATCCAACAGGGAATATATTGGTATTGTTTATATCGTGCTACATAACCCATTTCCTGTGTTCATTCACTCATGTTCAGTAACCTCTTTATCCCAGTCTAAGTCACAGTGGTGTGTGTTATAAATTATTATAGTACATATATTAGTCTTTCAGAAAAAAAATGTATCAGAAATTATTGCAGGCAAGTGGAGACAAAATTAATAACTGTGGGAGCGTGTGGGATTGGTCAAAATGACACTGAGGAATAAGGAATTCTTGATTAAAAAAAAATCAGTCCAGTGCACACCTCTATTTGGCAGATATGTCCACATGCACTTAAAGGGTATCCAAGTGATTCTCAGTGCTCCTTAAAAGGGTTGAAATGCAATTCAGATTTGTCTTTTATGCACCAACATTGCCTTCACCCTATGAGATTGGAACATATGATTTTATCAGCACATTTATCATAACGTTATAGACTCAAGGTTAGAACAAACAAGGTAAATAAGCGTAAATTTCGGCACAAATCTCATATGAAGTGCCAGGCTGCAGTAATTTACAATGCATCACCCTTGAGAAAAATTCTGTCCATAATCCATTTGTGGAGAGAAGTAAAGAAAACAGCAAAGGGATGCTGCAAACTGATTTTTCTGAATCCTGTAAAGGTGCTTTCTGAGAAGTGCTTCTGAGTATTGATTTTGTGAGATGTAGTATTGATTTGTAATTTGGTCTAGGTTTTTTGCTGTCTCTCTCACTGAAATATATATATACACACATATATAAATGTAATGCGAACCTTTTAGAATTTTAACATAAAATGAATGACCGGGGTCATAGAGGTAAAATACAAGCAAGCCAGATTAATCACAAGAAAAGAAAGTATGATCACAGCTGGGGCTGTTGGAGAGGCTAACTAATGGTATTGGAGCTGATCGAGACCCAGTAATAAGGACTCTATCTCTCCCTCACACACGCCAAGAACTGACAACAGCAACAACAAGAGTGGAGGGAGTCATGGGTTGGCTCAGCGACGCAGCCTGCTTCGTTCTAAAAATGTCTTTGGGTCAAACAGACACTCACGCACAAACACGCACACACACACACACACACACACACACACACACACACACACACACACACACACACACACACACCTGTTGCTAGGCAACAGCAATGCTCTCTTTATCAGGAAGTGAGAGGGATGGAAATGAGGAAAAGAGTTGGAGAAAAAGACAGGATGAGATGATACAATGAGATGGGCAGGGTAATAAAGAGAGAGTAAATTGGGTGTTGAGACCTGAGTCACAAACTGCTGGCGTGCTGAACTGATATGTCAATCACAGCCTCTTCAGCTGTCAGGGTGTGTGTGGGTATGGTCATCAGAAAGAATCTATAAATATTCACAATATTCTCAATGATATCACTGACATTAAGCTGTAAATAAGTCATCGTCTTTATCTTCATCATCCTGATTTCCAGACAATACATCCAACATCCTGTGCAGTCATTTCTGTAATAAATATTCAGAATCCTTACACTGACTACAATACATAATTTTAGCTTTGTTTATCTGCCTTGCCCTACCCGGATGACCAATGGCAACTTATAATTTTCTTTTTTTCTGTTGCCCTTTTAATCCTTCTGAATTGGATTTTCTAAAAATTCTTTTTAATAAAGGAACAAAAATGAAGTCCCTCTTCTGCCTGCTGAGTACACTGATGTAAGCAACAAAATCTTATTATAGATGACTGAGGGGCTGGAAAGTTCAATGAATTTCAAAGAAATGCAGATATGATTATATATTCAAAGCTCGCCAATGTCTGTGATGCAACAACGTACAAACGAGAAGAAGAACAGATTTTGAGAAAACATCTTCAGGGGTCACAACAAATCCGCAACCTATATGGGCAATGCTGGAATACACCCTCAACAGAACGGCAGTCTAGTGCAGGGCATCTCACTCTCTCTCGCACACACACGGGGCAGTTTTGCATCGCCTATACAGCAGAGGATCAAACCAGGGATCATGGAGTCCCTGCTTTTGAGAAATCATGTTGTATAGAACACCCAACAATACAGCAGACTCAGCTAAACAGACTGAGAATTACACTACATACTGTGTAATGCAGTAAGGTGGTGTAATGTAATTTATACATTAAATTTTGTTATTTGATTTTGGCGATAGCATTCAGGCTTGTACAAAGCAGACCTTAAATGGCTTTATCCTTAAAACGTACAATAGTGAATGTACCTCCTGTCTGTTTTTGGAGGCCGCCTGCCTTTCACTATGAAATGCAATTATATTTCATTTTTAGCTACAATGAAAATAAATGACTTCGGAGCACACAGAAGACACTGCCATCTTTAACAAGGGAAAATCCTGTAACGGTTGGCTTTTCTACACAGTGGAAATATTTCTTCTTTATAAACTTATGATTTATGATTACATTCTGCTGCACAATGTCAAATCTGGTTTGTGGTTCGTAAATTTATAACAGCCTTTTAAAATAACGTTAAAAACCATTCAGCCTACATTAGCATATGGTAAAGTACATCTTTTCAACTGAGAAGAACAGGATGTGGGTTGTACTAGTAAGCTGGATGCTTGTACTACTATTTGTATGCTCTTATAAGCTGTGAGAACTGCCCCGGATAGCAACATATTCCCAGCACAAAATAGTCGAGTTTAAGGCAGATAAGAATCAGTTAGAAGAAGTATAATGTGGGCCAAATTAACCAACTATACACAGGGGTTTTTTTTTAATTCCGTTCTTACCAAATCTTTCCTATTAGCATGACAGCTAAATAGTCACCAATAATCATACGGAAGTTAAAGATGCCTAGCTAGGAAAATGAGAGCCATTAAAAGCAGTTAGAAAGTTGTATCTGTGAGATTAAAAGTGAGTTTAAAAATAATAGTAACCATTTTAACTATCTTACTACTGTCATTGTTGGTGTCTTTATTTTCTGCAGGTTGGTTTTACATTAATACCCACCCCACACACATGCACACCCCACCCTTACTTTCTCCCCAATGTGGTCACCACCCACCAGTCAGCTCTCTTCATCTCTCCATGTTTTTAAACTGCTGCTCATGCAGGATAACACTCATGGAGGAAAGCGCTATCTGCCCTTTTCCACTACCCTTTTTCAGCTCACTTCAGCTCGCTTCAGCTCACTTCAGCCCGACACGGCTCGCGTTTCGACTACCAAAAACCAGCACGACTCAGCTCGCTTCAGCCCTGCTTAGCCCCTAAAACTCGCACCGTTTTGGAGTAGGGCTGAAGCGAGCTGAGTGAGGCTGGGGGCGTGAGCAGACACTCCCCTGTGCACTGATTGGTGAGGAGGAGTGTCCTCACATACCCACACACGCCCCGCGAGCACGCTGGGATCTGTAAACACCGCAAACCCGGAAGAAGAATAATTACGAATTACGAGAATTTCTGAAGCCTTATGCGCCTCGCCTCATCTATACGCTCTTGCCAGTATCTGTCCGCGTTGTCGGTGACAACAAGCCACAGCACCAAGACCAGCAACACTAACGACTCCATGTCCTCCATGTTTATTGTTTACTATTCGGGTCGTGAGACTACCGCTTAAAAGATCACTGATGTCACTGTTTGCGCTGCTTAACGACATCACCTGACATCCACCCACTTTCGCTAACTCCACCCAATGTGTCCACCCACTTCCAGCCAGCACGGTTCAGCGCGGTTGTAGTCGAAATGCAACTCCAACAGCCCCGCTCAGCCTGACTCAGCACGGCACGGCTCAGCCCGACTCAGCCGCGTTTGTAGTGGAAAAGCGGCAATACTCACAGACACCCAAGACTGGCTAGTGTCGATGTAATAGACACAGGATAGAGAGTATTCCTTCTCTCCCACAAGCCAATTTTGCTCACAATCTAGGCAGATTCAATCTCAGGATCACAGGGCAAGCGTTTTTCTGTTACACCAGTCAGTGTCACATTAATTTTTATGTTCGTGTTAGTTTGTATCTTCAGTATCATCTGTATCATTACTGTTGTGTAGTAGGTAATATGACTAAAGTCCCTTTTACACACCCTGTTCAAGCTGGGAATCTTACACCTTATGTTTATTCCACATCACGTTCTGTATAAATAGTCTGAATGCAGAACGGGGGTCTGTGTTGTTCTGCCTCTGAGCCGGAAGAATTGATAGCAACATAGCCAGAATCAGCATCTGTGTCAAAGGGACATGATACAATCTTAAAGAAAATATCTCACAAATAAACAAATTGAGCTAAATGTTGGTCTTTATGTCTGTCCTTTATAAAAAAAAAAAAAAAAAAGCTGCATTTTGAATTAGTTCTTAACGATATAACCACTAAAGTGATGAAAATAGACGGGACTATTTTTTGTCAGGGAGGCCGCCATAACTCTATCGTGTGTGATGTCATTTTCAGCGAGCACAGTGGAGGTGTACAAATGCATGCTATGCTAGTGTCAGTGGGGTGAAGTACTCTGTCAGGGATGGTTGGAGATGGATGTAAATGCAGAAGATCTTTATTATAAAGAAAAGTGCAAACAGGCAAACAGTCCAAATCGGCAGGCGCATATCATGAATGGTAAAACAGGCAAAAGGTCAAGCGAGGCACAAACAGAATATCGTAGACAGAAGCAGGGTCAAAAACAAGGAACAGGAAACAGGAATCAGAAACCAGGAAATCAATCAGGAAACAAGGCTCAGTAATGTGTCACAACAACGCAATACTTCGCAAAATAAGTCTGCATTCTGAGTCCTTATCTAGGCGTGCTGATTGTACTTTAATCCCATGCAGATGTGTGTCATTCACAGCATGCGCGTGAGTCAGTTCGGAGCGTGCGCTGTCCAGAGTCCTTCTGTTGTGACAACTAGACAATAGTATAATATTATGGTCTAGCGTGACTTCTTGGTCAATTTGTTTGCATTTCTCCACAAAAACTTTGGCAATGCAGTATTAGAAAAGGAATCAAAATAAAGTAGTGGCTAGTTTATTGCCTGTTTATTAAATATATGTATATACAGTCCCTGACAAAAGTCTTGTCGCTTGGGTACAAGTTGACCTTAAGTGCCCCTCAAATATATGTCTAATCAGTTTTTTTTTTACAAGAAATGGCTAATTTTAATCCCAACAGCTTTTGAAATAATGTTTTGGTGCCAAACGAAACTGCTGAAAAGCATTCTAATGTTCACAGCTTGGTAAAGCCCACTGAGTCAGTTTTTGCAAAGACAAAAAAGTCTTGTCACCTTGTCATATGATGCACCCAATCCTAGATTACAGCCTCACCTGTGATCAATAATTGATCAATCAATTAGTGGGTGTGTATAAAAAGAACCCCAGCACACCAGACCTTCACATCAACTGCAACTTGACCTCTGACAACATGCCTAAGATTCACCCTGAGACCAAAGCGTTGATTATCAAGAGGCTGAAGACCAGATCCACTGCTGAGGTGGCTGACACCTTCAATGTGTCTCAGCGTCAAGTACAAAGAATAAGAAAAAGATTTGAAGAGACTGGAGATGTTTTTGACAAGCCCAGGTCCGGCAGACCCTGCAAGACAACTGCTCGGGAGGACCGTTTGTTGGCTCGAAAATCCAAGGCCAGCCCCTTTTCCACTGCAGCAGAGCTCCACCAGGCCTGGTCACCTCAAGTCCCCATGTCAACCAGAACAGTTTGTAGAATTCTGTCTCGAAATGGCCTCCATGGTCGAATCAGTGCCCAGAAACCAGCACTAAACAAAAGGCAATTAAGAAAACGTGTGGCATTTGCCAAGGCCCACAGCCTGCTAAAAGGATGGATGCTGGAAAAGTGGCAGAAGGTGGATTTCTCAGATGAATCTTCGGTTGAATAACATCACAGCCGCCGCAAATATTGCAGGAGACCTACTGGAGCCCGCATGGATCCAAGATTCACCCAGAAAACAGTTAAGTTTGGTGGCGGAAAAATCATGGTCTGGGGTTAAATCCAGTGCGAGAGATTTGCAGGGTGGAAGGCAATATCAATAGCCTAAAATATCAAGAAGTATTAGCTACCTCTTACATTCCCAACCATAAAAGGGGTCAAATTTTGCAGCAGGATGGTGCTCCATCGCATACTTCCATCAAAGGGGTCAGGAGGGGGCGCTGCTCTGTGGCGAATGTAGTGAGTGAGGCGTGTTGACATGATCTGTGTGTTTTGTTGTTTTTTATATTCTATGTTTTACGTATACCGTGTGTTTTAACTCGTCTAAACATCAACAACAGTCCCCGTCTAACAACGGCTTTACCTGCATGGATTATTATGGTTGCTCTGTTGGTCTTAAGTGTACTTTTTACCTGTGGACTAAACTTCGGAGACGCTGCTGGCGGCATCATCCAGCGTATCCAGTACACGAGAGACTTTCTTCTACAGTGCAATCCTGAACGTTCTAACTTAAAATTCTTGCTGGATTACGATAAACAAAAGTACCCCAGCCGCAAAAAATGCAAGCGTAAGCGCAAAAAGAAAGGGGGAATTAGACAGAGACTGAAGAAAATTAAATCACGCCTCCCGTTGCCTACCTGCCTGTTAATCAATGCCCAGTCGCTGAGAGGGAAGGCAGATGAACTTGCAGCCAATGCAAGGTACATGCATGAGTACCGGGGTGCTTGAATAATGGCGATCACGGAGACCTGGTTGGATAATAACATCTCATCCAGCGAGGTGGAACCGACGAGTTACACGCTCTATAGAGCTGACCGCGACCCAGGCATCACAGGAAAGTCTCACGGCGGCGGAGTGGGCCTCCTCATTCGGGATGACTGGTGCTGGAGAGGAGCAGTGGTGAAGCGGGAGAGCCTCTGCACCCCCGACATTGAATTGCTCTGCGTGTCACTCCGTCCCTTCTACCTCCCATGCGAATTCCCACAGCTGTTTTTTACAGTAATATACATTCACCCTCAAGCAAATGCTGATAAAGCGTCAGAAATAATTTTTAATCTTTCTCAGAAATTAGATACTCTCTCCCCTGATGCTCCTAAATTTTTCCTTGGCGATTTTAATAATTGCTCACTGAAGAAGAAACTACGCACGTATTACCAATATGTAACCTGCCCTACTAGGAAAAGTAAGACCCTGGATTTGTGTTATGGCAGTATAAAGGGTGCCTATTCTGCTTTGGCCCTGCCACCACTAGGGGCTTCAGATCACAATGTGGTATATCTCCGGCCTGTGTACCAACGGCTTCTAGAGAGAGAAAAGCCACAGATAAGGACAGTCAAGATCTGGAATGAGGACAGCATCATGGCACTCCAAGGATGTTTTGACTGTACCTCCTGGGATGTTTTTAAATGTCCAGACTTTAATGAGCAGGGGGACACTATATCGGATTATATTACATTCTGTGAGAATTTAGTTGTGCCTACTAAGTCCTGTAAGATATATCCCAATAATAAACCCTGGGTATCAAAAAAAGTGAAATCCCTTTTAAATATTAAGAAACGGGCCCACATCCAGAACGATAAAGTTGCAAGGAGAAATGCACAAAAAGAAATCAAAAGACAGATTAAAATAGATAAGAACATCTACAAACAAAAGGTAGAGAAAAATATGACCCAGGGCAATTCCAGGCAGGCATGGCAGTCAATTAAGATAATGACCAGTGCCCCTCATAAAGGAAGAGGGAAACTTAACATCAGTGCCATGGGCAGGGAAGGATGTGACGTGGCAAATGACTTAAATGCTTTCTTCTCTCGCTTTGAAGGAAAAAATGATAAGAATACTGAGAAAGGCCAGTTTGGCCTAATATCCACTCAGTCTATAACTATCACACAGGAAGCGGTTATGAGGGTCTTTAAGAGAGTTAATACACGCAAGAGCC
Source organism: Neoarius graeffei (assembly GCF_027579695.1). NCBI lineage: Eukaryota > Metazoa > Chordata > Actinopteri > Siluriformes > Ariidae > Neoarius > Neoarius graeffei. The sequence goes on from NC_083581.1 coordinate 57,828,025, forward strand.
CTGGCCCAGATAACATTTGTGGCAGCGTACTGAAATACTGCGCTGAACAACTGTCCTCTGTTTTTACAGATATTTTTCAGTCATCCCTGGACCAGTGCACTGTTCCATCACTATGGAAAACATCAGTCATTATCCCAATCCCTAAGGTTCCCTTACCGACTGAGCAAAATCACTATCGCCCTATTGCACTAACATCCCTTGTCATGAAATGCCTGGAAAGAATAGTGAAAAAACACATCTTTTTACACACCCATCAGTTATTAGACCCACCGCAGTTTGCCTATCGACCCAGCAGGGGGGTTGATGACGCAATTATAACTCTCCTACATTTGGTATATACACACCTGGAAGTTTCTAAAACCCATGTGAAAATTATATTTTTTGATTTCTCATCCGCTTTCAATACAATTAACCCAAACATCCTGGCTCAGAGGCTGCATGTGGACTTTGGCTTGGATGGGGGGTTGATTCTCTGGATTTTAGATTTCCTGAGTCAGAGAATTCAACAGGTGAAAGTGGGCTCTTTCCTCTCTGATAAAATCCTCACTAATACTGGATCGCCACAAGGGTGTGTTTTATCTCCCTTATTGTTTATTTTATATACTAATAATTGTTTTAGCTCTCACCCTAATAGACATTTTATTAAGTTTGCTGACGATACAGCATTGGTCAGTTTGTTGAAAGAGGACGAACAAGACCATGGCCCTGTTTTACAAGAGTTTATTGACTGGTGTGACAAGTCCAACCTGCTTCTCAATACTGTGAAGACAAAGATGTCTATTGATTTTAGAAAGGATAAGCTAACCAGCTGTACTTTCATCAATGGACAGCCCATACAGTCAGTCACAGAGTACAAGTATCTGGGGGTAGCTTTAGATGACAAGTTGCGGTGGGAGCAGCACACAGAAATGATCCAGAAAAAAGGACAACAGAGACTTCACTTTTTAAAAAAACTGGTTTCATTTCAGGTTGACAACAGAATAGCCAAGATGTTCTACAGTGCCTTTGTGGAGAGTGTTTTAACCTTTGGGATTCTTTGTTGGTTTGGCAATGCAACAGAGGCGCAAAAAGGTAGACTTAGGAAACTGGTAACAACGTCTAGCAAGCTGATGGGCACAAATCAGAAAAGTCTGGAATTCATATACAGGGAACGATCACTTGGTAAAATTGATACAATTTTAACAGATGAAAGACATCCATTATTTTATACTTTTGAGCTGTTGCCATCAGGCAGCAGATTCCGATACCCCGCTATTTTTAAAAACAGGACAAAGCAATCTTTTATCCCACAAGCCATTAGCCTTTTTAACAAATATGTGAAACAAAAATGTAGATCTTAATTTGCGTCCCCCTGTTCAGCTGTCCTGAGCAGGTATGCTATTTTTATAGCTTTACCATTTATTTTTTTACCACCCTTGCAGCTTTGTACAGCTCTTATGTTATGGGAATGCTATGGATAAACTGGGATTGTTGACTGATTGTTGATGGCTGACATCTGTCCAATGTCTTGTCATGTATTGGGATAAATGTGGCGTCTTGGGTATATGTGTAGCAACAAAATGGGGTTTGTGAGTGTTTGCTTGTTTTGACTGGTTTTTCATGTCTAACATTTCATTTTCTGAAGGAAATTTCCCCCACGGGGGACAATAAAGTTTTACTACTACTACAATTAAATCAAAGTTCCTCAAGGCGAAGAAGATCAAGGTGCTCCAGGACTGGCCAGCCCAGTCACCAGACATGAACATCATTGAGCATGTCTGGGGTAGAATGAAAGAGGAAGCATGGAAGACGAAACCAAAGAGTCTTGATGAACTCTGGGAGGCATTTTATGACTGCTTTCTTTGCTATTCCTGATGACTTCATCAATAAATTGTATGAATCATTGTCGAACCGCATGGATGCAGTCCTTCAAGCTCATGGAAGTCATACAAGATATTAAATATGGATCTCACAGCACCACTATTTAATTCACTGATGTTATGCAACATATTTTTGTATTTGAAGTAAATTATTTGTTCAATTTTCACATTACTCTGTAGGCGACAAAACTTTTGTCTTGCCAAAATCTGACCTTTCTCTGTTCATTAAATGATCAATCTTTCTTCAGTGAAGCAAATTTATTTTAGTATATTAAACATAATTTGGGAGGGTTTTAGCTTTCATATGAGCCATTTCTAAAACCAATGGATTAATTAAAAGTCAGGTTATAAGCTGTTGTTTCTACAAAATGGATAAGTGACAAGACTATATACACATACATACATACATACATACATACATACATACATACACACACACACCTGCTTATCTTCCATCCATTTGATGCGTGACAGTATGCTCTTGTGCGGAATCCTATGTCACGCAGTGCCTCCCTCATTTTCATCTCCTAATACATCCATGTAACTGGCTGATCCAGTACGGCCACGCCTGGGAAAATAGCCCAACGGACTGATGTTACAACTTTAACATGTTTTTTAAAGCTAAAGTCTGTTTAATTGTTTTCGTCTAGAACATCTTGTATTCATGGATAATGATGACATTTCATAAACCTGTAATTTCAGAATTTCCTGGTTAATCACTTAAATGGTCCTCCAAAGAAGGGGCTGTTTAAGGATTTGGACATCCAAGAAATAAAGGTTGAAAGTTGTCAAAAATATTTTCTAAAATACTAGAATATACTCAGTCTTTATCTCTCCTATACTCATCTCTAAGTAGGAACTCTACTGCAGTAAATGTAGCCTTTTTGGCACGCATTGCTCTGATTGCCAGGGGCGAGGGGAACACCATTCTTCCACTCAGAGAGCAGGGACTACAGCTATTTTCAAACTTATGACTTCCCAACATAAAGGGAAACATTTAAACCGTAATGACACTTGGGAGCTCAAGCATCCACATAAAATGTTTCTTCCTGGCATTTAGCATCTCAGCCAAAACAGGTCCAAATCCATCCATTCATACTTGTGCTTTATTTAAATGTCATAGCAAACATGGTCCAACTGTAAGTTTGTCCATGTTACACCAAAGATTTCTTCTCAAAAAGTTTGGGTTGTGGCTATAGCCTAGCAACCAGATTTGGATAAATTCATCGTCGTCCTTCAGCTTGACAGTGTGGGCAGCACTGGCCATCAAGACTTGCTTTTACAAATGAGTAATAGGGAGGAAATTGCACAAACATATTCAAATGCAATTTAATAGGACTAATTTTATTTACCTTAGCCGCAATTTTCATAGCTTTTCTCCACATCAGTCTAAATGTCAAGCCTGTCATACACTGTCAACAGGATGCTCTTTATAACAAAAGCCATGCACTGACTACCTGGTGTTAATAAAATGTACGCCCCCCTGCTGATGGCAGCAGCAGATTATTCATACTTCTATAAATACAACAGGAGCATATTTGAGCAAATGTGAGCTTGTCAGGTAAGTGCTATCTGCCTGCTCAGTGAAGAAAACCTGCTGTTCACATTCACACTTCTGTTCACTCTGCTCTCGCCTTCTTACATCCTTCATGCTGTAGCCAGTAAGCCATGCCAAAATACTGACAAACAAAACAGACAGACGTAGGAAGAAGACCCTTCTAGGAGCCATGAAGTGGCTGCAATATTTTGCTGGTTTCCTGTTTGAAAGGTGTGTGTGGACTGTGTGTCATGTAATAGTTCAGATTGAGGAATGCGACGAAGGGACAGGAAGAGGAAACACTATAAACTAAACAGCCATCTATCTCCCTTGGGGAGGAAGAGAGATTCTGCAGTGTGTAAGAGAATGACTAATGGGCTTTGACTGGGAGCATATGTATCCACAGCATACAGGCAGACTAGTGTGCAAGAGACAGTCTTTATAGTAGGAGTGATTGTAATGAGATAACACAGCTAATCATACCGAGCCTTGAGTGAAGGAGACAAGTGAGACTCTTTCTACTTGGACTTCCATACACACCTCTTAAAGTCTCTAGCTCGTGTGTCTTGTGAAGCTAGAAACTTATAGCACGAAGGTTTTTCACACACAAGAAGTCATACTCTTCATGGCCTCATTGTTTGATCAAAAAAACAATTGTTCTCATATTAAAGGGCATATCACGGGTAAATTCAGGAGCAAGATCAATGTAATTCTCCTATTTTATATTAAACTTTGGTCAAATATCTGTAACATTCTGCATTCTCTGCAAATTTTTTTTTACCTTGCGCAATAGCAGAAAAATTCAGTTGAAATCAAGCCATTTGAGGCGAATTGGTCCGCCTCTGAAAAAACTTGGCATTTGAATTTCCTGGGAAACATTGATTTTCGTGATGTCATCTGCGGGACGCCTCCCTCTGAATCCTACGTCAGCGCTGGTTTGTTTATGAAAAAACGACCTGGTGGTTTTCTGCAAATTTCTTCAACGGTATCACATAATTATTAAAATGGTTAACAGATGTATCGTAGCAGGGTGTAGCAACACCAATCTTGATGGGATGAGTACTCATCGTTTTCCAAAAGACTGGACAATGAGAGAGAAATGGGAGCGCTTGGTCTACACAGGCTGTGCACTTAAACCGTGCAAAGCTCACGCAGCCTGCTGGCGCTTCCGCAGATAACGTCACGAATCTGGCTCCAGACTCCCTTGGGATTTTTCCAGACGCGTTTTGTTATTTTATTTTTTTCTGCTGTAGACAGATGGCCTTGTGCAAAATTACCCTTCTGGATGAGTGTGTAAAGGGACATACCTTCACATAAAAAAAACCACAAAATTGGTCCAGAATATGCACTTTAAGGTCAACAAATGGCCGAGTCAAATGAATTCATGGCGAAAACTGAGACAGGACATCACTGGATGCATATTGAAAAAGTATTTTGTCTTTAGACCCTCCAAAATTGTATTATATCATACAATAGTATAATATTACATATACACATTGCCTCATAAATACTGACATGAAAAAAATTTAATAAAAAAAAAAACATATTGTATTAAAGCTAGACTGCCTTTCAGATTTTTCAAGTGTAGGTCATAAAAAGAATTTTCCCGACACCCAATTATTTTTGTTTAGTGGACCAAAAGATACTAAATTCGAATCACAGACTTCCAATTTTATTAGTTTTTTTTAATATAACAATTAATGAATTTGGAGCCATGCGGCCTCTCCGCTATTTTTTCTTGCTTCACCATGTCCCAATTCAAGATACTACATCATGCATCACGTGGTGGGCTTTCCCCGTTCACGCAAGGCATTGTGGGATACAAATTTGAAACGGGAGAGAAAAATGGAGGACGTGAGTGTGCGAATGAAACATGAAAGACCGACTACAGTAACGGAAAGTGAGAAGAAGACATTATAGAAGAAACCTTTATTCGTCACATGCACACTTCAAGCACAGTGAAATTCATCCTCTGCATTTAACCCATCTGAAGCAGTGAACACACACACACACACACAGAGCAGTGGGCAGCCACACCAGAGCGCCCAGGGACCAGTCAGGTACCTTGCTCAAGGGCACCTCAGCCCAAGGCCGCCCCACGTCAACCTAACTGCACGTCTTTGGATTGTGGGGGAAACCGGAGCACCCAGAGGAAACCCACGCAGACACGGGGAGAACATGCAAACTCCACACAGAAAGGCCCTCGCCGGCCACTGGGTTCAAACCCGGAACCTTCTTGATGTGAGGCGACAGCGCTAACCACTACACCACCGTGCCGCCCATGTTGCGAAGGAAAGGAAACGCAGGACCAAACTAATAAATATCAGCGGTCAGCGAGCACCTCGGTGTGGTCAGCTGTTCATTTAGCGACAGAATGATGTAACGGTCAGTGCACGGTCAAGGTAAACCTGTAGATGGCAGTAATGCAACACTGGATGCCAGCTGCCATAAAACCCAAAAGAAGAAGAAGAAGGTGCGCATGTGCATACTGGACTTCCTATGTCTGCTTAACTGCGTGAAGCGAGTGATTTCAAGCACATTATTTGCTAGGGAATCCCCTCAAATTAAATAACTTCCCAGCCACAGAATGGCCTGTAATTTTTTTTTTAGATATTACAGAAATAAACATATATCACAATGATCAAATTCCAGAGGGAACTAAATTTCACTGATTTTATGAAATCGAAGGGCTGTCTAGCTTTAAGTTCTAATTATGTTTACGACACGTTTGGTTATCTTGAACATGTTTTGTCATTTATAGAGACTAAACTTTTGTTCCAACACATAAGGACTCGGACTTACCCGAATTTTCAACTGGCTTATTCCAGTCCTTGTCAAGGAATGACCCTCTGCTTCCGGCACGTGACTTTATGTGATTGGAGCAGAGGATCAAAGGTTGTCGATAACCGGAACCTCCCCCCCCATCTTTGTTTAGCGTCGGTTGAAGGGCCCTGATGTAGACGGCTTCTTTTATTCCTCTAGCGAAGAAATCCTGTTCACGGTCTAGTATTTCCACTGTGTCAAGCGTGACCATATGTCCCAGTGATTCTACAGTGGTGCTTGAAAGTTTGTGAACCAACCCTTTAGAATTTTCTATATTTCTGCATAAACATGACCTAAAACATCATCAGATTTTCACCCAAGTCCGAAAAGTAGATAAAGAGAACCCAGTTAAACAAATGAGACAAAAATATTATACTTGGTCATTTATTTATGGAGGAAAATGATCCAATATTACATATCTGTGAGTGGCAAAAGTATGTGAACCTCTCGGATTAGCAGTTAATTTGAAGGTGAAATTAGAGTCAGGTGTTTTCATTCAATGGGATGACAATCAGGTGTGAGCGGGCACCCTGTTTTATTTAAAAACAGGGATCTATCAAAGTCTGATCTTCACAACATATGTTTGTGGAAGTGTATCATGGCACGAAGAAAGGAGATTTCTGAGGACCTCAGAAAAAGCGTTGTTGATGCTCATCAGGCTGGAAAAGGTTACAAAACCATCTCTAAAGAGTTTGGACTGCACCAATCCACAGTCAGACAGATTGTGTACAAATGGAGGAAATTCAAGACCATTGTTACCCTCCCCAGGAGTGGTTGACCAACAAAGATCACTCCAAGAGCAAGGCGTGTAATAGTTGGCGAGGTCACAAAGGACCCCAGGGTAACTTCTAAGCAACTGAAGGCCTCTCTCACATTGGCTAATGTTAATGTTCATGAGTCCACCATCAGGAGAACACTGAACAACAATGGTGTGCATGGCAGGGTTGCAAGGAGAAAGCCACTGCTCTCTGAAAAGAACATTGCTGCTCATCTGCAGTTTGCTAAAGATCACATGGACAAGCCAGAAGGCTATTGGAAAAATGTTTTGTGGACGGATGAGAGCAAAATAGAACTTTTTGGTTTAAATGAGAAGTGTTATGTTTGGAGAAAGGAAAACATTTTATTCCAGCATAAGAACCTTATCCCATCTGTGAAACATGGTGGTGGTAGTATCATGGTTTGGGCCTGTTTTGCTGTATTTGGGCCAGGACGGCTTGCCATCATTGATGGAACAATGAATTCTGAATTATACCAGTAAATTCTAAAGGAACATGTCAGGACATCTGTCCATGAACTGAATCTCAAGAGAAGGTGGGTCATGCAGCAAGACAACGACCCTAAGCACACAAGTCATTCTATGAAAGAATGGTTAAAGAAGAATAAAGTTAATGTTTTGGAATGGCCAAGTCAAAGTCCTGGCCTTAATCCAATCGAAATGTTGTGGAAGGACCTGAAGCGAGCAGTTCATGTGAGGAAACCCACCAACATCCCAGAGCTGAAGCTGTTCTGTACGGAGGAATGGGCTAAAAATTCCTCCAAGCCAGCGTGCAGGACTGATCAACAGTTACTGCAAACGTTTAGCTGCAGTTATTGCTGCACAAGGGGGTCACACCAGATACTGAAAGCAAAGGTTCACATACTTTTGCCACTTACAGATATGTAATATTGGATCATTTTCCTCAATAAATAAATGACCAACTATAATATTTTTGTCTCATTTGTTTAACTGGGTTCTCTTTATCTACTTTTAGGACTTGTGTGAAAATCTGATGATGTTTTAGGTCATATTTATGCAGAAATACAGAAAATTCTAAAGGGTTCACAAACTTTCAAGCACCACTGTACTGTAAATGGATGTGTTGTGATACCTCTGGTTCTCAGAACACAAACGGCCCAGCTCGACAACGTCAGAGGTATCACAACACATCCATTTAGAATCACCAGGACATACAGTCATGCTCGACACAGTGGAAATACTAGACAGTGAACCGGATTTCTTCGCTAGAGGAGTAAAAGAAGCCGTCTACATCAGGGTCCTTCAACCGACTCTAAACAAATAGTCGGCCTGCCAAGACCCTAAAAAAAACTTTTGATGGCATTTTTTGTTAAAAGTTGGCAACCATGCCAGAAGTTATCAGCATGGACTAAGGTTTCAGAATGACCCGGTTGCCAACATGGAACTTGACCTTTAAGGTGTAATATAGAGGTCAAAAGGTCAACCGAGGTCAAATATCAGGGTTTTTTTTTAATTTTGTGATGTGCTTTCATAAAATACAAATTGTTTGCCATAGATATTGGATAATTAGTACCTGGGGGATAGGAAGTTCAAATATATTGATGAATTATATGGATTAATATGTATATTTAGAATTTATATGGCCATTATTATTGTGGTATGAATAACATAAAACGTTTTCTACAGTGACTGAATAATAAGACTGTATGTCAACAGATTGTTTCTTTGTTTCAAGGCAAGAATTCAAATTCAAATGTGATTACAGACTGAATATTTTTGTAGTATTTTCAATTTTATGTATTTGTAGTAGTTGTGTAGCGTTGCACTTATTGTTGCTGTTATTACAAAAAGTTTGTCTCATCCTTATCATGTTCCATCCCTGCAGTGTTTAAACATCCATCTGCATCACAACCACATGCAGGTATACAGGGCTGTCCATTCTTCAGGCAACTGCAGGCATGTGTACGACACTTGGTTCTACAACCACATGTTATCAGTTCTAAGCAACTGTGTGGAACTGGAGGCTTCCTTTGCCACACAGCCACCAAGTGTTGGTCTACCACTTTCCAACCACCTGTCTCCTCAGGGCTTTCATTAACATATACCTTGTCAGACTGCAGCCATACCTTTGCCTGATGATTTGCACGTGCAAGATGCAATGCCATCTGACCTTGTGCTCACATGAGAAACATAAGAAGTCATTATTTTTCTATGGAGTCTGTGAATTGGGTGGCCAAAGCAAAGTCGCTGGTGAGCCAAGGCAAGGCAGATTTTATTTATATAGCACATTTCATACAGGCAGCTTAATGTGCTTCACATAGAACAAAAGAATAAAGTGAATTGGGTGACCAGGGTGAAAATTTAAAATTCGGTTTAAGTTAATTTTATGTTAATGAGCTATGATGTGTCTTGGCGAAAACCAGTTTGAATTATACATTTCAGAATGTCCAAGGCTGACTGTCCAGAGTCGCTCCATGATGAGCTAAATCAAGCATCCCAATATAAAGTCTTGAGCATATATTATATTATATTATATTATATTATATTATATTATATTATATTATATTATATTATATTACCACTGGAATCTGAAACCTCAGACCCTGCTGATAATTAATAACATGGTTGCCAGCTTTTAAAAAGAATGCCATGAAAATACAACCCCACAAAAAGACAAATCAGAACATCCCCGCTTCTGTTTTTTTTTTTTTTATTATTATTCATTTTCAAATTTGACATTAAAGTACAAATATGACTTTGGCAACCACTGAAGTCTGGAACTTCAGACCCTACTGATGACTTCTAGCATAGTTTCCAACTTTTAAAAAAAGAATAGCATGTAAATAGATCTCCCAAAAACGGACGAACCACCCATTTATTTATTTTACTTTTTTACCTTCAAATTTCACCTTAAATTTGAAATATGATTTTGGCAACCACTAGATTCTGGAACCTTAGACTTTATTGATAACTTCTAGCATGGTTGCCAACATTTGAAAAAGAATTCCATGAATATAAGGCCCCCAAAAAAGACTAACCATAAAATGCATTGTTTTTGACCTTTTGACCTTCAAATTTGACCTTAAAGTTCAAGTTCCATGTTGGCAACCGGGTGATTCTGAAACCTTAGTCCATGCTGCTAACTTCTAGCATGGTTGCCAACTTTTAACAAGACTTTGCCATCAAAAGTTTTTTTTAAGCACTTTTGCTGCTGTTAGCTGGCCAACTAAAAGACGGGGAGGAGGTTCCGGTTATCGATGACCTTTGATCCTCTGCTCCAATCGCATAAAGTCACGTGCCGGAAGCAGAGGGTCATTCCTTGACAAGGACTGGAGTAAGCCAGTTGAAAATTCGGGTAAGTCCGAGTCCTTATGTGTTGGAACAAAAATTCAGTTTCTATAAAGTCTTTTACCAACACAGATGAGTCTACATGCAAATGTTTTGTCATTTGTCTCTAAGACTTCATTCGAATATATCATAGCACTCACAGTGACTAACTGCTACTCACTGAGATTTTTGAGTACATTTATTGAAAGAGAGAGAAAGGAAAAATGGAAGCCCACAGCTCTTACCTATCTCCAAGGCAGTTATACCCATTGATGCCTGTCCCAATCCAGTCTTCCTCTCCCACTTGCCCTCATCAGGGTGGTAGACTTCCACTGATGCCAGTGGGCTCTGCTGAGCATCCATGCCCCCCATCACCACCAATTGGTCCCCCAGTGCCACAGCCGAAGCCCCTGCCCTGGCAGTAGGCAATGGGGGAAGCTGACACCAGTTTTGGCTTTCTAAGTCCAGGACCTCTACAGAATCCAGAGGCATTCCACTCTCGCTGCAGCCCCCCATCACATAAAGGCGGCCACCCCAAAACACAGGTGTGCAGTAGACACGGCATGTAGCCATTGGGGGGAAGATCTCCCATTGCAAAGGTTTCCAAGGACTTACAGCCATCTCAGGCACTGGCATGGCTTTACATGGGCACAGAGGCGATGGAACATTACAGGAGCCAGGCAGCAGGGAAACAAGGCAAACAAAATGAAAGATAATAAGCTAACAGAACAAATGTTGTCTCTGGAGCAGCAGCTATTCTCAGTTTACCAGAGGTGCACAGGTTTACTCCCTTTTTTCCTCAACAGAAGGGGGATTCAGCTGCAGTAAATGGTACAAAATGGTCTTAAGTCTCTCCTGATTTTTTTATTCATTTTTGTTGATTCTTCCACCAGACAACCATTTATACATACACGTCACTTCTTCGTTTCACTACATTCGGCAGAACACTGGATCAGTTAAAATGACACACTGGAAAACTGACATACACGTCAGGAAAGATACTCCAACAAGTTACTTTTTGACTTTCTGTAATTTGGTCACTTTTCAAGTGTAAATTCTCCTAACAGTTCCCTTTACTGATCAGGGGGTCTTGGTCTGGCTTGATCCTCAGTAATCCACAACGGTGATTTCTTATGCAGTGCTCATTTCCTCTCGTCCACAGCCAAAGTGTAGCAGAAAAGCTTCTGGATGCAGGCAGCCTCTGGGTAATCTGAGTACCTAGCTAGAGGCTGGCAAAGAGAAAAAGAGACAATGAAAAAATGACAAAGAGAGAGAGAGAGAGAGAGAGAGAGAGAGAGAGAGAGAGAGAATGTCACTATTTAAAGTATAGAATTGCCCCCTGCAGTAGGTTCATTCTGAGCATAGTGGGAGCTGCAGGTTCCTGTGGGCCCAAAGTGATCCTCCCTTTCAGATAATGAGCCCCAGGCCTGTATCAAGTAAACCCTGTCACCCACATGATTTGATGGTCAAAGCACTGACATTTACCTTTTACTGCCTTTACTCAGATAATACGACCATTGGTTTTGTGTGTGTGTGTGTGTGTGTGTGTGTGTGTGTGTGTGTGCGCGCGCACGCGCACACACGTGTTAATGCATTTGTGAGACCGTAAGTGAAAAGTGGCAAGCTTCAGTAGTCTGTCCAACTCTGTAGGTCAATCTCTCTGCAGGGAATCACTGCTCGGAGCAGGAACTGCAGCAATTTAACTGGGACCTGTGCATTTCTAATTCATAATCTTATTAAGATGAGGTGTGTGATGGAAACAGCTGTCTGGAACTAAGGAAGAGAGAAGACAAACTGAAGAGAGAGGGTAAAAGTGCAAAAAAGATCATGAGAGCACAAACAGGACACATGTGGCTGAGGGAGATAGGAACAGAGTCATGGGGGAATCCTAAGAAGCTTGCTGGAGTGTAGCAGTGAGAAAGGAGGGTGTGTGTGTGTGTGTGTGTGTGAGAGAGTGAGTGAGAGAGAGAGCGCTATCTGTGAGGAGAACAGATGGAGACTGTCCCCCTCAGAGACAACAGCACTGATGAAGAAGGGATGGAGTAAGGGCTAAGGATGCTGAGTCAGGGGTGGGGTGTGTGTAAGTAAAATTAAGATGTCACTGATGACAATGCCCTACACTATGCTCCAATGTTTCCATTTTACTATGCAGACAGGCACACACTCATATTGATGAAGCGAGATCTATTCACCAGAAAGGAAAATGCATTCATCGCATAATAAATAAGTAATGTGATTTCTGAAGTGCATTTATCACAAATAATTCACAAACGGAGCACAATCATTTACCACTACAAGTGGGTAATTTAAAGCTAAAAGTGAGTTTAGCAGGGGAAAGAACAGATAAAATGTAAACGATCAGTTACCCAGAGCAAATGGCTCCTTTTACTTTATCTTCAGACGTTACTCCGCTGAAAAGATCTGAAGCCTTTGTCCTTCATGATTTGTCGGAAATATTTTCCAGATGATGTATTTTCTTCAGAGAGGAGTTCGGGGAGATTGGTGGGTAACCGTATGTAGTCAGCTTCTGTATGATTTCCTAGAAACCCAGAGAGAAACAAAAATAAACAGAAGATATTCAAGACAAGGAGAGAGAGAGAGAGAGAGAGAGAGAGAGGGGTCGTTCTGGGAGTTGTATCTACTAATTAGAAGTCTTAGTGGGTTACTGTAGGAAAACAATTCAGCTAACAGGTGAGTCTTTAACTTATGTAACATAATTACCCTTTTCACAATGAAATACTACAATGAACACAATCACTATAAACAACAAACCAATTGTTTCCCCAAGATACAGTTTGCACGACTTGTTCTAGAGCTGATTTACTGATATGCGGAGTAAGAGGATGGATGACAGTGTGCTTTAGAAAAATGTTTTTTTTTGTTTTTTTTTAGTCCACAGCTTTGCAGTAAGAACATACTGCAGTGATTGGGTTTGCTCTGAAAAACAAGATCAACTGGTAGCTACTGCTCACTTACGTATCCCTCTGCTCTTGCTTATATCAGAATGCAATCAATTGAAGGAATAGGACACTTATCATGAATGTTGACTTCAACAAATGATTAACCCTGAAACAAGTAAGTAAAGAGCAGTGTTCTCCCCAGGGATTTCAAATAGCATCCTGGTAAACTGTCATTTTGAAATAGCATCTTGCTTCTTGAAATAGCGTCAAAATCCACCCTATATGTTTCATAAATACATTCAGTCTGTAAACAGGAAGTAGATGTGCAACAGACCTGAAAACGGTATACATGGTATAGAACCCCAAGCTGAAGCTCGGTACCAAATATCATGCAGTTGTGATTTGTAGTTGCTGAGAAAAATGTTACGAAAATTTTGTAAATCCACACTATATGTTTCGTAAATACATTCGGTCAGTAAACAGGAAGTCGATGTGCGACAGACCTGAAAATGGTATACATGGTATAGAACCCCAAGTTGAAGTTTGGTACCAAGTGGCTATGATTTGTGGTTGCTGAGAAAAAGGGTGTTTCGGATGGACGGAAATACGGAGATACAGAGAGACGGACGAACAGAGGTTAAAAAAAAAAACACACACAGTTTATTCATCACATGTACATTCAAGCACAGTGAAATACCTCCTCTGTATTTAACCCATCTGAAGCAATGAAAAGAATCGGCCCAGCGAGCTGAACGACTTCCGACCGGTGGCACTCACTTCATATCTGGTGAAGACGTTGGAGCGGCTCTTCCTCAGCCTCCTCAGACCCCAGGTACAACATGCCCAGGACTGTCTGCAGTTTGCATACCGGGCAGGTGTCGGTGTGGAAGATGCCATCCTCTACCTGCTACACTGAGCCCACTTGCATCTGGATAAGGGAAATGGCACAGTGAGGATCCTCTTCTTGGACTTCTCGAGTGCCTTCAACACCATCCAGCCCCTATTGCTTCAGGACAAACTGAACAGGATGCGAGTGGACCCCTGCCTGGTCACCTGGATCTCCAGCTACCTCACTGACAGGCCGCAGTACGTCAGGCTGAAGGACATCACGTCTGACACTGTGATTAGCAGCACCGGAGCACCCCAGGGCACGGTGCTGGCCCCTCTTCTCTTCACCCTGTACACCGTGGACTTCTGCTACAACTCGGAGCTGTGTCACATTCAGAAGTTTGCCGATGACACAGCCATCATTGGGTGTATCAGTGACGACAGACAGGAGGAGTATAGGAGCCTGGTGAGGGACTTTGCTCTGTGGTGCAACAGGAACCATCTGCAGCTCAACACCTCAAAGACCAAGGAGATGGTCATTGACTTTGGGAGGTCCAGACCAAGGTCACGACCAGTTCTGATCGAGGGAGTCGAGGTGGAGGCTGTGGATTCCTACAAGTACCTCGGGCTGTGGCTGGACAGCAAGCTGGACTGGACTTGCAACACCAAACACTTATACAGGAAGGGACAGAGCAGGCTATACTTCCTTAGGAGGCTGCGGTCCTTTAACATCTGCAGGAAACTCCTGTGGATGTTCTATCAGTCTGTGGTCGCCAGTGTCCTGTTTTACACCGTGGTGTACTGGGGGGGCAGCACATCCAAGAAGGACACATCCAGGCTGGACAAACTGATCAGGCAGGCCGGCTCTGTGGTCGGCATGAAGCTGGACTCTCTGGTGACGGTGGCAGAGAAGAGGTCTATGGACAAACTATTGAACATCATGAACGATGCCAGTCACCCTCTGCACACCGTCATCAGCAACCAGAGGAGCCTGTTCAGTGACAGAATGCTCCTTCCCAAGTGCAGGATGAACAGACTCAAAAACTCCTTTGTCCCTCATGCCATCAGACTGTACACCTCCTCTCTGGGAGGGAGGAGGGGTAACAGGAGGACAGAGGACGGGAAGGAGCAGTAGCCTAGCCTAACAATAAGCAATACCGGACAATGTGCAATATAAAGTACAATATCTCGCCTCCTACCGCCCCCCCCCACCTTCCCCCCCTCCTCTCTTCCCCATATCTTATTCTTTTTATATTTGTATATGTAAATACTTTATTTTAATTTATCTAGAAGTTTTCTCTATTTCTTTTCTCTGTTTATCTGTAATGATGCTGCTGGAATCTTAATTTCCCTGAGGGAACCCTCCCAAAGGGATCAATAAAGTTAAATCAAATCAAATCAAATCAAATCAAATCTAATCTAATCTAATCTAATCTAATCTAATCTAATCTAATCTAATCTAATCTAATCTAATCTAATCTAATCTAATCTAATCTAATCTAATCTAATCTAATCTAATCTAATCTAATCTAATGAACATGCACAAGAGCAATGAGCGCACACACACATACCCAAAGCAGAGGGCAGCTATACTACAGCGCCCAGGGAGCAGTTGAGGGTTAGGTGCCTTGCTCAAGGGCACTTCAGCCCAAGGCCGCCTCATGTTAACCTACCTGCACGTCTGAACTGCCTGCTTCCAAGCACAGCATAAATTTGGGCTACTTGATAACAAAATTTATAATCATGATTATTTTGGTCAATATTGAGATCAAGATTATTTCATATGGTTACTCATTGACTTTGAAAACATAATATTGAACTTAAAAAATATCTATTATTATTACTATTATTTAATGTCTTGTTAGCCTCAAATATCCACAAGAATACTTCATAAACCTGTTAATATTCATGTCTGACATTTTAAAGACAATTATTTTAATATGTAGTTAACACGTACAATAATGGAGTGGCACGGTGGTGTAGTGGTTAGCACTGTTGCCTCACAGCAAGAAGGTTCTGGGTTCGAGCTCAGCAGCAGACGGGGGCCTTTCTGTGTGGAGTTTGCATGTTCTCCCCGTGTCTGTGTGGGTTTCCTCCGGGTGCTCTGGTTTCCCCCACAGCCCAAAGACATGCGCTTAGGTCAACTGGCTATTCTAAATTGTCCATAGGTGTTAATAGTTGTTTCCTAAGCCCAGAAATGAGAGGCTTCTGACATAAAACTATGCTCCAATTAATATGATATGTGGATCAACAGGGTCCACATGACAGTGACCCCACACACATAAGTGGGACAAGCTGGAAGAAGTGAGTGAGTTAGTGACTGATGTACAATAATGTAGTTAAATATAATGGTGTTTAATAGAGAAATCGGATGTGAACTCTCTAAAATCATAATTGAAAATAAAATTCAGTGAATTGCCCAGCCCTAGCATCAAGGCAAAACTTAACTTACTTTATCTGTTACACCCATATTTCATTTGTAACATCTTGAAATTATATTTTTTGTAGCCATATTGTAAAATTTTACTTTTTTCACTTATTAACCATGGGGAATGCACATATTTTCCATTTCCCATAACTGGATCACCATGTCATATAGAATACACATGTTGAAATGAGGGCTTTTCCTGTTCTGTCCTCCCAACTATAGTCCATCCATCCATCCATTATCTGTAGCCACTTATCCTGTTCTACAGGGTCGCAGGGCCAACTATAGTCATAGACTCTTAATTTTCTTTCTTATTGATTCAACCAAAAAACCACAATGCCTTCCAAAAGACTGTTCTGAAATATATCTAACTTGGCAATGACTACAATATTTTGATAAATTACTTTGTGACAGAAGTTACAATAAAAGCACGAGGGAGTGAATCTGGAATGACAATAAAGAGCATAAACGTTCCTGGATGGTCGGCTTTGTTAGGGATTATTCTCATTTTGTCTGTAGTTTCCACCTGTCTTCATATTCCTCCTCTTATTCTCGTCCCCCTTTCTTTCACATCTGCCTGTCTCCCCTGTGTGTATAAATAGAAATTAAATAAAAGGGGAAAATGGTTCCTTTGCAAACAGAATTTCTAAAGCACAGGCTTCCTGCAGAGCTTTACAGAGTGTCACCATAATTATCAGTGATTTCCTCCATATGACAGCTTTGGCGCGCACACACACACACACACACACACACACACACACACACACACATACAACCCTGAGAAAAATGCCAGAGGCCATAGGAGTGTGTAAGAGTGAGAGAGAAAAGGAGAACAGCTGGTAGCCACCTCAATTTCCACATTCCCAACGCAGAGCTTCAAATCATTCTACAAAACAGAAACATTAGACAGTTTCTAAAACTGAAGTTTAGAATAGGAAACACACTTCAGGCACAATTGACCTGAACAAAGAAAGGAGATGAGATGTGATTGACAGCTCTGTTATTTCGTAAGAGCACTTATTACAATCTCCCATGAGAGCACATACCTATGGAGTAACCAACTGGAACTCCAGAGTTAATAAAACACTTAATCATCCATCCATCCATCATCTGTACCACAGGGTCACAGGAAAGCCAGAGCCAATCCCAGCTGACTTCAGGGGAGAGGCGGGATACACCCTGGGCAGGTCACCAGTCTATCACAGGGCTAACACAAACAACCATTCACACTCTCATTCACATCTGTGGGCAATTTAAAGTAGCCAGTTGACACTTCAGAGTCAATTTTTAGAAATGACAGAGTGGTTATCATGATTCATGAGAAACTTGATATTCAATGACAAAAATGTAATTCAAACTTATCCACATACAAAGAAACCAATACTGCACTGTAAGAAATTCCATGTTGGTTCAACTTAGAAATGAAAGCTCACCTGCTGCCTTAAAAACGCGAGTGTGGAAGCAGGGGTGTGATCGTGCGTTGGCTGTGGGCAGCGAGGAATCAGGTAGAACCAGCAGGTAACACTACCAGTCTCACCTGTGTCTAACCATCTAGTCTACTAATGTGTGTTTTTCTGTGTGCTTCCAGAGAAGCCAGTGAGCAGAGAGAGAAAACCAGCACAGTGCACACAGAGAGTGTGTGTGTGTGTGTGTGTGTAGCATTAAAAATTGCTGAATAGCTCAATATTATAATAATAAACTCATCCCAAGTTATCGCAAACCTGTCTCCCGGTTCCTTATTTTCTAAAAAAAAAAAACAAGCCAATCAGAGATAGCAGACCTCGCCCCTGCAGCATAACAATGATTTCCTCTTGGCTAGAAGGGAGGGCTATTCAAATTATATTCATGCACTATTTTCTTATTTGTTTCTTCCATTACTCCAATTGAATATAAATTTTGTAGGGTTACAATACATTGCGGGCGGTACGGTGGTGTAGTGGTTAGCGTTGTCGCCTCACAGCAAGAAGGTCCGGGTTCGAGCCCTGTGGCCGGTGAGGGCCTTTCTGTGCAGAGTTTGCATGTTGTCCGCATGGGTTTCCTCCGGTTTCCCCCACAGTCCAAAGACATGCAGGTTAGGTTAACTGGTGACTCTAAATTGACCGTAGGTGTGAATGGTTGTTTGTGTCTATGTGTCAGTCCTGTGATGACCTGGCGACTTGTCCAGGGTGTACCCTGCCTTTTGCCCGTAGTCAGCTGGGATAGGCTCCAGCTTGCCTGTGACCCTGTAGAACAGGATAAAGCGGCTAGAGATAATGAGATGAGACGATACATTGCTTTATCGATTTTCAAAGGCATTGTAAAAACAGGCAGTGCGGCGCTAGTATTATTAAACCAATCTGTGCAAATTGTGGTTCGTTCTTTTATCATAAAGCATAATTGTTCGGAAAATATATACAGTGGTGCTTGAAAGTTTGTGAATCCTTTAGAATTTTCTATATTTCTGCATAAATATGACCTAAAACATCATGAGATTTTCACACAAGTCCTAAAAGTAGATAAAGAGAACCCAGTTAAACAAATGAGACAAAAATATTATACTTGGTCGTTTATTTATTGAGGAAAATGATCCAATATTGCATCTGGAGTTTGCATGTTCTCCCCATGTCTGTGTAGGTTTCCTCTGGGTGCTCTGGTTTCCCCCACAGTCCAAAGACATGTGGTTAGGTTAACACGGGGCAGCCTTGGGTTGAAGTGCCCTTGAGCAAGGCACCTAAACCCCAACTGCTCCCTGGGTGCTGTAGCATGGATGCCTACTGCTCTGGGTATGTGTGTGTGCTCATTGCGCATGTGGGTGTTCACTGCTTAAGGTGGGTTAAATGCAGAGAGAAATTTCACTGTGCTTAAAGTGTACATGTGATTAATAAAGTTGTTCTTCTATATTCCTATCAATTGCCATTTTATGTTAAGAGTACGAATGTTTTCAAATTGGTTCTACTTAGATTTATTTATCATCTTGAATAACAATGGCAAGTTTGTGAGTTTCCTTAAACTTCACACTGAATCACTCCTGAATCATGGCAACTTCTCTGGATTTCCTGGTATTTCCCCGGCATCAGCATTTCCCTTTTTCACATTATAACTTATAGACATGAATTAAATGAACAATGACAATCCAGATAAAATTCACAAGAAGTCAAGACAATGGATTATTTTACATTTAAAGGGCTGATGACACGAACATGACTCTATGCAATTTCTTAAATAAACTATACGACATGGCAAACGTTAGATTTCTGTTATAATTACGTGAAAAGAAGCTGTTGTTATGCAAATATCCAACTTTTAATTGCACAGCGCAAGAAAACTGGGTCCGTGGCTCGCGGCCATGTTGTGACGTCAGCAGAAGAACACGCTGCAGTTCACTGGCTGTTCTACTCTGGTTCTACTCAATGGAAATGGCGCATGAAAACGCCGGTGAACTCTCTAGTGCTAGCTCTTCCTCTTCTGGGAGTCTAGAATTGTGTTGATCTCTTCCGAATAGAATCTATGATAGCCTACCCTCTTTACCCTTTGCTTCTCGTTGCTAGGCGGCAGTTACATGAAAGCCGCAAGCTTTCACAAGCAAATACATGACTGATATCACACCGACTTTATGATTACATTTATGATTATCATGTAGAATCTATAGCTCTACATACCTTTATCTTATGTCATTTCACAACACATGTTCTGACAGGAGGACTGTCTTTGGATCCGGCATAGCTACTAGTAGACCCCCTCCGGAATACTGGCAGTGTTGCCAGATTGGGAGGTTTCCCGCCCAGTTGGGCGGTTTCAAGTGCATTTTGGTGGGTTTTGAACATATTTTGGGCTGGAAAACTTCAGCAGTATCTGGCAACAGATACTGCTGACGTTTTCCAGCCCAAAATATGTTCAAAACCCACCAAAATGCACTTGAAACCGCCCAACTGGGCGGGAAACCTCCCAATCTGGCAACACTGTGTAGGCACTGCTGATGGTAGTAACACATTTGTGCTGAACTGAACACCCAAGAGATTATTTTAAGCTGGGAAGGGTGTCAAAACAATCCAAATCGAAGTGTTCAGAGCACAGGACGGATGTTGGTGAGGGCTCCCACTTGTCACGAGTGCGCCTGACTTGCTTCACCCACTTCGCATGCAGCTCGGGATCTCTGGGAAACTTGAATAAACTTACCCCATCCTTGTGGGTTTTGGAGCAAAAGCCGGCAACACAACGCGAAGGCATAATAACTATATGCATAATAATGTATAATAATGTCTAATAAAAATACTAATAATGATAAACTGAACACCTGCCGCATCAACAACAAACTGGTAAGTTAGGAGGAAGGTTCTTTCGCTGACATCATATAGCTCCTCCTCCTCTTTCGTCTCCTGGGTGCTGCAGCCCCGTCAAATTTGCCCAAATAGCCGCGTTTATCATCATAACTTGTAAAATAGGCGCCTTCATGAATTAATATATGGATCATCGGGAATTACTTTTTATGTTATAAAACATCGCCAAAGATGTCAAAAACGTGTCATCAGCACTTTAAGGTTTGCAAAACTATAAACTTGAGTTCAATATCCAGAAAATGTTGACACTTGGAGTTAAAAAGAAGAAATAAGTTCACATAACTTAATGGGGTTATCATTGTTTTACAGTGATCACTACTAAGCAATGCTGCCTGACTGCTGAAAAACCCAAAGGGGGCAGCAGATAACTTCTTCCATAAGTATTATATTTAAAAAAAAAAAAGTGATGAACAGTTTCTTCTTTATAACTGTTCCACATCAGCTTGGCAGAGACTCTCATTCTGCCACCTCCTTTCTGTATGTAGTGTAAACACAATGAGACAGCTAGAACAATGAGTAGACCTTCATCTTCATGCCATCATTATCCCCTTCCGACATAATGTGTACAATTGTACACATGAAATTCCATAGCATTTTTCCTTGTGTCCGAAGGGGTTATCTGATTGTTCTATGTTTTTGTCTGGGCTCCACATCAGACAGGGTGGTAAATCTTTATCCTCCGGCCCTTCCTTATTCATCTGAATGCAGCTTTGAGGTACCTGTACACATCCTCCTCTGCTGGCAAATTCAGATTGAAATTGTGATGCTTGCTGTCATCTATATTTCATCTCCACTAACTTCTACTACACTTTCACCTCACTACTGTGTCAAATTCATTTCAGTGAGGCCACCCCCAATCAGGATCTCACGTACAACCAAAACATGATATCATCCATCCATAACCGCTTATCCTGTGCAGGGTCGTAGGCAAGCTGAAGCCTATCCCAGCTGACTATGGGCAAAAGGTGGGGTACACCCTGGACAAGGCACCAGGTCAATCACAGGGCTGACAAACAATTCACACCTACGGTCAATTTAGAGCCACCAATTAGCCTAACCTGCATGTCTTTGGACTGTGGGGGAAACCAGTGCACCCGGAGGAAACCCACACAGACATGGGGAGAACATGCAAACTCCACACAGAAAGGCTCCCTGTCAGCCACTGGGCTTGAACCCAGAACCTTCTTGCTTTGAGGCAACAGTGCTAACCACTACACCACTGCCCCACCCACATGATATCATATTGATGTAAAAACAAATACTGAGCCAAATCTGATCTACAGTACATGCATTTTGACTGTGCACAAACCCTTAAGGAGGTAGATGCTAAAAGTTAAAAAGACACAACTGAGTGTGGCAGCGGGGGCGTGGTCAAGCGCCGGTCTGTGACAGGAGGGCGGAGTCAGGGAAGGTAAGTGGCAGAATCACTACACCTGAGAGCAATTAACCTGTGTTTGTGTGTCTTCCCAGTGACCGCGCCCTATATCAGGAGGGAGAGCGAGAGCGGAGGGAGCTCATCCCTAAACCAGACGCCGGTTGTGTGTGTGTGTCTGTGTTAGTCACTGGATATTGTTAGACTGAAAAGTGTGGCAATAAAGCCTAGTTGTAAACTTGATCTCTGTCCTGCTGTCCTCTGTGCTCCACCCACGCATAGGGAACATATCACAGTGGTGCCGAAACCCGGGAAGTGGAGCATCAACCCAGCAGCCCCATGGAATCCTCCCCGTTCGCCGACCTGGTCCACGCCCTCACCACGGCTCAGCAAAGCCAGCACCAGGCGCTCGTCACACTCCGAAAGGAACAAGAGCAGGGCTTCGAAGCCCTGGTGCTGGCCCAGCAGGAAGATCGCGAGGCGTTCCGGCATCTCCTCGCGTCGGCGGGGTCCACCAGCGCTCCGGCCGCGGGCCCATCTCCCCTCACTGTCACCAAGATGGACGACCCCGAGGCGTTCCTCACGTTGTTTGAACAGGTCGCCGAAGCCTCGGGGTGGCCGATGGAGCAGCGCGCGGCGCCCCTCCTCCCCCTGCTAACGGGAGAGGCACAGCTGGCCGCGCTACAGCTCCCCGCCGACCGCCCTACGCGGACCTCCGCCGGGCTGTCCTCCAGCGCGTGGGGCGCACACCGGAACAACAGCACCAGCACTTCCGCGCGCTGCGATTGGAGGAAGTCGGCCGGCCGTTCGCGTTCGGCCAGCAGCTCCGGGACGCCTGCTGGCGGTGGTTGAGGGCCAACGATCGCGACACCGAGGGAATTGTCGACCAGGTGGTACTGGACACCCGCTTACCAGCAGGAACCGCGGAGTGGGTCCAGTGCCACCGCCCGGCGTCGCTGGATCAGGCAGTCGAGCTGGCGGAGGATAATCTGGTGGCTGTCCCGGCGGCAGGACAGCAGATGGCATCTTCTCTTCTCTCCTCTTCTCTCTCCCCCTCCTCCTGTGTCCCGTCCTCGCCCCATTCCCCCACCGCGGAGGCGGGGGCCGGCACCACCCCAGCCGGCCCGCCGCACCCATGGAGCCCTCCCGTTTCTCCCTTCTGTGTCTGTCTCTCCCCCACCTCAGGTGAGTGAGCCCCAGATCACCGGTGCAGAGGGAAAGCCCGGGCCGGTTTGCTGGCGCTGCGGGGAGCCGGGCCACCTTCAACAGCAGTGCACAGCAATGGAAGTGGGCGCGGTGGTTCGGATCCCCGACGCGCCAGAGGCCGCCCTCGATCGGGCCAGAGCGTATCGCATACCGGTGAGTATCCAAGGGGCTACATATCAGGCGTTGGTGGATTCTGGTTGTAATCAGACCTCAATTCGCCAAAGCCTGGTTCAAAGCGAGGCATTGGGGGGAGCACAAGGGGTGAAGGTGTTGTGTGTGCACGGGGATGTTCACCACTACCCTTTGGTGTTGGTCCACATTATTTTCAAAGGGGAAAAATTTATAGTGAAGGCGGCGGTTAATCCTCGCCTTACCCACTCTTTAATTTTGGGGACTGATTGGCCAGGATTTCGGGGTTTAATGACGCGCCTAGTAGAGAGTGGGTCCTGCCATTTGACAGGGGGAGGTCCCGGTGTCGCTTTGGTGGGAGCAGCTGTCACAGAGCCGTCTACGTCATCTCCGCGTCAGAGTGAGGAGCCGCTGGCTCCTCCTCTCTCTATTGGGGAATCCCTCACGGATTTCCCATTAGAGCAGTCGCGAGACGAGACTCTGCGGCATGCGTTTGACCAAGTGAGAGTAATCGATGGTCAAACGCTCCAGCCGAACGCCACCCCGTCCTTCCCCTACTTCGCGATTATGAAGGATAGATTATACCGAGTGACGCAGGACATTCAAACTAAAGAGCGAGTCACGCAGCTTTTAATTCCGAAGAGCCACCGGGAATTGGTATTCCAGGCAGCTCACTTTAATCCCATGGCTGGACACTTGGGGCAGGATAAAACACTAGCCCGAATAATGTCCCGATTCTATTGGCCGGGGATTCGCGGCGATGTCCGTAGGTGGTGTACGGCATGCCGCGAATGCCAGTTAGTAAATCCAGCGGCCATTCCAAAAGCACCTTTGCACCCTCTACCGTTAATTGAGACCCCGTTTGAGAGAATTGGGATGGATCTCGTCGGGCCATTAGATCGGTCAGCACGAGGGTACTGCTTTATATTAGTTCTGGTGGACTATGCAACGCGATACCCGGAAGCAGTGCCTCTGCGCAATATCTCAGCACGCAGTATGGCAGAGGCACTCTTCCACGTCATCTCCCGAATTGGAATCCCGAAAGAGATTCTGACTGATCAAGGCACTACGTTTATGTCACGAACACTGCGCGAACTGTATGGGTTATTGGGGATTAAGCCGATCCGCACCAGCGTGTATCACCCACAAACGGACGGTTTAGTGGAATGGTTCAACCGCACCCTCAAAAATATTATTAAGAAATTCGTAAGTGAGGACGCACGTAATTGGGATAAGTGGCTCGAACCCTTGCTGTTCTCAGTGCGAGAGGTCCCCCAAGCCTCCACGGGGTTCTCCCCGTTCTAATTATTATATGGTCGTAAGCCGCGCGGCATCCTGGACGTGCTGCGGGAAAATTGGGAGGAGGGACCTTCACAAAGTAAGAACGAAATTCAGTACGTTATGGACCTGCGCGCAAAACTCCACACACTCACCCACCTAACTCAGGAGAATTTGCAGCAGGCCCAGGAACGGCAAGCCCGCCTGTACAACAAGGGTACGCGCCTTAGAGAGTTCACACCGGGAGATAAGGTACTCGTACTGTTGCCCACGTCGAGCTCCAAATTGATCGCCAAGTGGCAAGGACCCTTTGAGGTCACACGGCGAGTCGGGGACGTCGACTATGAGGTGAGGCGAACGGACAGAGGTGGGGCGCTACAGATTTAC
Organism: Neoarius graeffei; assembly: GCF_027579695.1. NCBI lineage: Eukaryota > Metazoa > Chordata > Actinopteri > Siluriformes > Ariidae > Neoarius > Neoarius graeffei. The sequence goes on from NC_083581.1 coordinate 57,853,151, forward strand.
CACCTCAATCTGCTTAAACTCTGGAACGAGGAGGTCCCCGTGGCGTTGGTGTCGGTGGTTCCGGAGAAGGCGGAGCTGGGGCCGAAGGTTCAAAAAGGGACATTGGCATCACGTACCTCTCCGGTCCCCTGTGGAGACCACCTCTCCCTGACCCAACTCACGGAGGTCGCCCAGTTGCAGATCGAGTTTTTGGATGTGTTCTCGCCCCTGCCCGGTCGCACTAACCTCATAGAGCACCACATAGAGACGCCCCCGGGGGTGGTAGTGCGTAGCCGCCCTTACAGGCTACCCGAACACAAAAAAAAGGTGGTTCGGGAAGAACTTCAGACCATGCTCGAAATGGGCATCGTCAAGGAGTCCCACAGTGATTGGAGCAGCCCAGTGGTCTTGGTACCCAAGGCCAACGGGTCGGTCCGGTTCTGTGTGGACTATAGAAAAGTCAACGCGGTGTCTAAATTCGACGCGTACCCAATGCCTCGTATTGATGAGTTGCTCGATCGACTCGGCACTGCTCGCTTTTATTCGACACTGGATTTGACGAAGGGATATTGGCAGATCCCCTTGACTCCACTATCCCGAGAAAAAACGGCCTTTTCCACACCGTTTGGTTTACACCAATTCGTCACCCTTCTGTTTGGGCTGTTTGGGGCGCCCGCTACGTTTCAGCGGCTGATGGACAGAGTCCTCCGCCCTCATGCCACTTATGCGGCCGTGTATTTAGATGACATCATCATCTATAGTAATGACTGGCAGCGGCACCTCAAACATCTGAGGGCCGTCCTTAGGTCGCTGAGGCGAGCGGGGCTCACAGCCAACCCAAAGAAGTGTGTGATTGGGTGGGTGGAAGTACGGTATCTGGGCTTCCACTTGGGCAACGGGCAGGTGCGTCCCCAAATTAATAAGACGGCAGCAATTGCGGCCTGCCCGAGGCCCAAGACCAAAAAGGGGGTGAGACAGTTCCTGGGGCTGGCTGGCTATTATCGTAGATTCATACCTAATTATTCGGACGTCACCAGCCCGCTGACTGATCTCACTAAAAAGGGGGCACCAGATCCGGTCCAGTGGACAGAGCAATGCCAGCGGGCTTTCTCAGAGGTAAAGGCTGCACTGTGTGGGGGGCCACTTCTACACTCCCCTGACTTTTCTCTCCCCTTTATGTTGCAGACCGATGTGTTGGACAGAGGGCTGGGGGCGGTTTTGTCCCAGGAGGTGGAGGGGGAGGACCGCCCTGTCCTGTATATCAGCAGGAAGCTGTCGGTGCGTGAGGGGCGCTACAGCACCATAGAGAAAGAGTGTTTGGCCATCAAGTGGGTGGTTCTCGCCCTCCGGTACTACCTGTTGGGGCGCCCTTTCACCCTCTGTTCGGACCACGAGCCCCTCCAGTGGCTCCACCGCATGAAAGATGCCAACGCGCAGATCACCCGTTGGTATCTGGCGCTCCAACCCTTTAATTTCAAGGTGGTCCACAGGCCGGGGGCGCAGATGGTCGTGGCGGACTTCCTCTCCCGTCAGGGGGGGGGGGGGGGGGGGGGGGGGGAGTTGGCTGCAGGCCGGACAGCCGCCCGGCCTGAGTCGGGCGGTGGGGGTATGTGGCAGCGGGGGCGTGGTCAAGCGCCGGTCTGTGACAGGAGGGCGGAGTCAGGGAAGGTAAGTGGCAGAATCACTACACCTGAGAGCAATTAACCGGTGTTTGTGTGTCTTCCCAGTGACCACGCCCTATATCAGGAGGGAGAGCGAGAGCGGAGGGAGCTCATCCCTAAACCAGACGCCGGTTGTGTGTGTGCGTCTGTGTTAGTCACTGGATATTGTTAGACTGAAAAGTGTGGCAATAAAGCCTAGTTGTAAACCTGATCTCTGTCCTGCCGTCCTCTGTGCTCCACCCACACATAGGGAACATACCACACTGAGATTCAGTCACATCATATTATTTGATTAGATTGACATAATATTTATAGATAATAATTTAAAAATGTGTATTAAATAATAAATCACATAATACACAAAATATGGTATAAATTCCAATTTAAATTTTAAGTTAAAAAGAGAGCTAACACATACTAGCTTTGTATGAAAATTGTATCTCCAAAAGCAAGATAATAAATATAGTGCAAAAGCAATAGCATGGAATGTTTTTTCACTGCAACACACATACAGACTATACGTCCAAACAAGCAATCGACGATGGCAGGCAGTCTCAAGAGCAAAATCGGGTGGGAGGGATGGCATACTCACTCTCCCTTGTCAATCACAATGACACTAGCCAATCGCGGTAGTATCTGAGCGCTCATGTATGCAGAAGAGGGTAGATAGTGCTTTTCTCCAAGTGTGTTATGTTACCTTGGGATGCAGCATGAGCAACAGTTTCAAAAAGATACAGAGGCTGGCTTCATATGTCTTAGAGAAAGCATATGTTTTCCCCAGGTAGGAGCTGTTTTGTGACAGGGGAAAGCTGGCTTGTGGTTGGGAATTGGCAAATTGGGAAAAAAATAATCAATCGCAGATGGATCTGTGTTCCATATGCGCTGCAGGCATGACAGCACACTCATTTTTATTAAGAAATTATGACCAAATGCACAACCAGTGAAGCACTGTGGATGGAGAGAGCCAAAGTTAGGTGGTACAACACAGCTTAATAAAAACATGAAATGAGACAGTGGGACAACCAGTAAGAAAAGTATGCATCTGTTTTCTGATTGTCCATAGGTATAACTACAAATATTTTGGGATGCAAGAATCATGACATCCTTGCAGATTTTGGGTTTAGGTTCATAATCTTCCCTTTATAAACAATAAACTCTAATTGGAAAATAAAATGTAGGCCACGGCAGATCACGTGATGTAAACTGACAAATGGCATTCAGGGCCTTTTATACACAGTTATTATTATTTGAAACTTCTCTTTTATTGAGCCTTGAGCAAATCTTTATATATAAGCCTGTAAAGAAGAAGACTTTATTTATCACATGTACACTCAAGCACAGACTTAAAGACCCACTGACGCAACTTTTTACACCACGTAATATGTGTATTTATTGTTTTATTGCTGTACTGTGAAATAAAATATCCAAAACTCAACTTGAATAATGGGTCGTCTTTGTAGAAAATCAAGAATTTCAGAGCCGATTTTGTGTTTTTTGCCCCGGCTTCTACAAGCGCCATGAGCCATTTGCCCGTTTTTGCCGCTAGGGCGAGTGACGTCACATCAGTGTATGTCGTTCTGGATTGCATGAAAACAAAACATGAAGCAGGGAAGCTATCGAGATTGTCTGCCCTCACGTCTATTAAAGATTCTGTTTAAACAGCATAATGTCTTAAACATATGGTCCTGGTCACGTCACACTATTGGTCCCACTCCAAAAAACATGTCTAAGCTCCTGTTAGATCATGTTAGATACAGCAGCTACCAGAAGTTTAGGTCATATTTATGCAGAAATATCAAAAACTCTAAAGGGTTCACAAACTTTCAAAACATGCCGGATGACATCTTATATCTATCACTCCACACATATATCATATATATTATCCTAACTAAATATCAGGGATGCAAACAGCGCGCCTTTTGGCGGATGGTGCCTTTTTCACGGCTGAATCGCGCAGATCCGAATTTTTTTTTGGGGGGGGGGGGGGGGGGGGGGGGGGGCGTTGGAGTGTCTGATTATAATTTCAAAGTAAATTCTGTATTAAAATTACTAAATAAGCAAATCCGTTACAGTCCATGAAACAGGAAGTATAAGGATGAGGAAAAAACAGTTTAAATCGGGAAGCTGCGCACATTTGTGCAGCCTGAGCGGCAGGACTGCGCAAATGTGCGCAGCTTCCCGATTTAAACTGTTTTTTCCTCATCCTTATACTTCCTGTTTCATGGACTGTAACGGATTTGCTTATTTAGTAATTTTAATACAGAATTTACTTTGAAATTATAATCAGACACTCCAATGCCCCCCCCCAAAAAAAATTCGGATCTGCGCGATTCAGCCGTGAAAAAGGCGCCATCCGCCAAAAGGCGCGCTGTTTGCATCTCTGAAATATATGAAACAAGGTATTGGCCTTTCAGTTGTTGTACATTACTGGTATTAGCTGCTTTGGCCTATTGATAAGTAATATGCAATGGTATAAGACGCATTTGTGACGTTACAACAAATTTTAAACAACATACATGTATTGAATAACAACACATAGCCACGTACCCTGGCTCATTCTCTTTTGGCAAAGGCACCACCGGACTTTCGCTTTTTGACCGCCCCTTCGGGGGTCTGCTGTCATCTGTTTCTCTTTTGACAGATTGATTCGGCCCGGGCCTGTCAAACAACGTCGGCACAGCTGACTCCTCCAACACCAGTGGATAAGTTGGATCAAACGTTCTTCGAGTTCTGGATGACAAAGTGAAACAGTGCTCCTCAAAATGTGCTGAACAGAGACGTGACCATTTTGTTGACTTCCAGTTCGCATCTGTTTTGGAAACGTTTCTTTCCCACTCTTTTGCTATTTCAGGGTGTTTTTTCCAAGGAAAAGAATGGAGTTTCACTCCTTCCGACGTGGTGTTAGAACACCCGTAAGCCACACATATAATCCCTTTTCGGTTAGACGCCATTTAACTTTTTCACGCAAGGAAATCACAAAACCACAGCTCGATATCGCAAAAACGACACACTGATGTGACGTCACTTCCGGCATCTCTGAATGAGCCCAGTTCTTATCCAGGTCAATCTCCCGGCGCGAAATTTAAAATTACTTCTGATGTTTAAAACGGACAGTTAAACCAAGAATTAAAACCAGAATGTATCTTTGGAGTCATATATTGTTTATTTAAAAATTAATATGAAATGACTATCAGTGGGTCTTTAAGGACAGTGAAATTCCTCCTCTGCATTCAACCCATCTGAAGCAGTGAACAAACATATGCACACACAAGTGAGCAATGAGCACACACACATACCCAGAGCAGTGGGCAGCTATGCTACAGCACCCGGGGAACAGCTGGGGAAGAACATGCAAATATACAGTGGTGCTTGAAAGTTTGTGAACCCTTTAGAATTTTCTATATTTCTGCATAAATATGACCTAAAACATCATCAGATTTTCACACAAGTCCTAAAAGTAGATAAAGAGAACCCAGTTAAACAAATGAGACAAAAATATTATACTTGGTCATTTATTTATTGAGGAAAATGATCCAATATTACATATCTGTTAGTAGCAAAAGTATGTGAACCTTTGCTTTCAGTATCTGGTGTGACCCCCTTGTGCAACAATAACTGCAAATAAACATTTCCAGTAACTGTTGATCAGTCCTACACACCGGCTTGGAGGAATTTTAGCCCATTCCTCCGTACAGAACAGCTTCAACTCTGGGATGTTGGTGGGTTTCCTCACATGAACTGCTCACTTCAGGTCCTTCCACAACATTCTGATTGGATTAAGGTCAGAACTTTGACTTGGCCATTCCAAAACATTAACTTTATTCTTCTTTAACCATTCTTTGGTAGAACGACTTGTGTGCTTAGGGTCATTGTCTTGCTGCATGACCCACCTTCTCTTGAGATTCAGTTCATGGACAGATGTCCTGACATTTTCCTTTAGAATTCACTGGTATAATTCAGAATTCATTGTTCCATCAATGATGGCAAGCTGTCCTGGCCCAAATACAGCAAAACAGGCCCAAACCATGATACTACCACCACCATGTTTCACAGATGGGATAAGGTTCTTATGCTGGAATCCAGTGTTTTCCTTTCTCCAAACATAACGCTTCTCATTTAAACCAAAAAGTTCTATTTTGGTCTCATCCATCCACAAAACATTTTTCTAATAGCCTTCTGGCTTGTCCACATTATCGTTAGCAAACTGCAGACGAGCAGCAATGTTCTTTTTGGAGAGCAGTGGCTTTCTCCTTGCAACCCTGCCATGCACACCATTGTTGTTCAGTGTTTTCCTGATGGTGGACTCATGAACATTAACATTAGCCAATGTGAGAGAGGCCTTCAGTTGCTTAGAAGGTACCCTGGGGTCCTTTGTGACCTCGACAACTATTACACGCCTTGCTCTTGGAGTGATCTTTGTTGGTGGACCACTCCTGGGGAGGGTAACATTGGTCTTGAATTTCCTCCATTTGTACACAATCTGTCTGACTGTGGATTAGTGAAGTCCAAACTCTTTAGAGATGGTTTTGTAACCTTTTCCAGCCTGATGAGCATCAACAACGCTTTTTCTGAGGTCCTCAGACATTTCCTTTGTTCGTGCCATGATACACTTCCACAGACATGTGTTGTGAAGATCAGACTTTGATAGATCCCTGTTCTTTAAATAAAACAGGGTGCCCACTCACACCTGATTGTCATCCCATTGATTGAAAACACCTGACTCTTATTTCACCTTCAAATTAACTGCTAATCCAAGAGGTTCACATACTTTTGCCACTCACAGATATGTAATATTGGATCATTTTCCTCCATAAATAAATGACCAAGTATAATATTTTTGTCTCATTTGTTTAACTGGGTTCTCTTTATCTACTTTTAGGACTTGTGTGAAACTCTGATGATGTTTTAAGTCAGATTTATGCAGAAACAGAAAATTCTAAAGGGTTCACAAACTTTCAAGCAGCACTGTACTCTATGTAGTTAGTGATCTTTCAAAAAGGGTACTACGAACATTAAGACCAAGTGGCAAAGCCTGACTACCTGTAAGCACGCTCCTTCTCCTCTGCATATGTGCCTGGAATCTATAGACATTCATGCCTGTATCGGTTCAAAACAAAACTTTTGTATGATGAGAGAGCTGCAATTTGTTTTGCAGTACAAATTAGCGAAGGATCAAATGAAGAGGTCTGACAAAACCCTTTAGGAAGTCAATGTAAAAATCATTTACTACAATTTACTACAATTACATTACATTAAGTCCTTTTTACAACATAGAGCAGAATTGGATGTGTGTGTGTGTGTGTGTGTGGGGGGGGGGGGGGGGGGGGGTAAATTCAAATGCCAAAAATGATATTCCAGACAAAAACAACCAGAAGCGAATAAAATTAAAGATAAAGAAAGCAAGGGCAGGGAAGCAAATGGAGTACAAAAAGATAAAATTTAAACTGAATACATAAAACTAGCAGAGCTGTGTGTGTGTTTGTTTGTTCGTTCATGTGATAAGCAGCAGTAATATCATGCCTTATCATTCAAATGCATTGCCAAATCAGATGCTCCATTGCTCCTTATCCCAGCTACTGTGGCAACACAAGACACACACACAGACGCACGCACGCACGCACGCACACACAATTTTCCCCCCTGCAGACCCCACCAGCATTTTAAACATTTCACACACACACACACACACACACACACACACACACACACACACACACACACACCACCCACTGAGATATAATATTATAATAAATATATAATATTCAGTCTACAGGAACTGCAGTATGAAGCAGCACTTACTGCAGTCTTTAAAAGCCCTCTTTAGTCACATCAACTTAAAAGCTAGCAGTCCTGTCTGATGAATTGTAGATATTGTGCTTTTGACTTTTAGGTTTAATCCTGCACTCTCTCATACGTTTAGCTAAGTATACTATGAACAAAATGTTTTGTGTTGTACCTCACCGTTTCCTACCTGGAATACATTTACACTTCATTTGTTACACTTGAAAACAGTTCTCATAATTTCACATTGGTTGTATTTACAGAATTAATTTGTAGGACTGGGCGGCACGGTGGTGTAGTGGTTAGCGCTGTCGCCTCACAGCAAGAAGGTCCTGGGTTTGAGCCCCGGGGCCGGCGAGGGCCTTTCTGTGTGGAGTTTGCATGTTCTCCCCGTGTTTGCGTGGGTTTCCTCCGGGTGCTCCGGTTTCCCCCACATGCAGGTTAGGTTAACTGGTGACTCTAAATTGACCGTAGGTGTGAATGTGAGTGTGAATGGTTGTCTGTGTCTATGTGTCAGCCCTGTGATGACCTGGCGACTTGTCCAGGGTGTACCCCGCCTTTCGCCCGTAGTCAGCTGGGATAGGCTCCAGCTTGCCTGCGACCCTGTAGAAGGATAAAGCGGCTAGAGATAATGAGATGAGATGAGATAAAGAAAGCAAGGGCAGGGAAGCAAATGGAGTACAAAAAGATAAAATTTAAACTGAATACATAAAACTAGCAGAGCTGTGTGTGTGTTTGTTTGTTCGTTCATGTGATAAGCAGCAGTAATATCATGCCTTATCCTTCAAATGCATTGCCAAATCAGATGCTCCATTGCTCCTTATCCCAGCTACTGTGGCAACACAAGACACACACACAGACGCACGCACGCGCACACAATTTTCCCCCCTGCAGACCCCACCAGCATTTTAAACATTTCACACACACACACACACACACACACACACACACACACACACACACACACACCACCCACTGAGATATAATATTGTAATAAATATATAATATTCAGTCTACAGGAACTGCAGTATGAAGCAGCACTTACTGCAGTCTTTAAAAGCCCTCTTTAGTCACATCAACTTAAAAGCTAGCAGTCCTGTCTGATGAATTGTAGATATTGTGCTTTTGACTTTTAGGTTTAATCCTGCACTCTCTCATACGTTTAGCTAAGTATACTATGAACAAAATGTTTTGTGTTGTACCTCACCGTTTCCTACCTGGAATACATTTACACTTCATTTGTTACACTTGAAAACAGTTCTCATAATTTCACATTGGTTGTATTTACAGAATTAATTTGTAGGACTGGGCGGCATGGTGGTGTAGTGGTTAGCGCTGTCACCTCACAGCAAGAAGGTCCTGGGTTTGAGCCCCGGGGCCGGCGAGGGCCTTTCTGTGTGGAGTTTGCATGTTCTCCCCGTGTTTGCGTGGGTTTCCTCCGGGTGCTCCGGTTTCCCCCACATGCAGGTTAGGTTAACTGGTGACTCTAAATTGACCGTAGGTGTGAATGTGAGTGTGAATGGTTGTCTGTGTCTATGTGTCAGCCCTGTGATGACCTGGCGACTTGTCCAGGGTGTACCCCGCCTTTCGCCCATAGTCAGCTGGGATAGGCTCCAGCTTGCCTGTGACCCTGTAGAAGGATAAAGCGGCTAGAGATAATGAGATGAGATGAGAATTTGTAGGACTATAGCATGTCCAGTGACTCTATCGGTGAACAAGTGAAACAACCACACCCACATCATCAGTCAGTCAAAAATAGGTCAGGAAGTTTATTTTGTAGTAACTTTAATGGTATAGTATTAGTGTTTTCAGGCAGAGGTTTGCTGAAGCTGCCTGTTTCGAATGTCAAAATTCAATAAATGCAGCCCTCCATTTAGTGTTCCATCAAACACGTCAAATAACAAACATGCAAACTCCTTTCTGCTAGTGATAGAGGGTGAGTTTCTGAATTACAGGCAATATAACTGACAGACAGGGGTGGAAAGTAATGAACTACATACATGAACTCTTGTTACAGTACTTGATAACTGTTAGAGGATTAAAAAAATAATAATGTACTTAATTTCAGAAGACTATAAGCCACTTAAAAGAGGGTATGTGCAAAATGTAAATAATTCAATTAAGATCCAATAAAAAAAGTAAGTTTCCTTCTGAAAGTATACACTTTGAGTGCCTAATGTTATTCAGTAGCAGAAATGTTTGAGACAGTGGAGACAGATGACTATCCTTGGCCTAATTTATCCATTGTCTTCAGTTTAAAAATGCTTCAAATGAAACATGAGCATGATCTGAAAATTATGTGAGCCAAAACCCTTGGAGTACACGGCTGCAGTCAGAAGTTCATGAATGTCACGGCAATAGTGGGCTTTCAATGATCTCTTTGAAGTGTGTTTTTTCTGTGGCAGAATGATCGTACAAAAACAAGGAGTTAGTGCACTCAGCGTATTTAAGTTTGGAAATCACTAAAAGCCCAATACTGCCATGGCATTCATGTATGTAAACTTCTGACCACAACTGGTATCAGCATTTCACAGCTCAGCATCCAACCTGCAGAAATATGTACAGGTAAGTCATTTGAGTGAGCTAGACAAGCCCGCCAGATAACTTGATGTTTTACAGTATGAAAGTTTTATCTCATCTCATCTCATTATCTGTAGCCGCTTTATCCTGTTCTACAGGGTCGCAGGCAAGCTGGAGCCTATCCCAGCTGACTACGGGCGAAAGGCAGGGTACACCCTGGACAAGTCGCCAGGTCATCACAGGGCTGACACATAGACACAGACAACCATTCACACTCACACCTACGGTCAATTTAGAGTCACCAGTTAACCTAACCTGCATGTCTTTGGACTGTGGGGGAAACTGGAGCACCCGGAGGAAACCCACGCGGACACGGGGAGAACATGCAAACTCCACACAGAAAGGCCCTCGCCGGCCACGGGGCTTGAACCCGGACCTTCTTGCTGTGAGGCGACAGCGCTAACCACTACACCACCGTGCCGCCATGAAAGTTTTATATTAAATGTAAAATAAATAAATAAATAAATAAATAAGACTTAAGATATTTCTTTAATGTTCGTTAGTGATTACCTGTTGTGTTAAATATATCCAAGTGCTGTTATAGCCTTGAGGTAACATTCAGTATATTGTGTAAAGGGAGTCTTTGGGAGATAGTTATACCCAGAAACATGCATGAACAAGTGTTGCCAGGCAAAACAAACCTCACCCAGTAGCACTTATGATGAATATGAAGGAAGATATCATGAAAAAATGATTTTGACCTTTTTGGTGACCTTGACCTTGATTTTGACCTTGTGTGTGAACGTACTTGGCCAGTAAACATGGTTCTGATTCTGATTCTCTGCTGCTCTCAGCCAATCAGAACACACCGTACTGCTCTCACATGAACTGTGTGATTGTTACACTCTTTCATTCTTACAGCACGATGACATAGTGGCTACCGCCTCTATATGAGGCAGTAGCCACAAAAACCTTGACCTTGACCAGATAACCCCCAAAACTTTGGAGCTTCTATTTGAGACCAATGCCCATCTATCCTGAAAGTTTCATGAAGATTGGTCCAGCCATTTTCCCGTAACATCATTAACAAAACAAACAAACCTGACCAAAAACAATACCTCGCCCTCTGGCGGATTCCTAGCCTGGGAAATCCCATGCTGCTTTGCACAATCGTTCTGATCTGAAAATACAGCATGGAAACTATGGTCTAAAGGCTCACCTGAGTTAGGGAGCCAATCAGAGAGTGGGGAGGGGTGGAAAGACGGTGACGCGTACTACTCGACAAACGGAAGATTGTAGTTTATTTGGGACTGTTTACGGATCACATTTAATATGGCGGCGAGCGATACGAACCAAACTTTTGATCAAGCTTTAGACACTGTTCTGAATAGTTTAGAGCGAAAGTTTGTTTTAAAAAAAGAACAGCGTTTGGCGTTTCAGTCTTTCTTCGCCTCTTCATCTTCTTCGTCGCTCTAACTACGTCACCGGGTACAACTGCCATGATTGGCCATGGGCTACGTATACGCCAAATGATAGACATTCGCAACGTCCAATAAACGGCTGCTGACAATCGTAAACCACACCTCCCCTACAAGAAATTCAATAGGCGGATTCCAGACCATATTTCACTTGTGATATGGTATGGTGTTAACCATACTAGTGGATTCCATTCTAGGCGAGGTAATTATAAGCTACTAACGAACCTAGCAAGCTACTGAAACTCCAGCAACATTTGGTGAAGTTAGCCAGCCAGCTAACATTAACTTTTTTTATAATACTTTTGGATCATTCCATGTCAAATCAACCAAAATTCAAAGGTTTTCTCACCTCAAATTTTTTTTGATAATTTTTCTTCCAGTGATAGATACACAAATATGATGACCAAAGCCCAAATATTAGGTCTCTGTGATGATCTATGAGCTCAATTCAGCCCAGTTTGCATAAGGGGGGGATCAAAATTACAATTTTCACCTATAATCTGGAGCAAAATTAGGGCTATAAAAAAAAAAGACATTTATGATGGCCATATCTTCATTATTTTGTCTGTACTGTAAGTTTGGGAGGTATATTTTAGGATTTGGGCATCATTATCATCAGCTTTGAACATACAGTGGTGCTTGAAAGTTTGTGAACCCTTTAGAATTTTCTATATTTCCGCATAAATATGACCTAAAACATCATCAGATTTTCACACAAGTCCTAAAAGTAGATAAAGAGAACCCAGTTAAACAAATGAGACAAAAATATTATACTTGGTCATTTATTTATTGAGGAAAATGATCCAATATTACATATCTGTGAGTGGCAAAAGTATGTGAACCTTTGCTTTCAGTATCTGGTGTGACCCCCTTGTGCAGCAGTAACTGCAACTAAATGTTTGTGGTAACTGTTGATCAGTCCTGCACACCGGCTTGGAGGAATTTTAGCCCGTTCCTCCGTACAGAACAGCTTCAACTCTGGGATGTTGGTGGGTTTCCTCACATGAACTGCTCGCTTCAGGTCCTTCCACAACATTTCCATTGGATTAAGGTCAGGACTTTGACTTGCCCAGTCCAAAACATTAACTTTATTCTTCTTTAACCATTCTTTGGTAGAACGACTTGTGTGCTTAGGGTCATTGTCTTGCTGCATGACCCACCTTCTCTTGAGATTCAGTTCATGGACAGATGTCCTGACATTTTCCTTTAGAATTCGCTGGTATAATTCAGACTTCATTGTTCCATCAGTGATGGCAAGCCGTCCTGGCCCAGATGCAGCAAAACAGGCCCAAACCATGATACTACCACCACCATGTTTCACAGAAGGGATAAGGTTCTTATGCTGGAATGCAGTGTTTTCCTTTCTCCAAACATAACACTTCTCATTTAAACCAAAAAGTTCTATTTTGGTCTCATCCATCCACAAAACATTTTTCCAATAGCCTTCTGGCTTGTCCACATGATCTTTAGCAAACTGCAGATGAGCAGCAATGTTCTTTTTGGAGAGCAGTGGCTTTCTCCTTGCAGCCCTGCCATGCACACCATTGTTGTTCAGTGTTCTCCTGATGGTGGACTCATGAACATTAACATTAGCCAATGTGAGAGAGGCCTTCAGTTGCTTAGAAGTTACCCTGGGGTCCTTTGTGACCTCGCCGACTATTACATGCCTTGCTCTTGGAGTGATCTTTGTTGGTCGACCGCTCCTGGGGAGGGTAACAATGTTCTTGAATTTCCTCCATTTGTATACAATCTGTCTGGCTGTGGATTGGTGGAGTCCAAACTCTTTACAGATGGTTTTGTAACCTTTTCCAGCCTGATGAGCATCAACAATGCTTTTTCTGAGGTCCTCAGAAATCTCCTTTGTTTGTGCCATGATACACTTCCACAAACATGTGTTGTGAAAGTCAGACTTTGATAGATCCCTGTTCTTTAAATAAAACAGGGTGCCCACTCACACCTGATTGTCAACCCATTGACTGAAAACACCTGACTCTAATTTCACCTTCAGATTAACTGCTAATCCTAGAGGTTCACATACTTTTGCCACTCACAGATATGTAATATTGGATCATTTTCCTCAATAAATAAATGACCAAGTATAATATTTTTGTCTCATTTGTTTAACTGGGTTCTCTTTATCTACTTTTTGGACTTGTGTGAAAATCTGATGATGTTTTAGGTCATATTTATGCAGAAATATAGAAAATTCTAAAGGGTTCACAAACTTTCAAGCACCACTGTATGTATGAAGGGCAGCATGTTAAAAATAGGAAAAAAATGATTTACCCAGTCATGATCGCATTTTCTAGTAAGTTAGAGTGCTTATTATGAAAAAACTACACCACAGCTGTCCATATCTTTAACACTGTACTATTGTGGACCAACTTCTCATGCCCTTCATGTATTTGCATGGCTGTAGATGTTATATATCTTAAAGGAAGGAATATGCAAACTTGACCCAGAATGAAAATGCCAAATTATCCCTTATTTTAGGGGGTCAAAATCCAGGGAGGGACACATAGTACATAGCTGGTATTTTATATATTTAAAGTAGGTTAATAATATCAAATAATATATAATAATTAGGTATGTAATAGCTTTCCTTCTTAGAAAAAATATTGGCATCATTTATGCACAAAAAAATATTAATTTTCTCTTCTGAGCCAACTTTGACCTTGCATAAATTGTTAATTATGATGATCTGGGATCTAAATTTGTGGTAATTTATTTTTAGCTTTGCTGACTTCTGCAGCAAAGCTTAGTCCGGCATCCGCCTGTCCATCCGTTAGCAGGACACGTTTTGACACCGTAAGAGCTAGGAGGCTCATATATGGCCTGAATATATCTTGGGTGACCACAACCTAGCTCACCAAAAACTAGGTCACTGTGACCTATTTTACTGACTTTATAGGCCAAAGTTCATTGTTTTGGGGGCAATTTACATGTATTCTCAATGGGAGGATTTGGGCCTGTATTTCAGTGGCCTTTTCAAGTTGCATTTACTTTGTGATATGATTTAATAGACTGACAATATGACCTTTTGACCCATATGACCTACTTGACCTTATTTTCAAGGTCACAGGACGGTTTTAAATCTTCAAACAATAAAGTCTTTATAGTGGCTTCAAAGTTGAAATAAAACATGTAGTCACGGCAAATCACCATGCGATGGCATTGGGGGTACTGTAAAAAGGCTTGCTGCTCGGGCAAGCCTCCAAGCTACAACAAGTAACCATATTCTGTCACCTATTGCGCTCTGTGAATGGGCTGTCAGGGAAATCCAAGGTATCAAGTTCTTGTACGTCTCTAAGGAAGATGTGGCCTAAGCATCACAGGCCCAAGAAGAATGGTACAAAGAAGCAAAGAAGGTGCCTGGCATTAGAAGCCATCACAGCTTCATACCTGATGGGCCTAACCTGAGAATGTACAGGATCTCTGCAGATATTTCCATGACAAGTGGGACTCTAGCACATTCTACTGCACATCATGATATCCAAGAATACAAGCCTGGTGCATATGTGGCAGCCATCTATGACCAGGTCTGGTATATAGGAAGTGTGCTAGAGGTAGACAAAGACAAGGATGATCTACTCATCACTTTCATGAGGCAAACACAGAATCCTTGCATGTACAAATGGCCCAGGCAGAAGGACGAGTGCTGGGTTCCTGTGGGCCATGTGCTGTGCTTGCTGCTACTTCCCAGTACGACTACAGGCAGACAGTACAAGTTCCACCAGATGGACATTGATAAAATCAGAGACAGTTTTAAGTTGTTCACAAGTGTGCATTGATGAACTCTTAGACACACTACCAGTGTATAGATTGGCATTAATAATATATAATGTGACTTGTTTTGAACATTACCTAGAGTTTTTTGGAAATTATCATATTTTACTGTGATAATTAATCCATGTTGATCAATGATCTGGCTTGTACTGAATTTATCTTTGATAGGTAGATATGTCTGACTTGAAGTATGGCTAAACTGTTAGTTAACATTTTTGTGTTAAACAAAACAATAGTGTTCCCTTTTTCAGAGGATTTCTAGCAGTTGGTTAATGTCAGACCCTGGGTCCAATTGTCTTGTTGTAACTTCAAAAGGGAGAGTATTACATCTTCCATTTTTTCACATATTATTATTACCAAGTCACATATTTTCAAGTACAAAAAACAAAACAAAACTGAAATTGCTATAATGTGTCCCTTTTGAGAAAAGTATATATCCAATTGTGACAAAAATAGCACTTTTCATTCTGGGTCCAACTTCAGGGGTTAATAAGTCAGTGAATATAGCCTCTGGGGCCTCGAGCTTGTTTAATATGCTTAAGAAGTTTACTGACAGTGTACATTAAAAATTTTAGGTCTCTATCATCACTAAGCTAAGAGTAATGAAGAAATCAAAATCGTAAAAATACACTAGCGAATTTTCGTTTAGGTGATTTTTGCTTTTTCTATACCAGCTGAGGGCTAAACTGAACAAAATATGTAGACAATGATGGTTAAAATCAGGAGAGGACCAACTTTTCTGATGATAAAATCCATGTCATAGACCTAACACTTCTGCAAGTACTTTTTCTAGATGCACAAAGTTGCTCCAGAATTGAAGCTTTCAAGAAGGAAATGAACCCTAGTTCAAAAACAAGGCTGAATCTCAACAGTTAACAATAATTAAGCTTAAATGGCCTTAGTACTACCAAGGCATGCTGCTTGCAGTGTGCAAAGTTTAAGCAAAATCAAAAATTTGAGGTGGGAGGCTCTGGTTGAGTTGACATGGAATAACCCTTTTGATAATCAAGGTGGCGATCACTTCAGCATAGCTCACCTGGTTAGTTAGCATTATTGCAAATGTGAAAAAAAGGGAGGGGGGGGTAGGTCGAAAAATCCCTTTATCCTGATTGGTTAGATTCTCGTGGTGCCCATCACTTTTTTTTTTCAGCATTAACATAGAGGCTGGAGTTTTTGCAGTGAACACACAGTACTGTGCAAAAGTTTTAGGCACATGTAAAGAAATGCTGTAGACCAAAAATGGCTTAAAAAACAAACAATGAAATGAAATGGTTCAACATAAAAAATATATATATTATAAACAGCAGTAAGCCATCATTAATGAAACAAAGCCATTATTTGGTGTGAGACGACCCTTTGCTTTAAAAAAAAAAAAAATAGTAGTCTCAGGTACAATGAGTGCAGTTTTATAAGGAAATGAGCTGTAGGTTTTACTGAGCATCTTGCAGAACCAGCCACAGTTCTTCTGGACACTTTGACTGTCACACTTGCTTCTTAATTTTGCACCAAAACCCAGTAGCCTTCATTATGTTTTCTTTTTTAATCTGAAAAGTGGTCTTTTATGTAATATGCTGCTCAGATACAAACAATTTGTTCTGCAATATTTAATTTTGTGCTGGAAAATGAACATTTGGGACTTTAAAATATTTTGTACTGACTCAATAACGTAGAAGTTATAAAATATAAATCTGTAACAAAGTTTGTATGAAAAAATAGGGTGCCTCAGACTTTTGCACAGTGCTGTATATTTCATTAACAACTACCAGAATATGTCGAGAACTTTCCCAAGTCTTCCCCTTTAAAAAGTGCACCCGGCTTTAAGTTTTACTTTTGTTTATGCTTATACAACTACTTTTTCATTTAATGTATAGTTCTTGGGTTGATAAATAACACTTGAGTTGGCCTTTTCTGTACTTTTTGCACTACAGAAAGGAAGGGATGAGTAAACATTAGAGATCTGGTAGGAACACAGAATCTCTGTTAGGAGCCTCTAGAGACACGGACTTCTATTTTCTTCTCTGAGGTTCAGTTTCACCAATTCATAATTCTGCCCAACTACAAAACAGCAGTGCCCAGTGCATCTTCCCTCTCTCCTCTCCTCTCCTCTCCTCTCCTCTCCTCTCCTCTCCTCTCCTCTCCTCTCCTCTCCTCTCCTCTCCTCTCCTCTCCTCTCCTCTCCTCTCCTCTGACCCTACTGGGATGGGACCTCAAGACTAAACAGAAACTATTCTAGCCATGGGAACAAAACTAAAGTGGAAAATAGCTCTAGGGAAATGTTGCATGGGCAAATTAAAGAGGAATGCACACTGTGCCAGAGATCAGGCCAGTTGTGGGAGTGTAGGGTGTAGTAATAGAAGCAGGTGGAGACACTTATAAGATAGAAACCAAACTCAAATCTTGGCAACATGAACACAGAGGATAGGTGCAGGTGAGACAGTATACATCAGTGAACAGAGATACTGCTTTCAAAACTTCTCTACACTGTATTTACTCTTAGTGGGTTTTATCAAATAAAGTTACCCTATCCATGTCATTTAAAATACATCTCATCTCATTATCTCTAGCCACTTTATCCTGTTCTACAGGGTCGCAGGCAAGCTGGAGCCTATCCCAGCTGACTACGGGCGAAAGGCGGGGTACACCCTGGACAAGTCGCCAGGTCATCACAGAGCTGACACATAGACACAGACAACCATTCACACTCACATTTACAGTCAATTTAGAGTCACCAGTTAACCTAACCTGCATGTTTTTGGACTGTGGGGGAAACCGGAGCACCCAGAGGAAACCCACGCGGACACGGGGAGAACATGCAAACTCCACACAGAAAGGCCCTTGCCGGCCATGGGTCTCGAACCCAGACCTTCTTGCTGTGAGGCGACAGCACTAACCACTACACCACCGTGCCGCCCCATTTAAAATACTTTATGTAGAATAATAAACTGTTTAATATTCAAGTATTATAAGAATTTTAAGCTTTTTAATGCCATATGTTTTATCTGTGTATAATTACATTTAATATTGTGGAGCATCCACGAAAATAAGTTAGTTCCTGTTACACTATAGTACCTACACACATTCATTTCTTTAAAAGTCCCCTAAAACGAAACATTTTGAAGTTAATGAGACCAAAAAATATGCAGCTTGTTACTAAGAAACCAAAAAATGGCAAAAAAAAAAAAAAGGGTCTCCTGTGGAGACTTGACCATTATAAAGCATTACAACTCCTCCCTTAAATGTTGAATAAATATTTCCTTAAAGAACTCTTTCACCATGTCAGTGATCAGATATTTTTTTCTAAAATCCATTTATTATTGAATCTGAGAAAAAAGAGTGAAGATCGAAAAGAAAAGAAACCCATGGTATACTAAAAACCATAGAAATCTAACAGGTCGACCAAAGAAAACAAGAGAAGTTGATCAGCAGTCAGTGACATTAACAACAACCTCCACAGGGCAGGGGTGAAGGTACCACAATCCACTGTCTGAAGTAGACCCCACAGCAGAGATACAGAAGCCATACCACAAGACACAATCCACTCATCTGCATTAAGAACCCGATTGAAATCTGCAAAGAAGTAGAAAGATGATCCACAAAAGTTCTGGAACCAAGTTTAACCGCTACCAAAGTGTGGAAAAAGAAAGGGTCTGCTCATAATTCAAGACATACAAGCTCAGTGGTCAAGCATGCTGGTAGTCTCATGGCTTGGGTTTGCATGGTTGCTTCTGGAACAGGTTTGCTAATCTTTACTTATGATGTAACTCATGGTGATAGCAGCAGAATGAATTCAGACGTCTACAGAAACATTGTCTGTCAATTTACAGAGAAAGGCTTCCAATCTAATTGGGAGATCTTCATCATGCAAAAAGACAATTACCCAAAACACACTGCCAACAACCAAGGACTTCATCAAGGGAAAAAAAGTGAAATGTTTTATGCTGTCCAAGTCAATCACCAGCCCTTAACTCAATAAACCATGCATTTCACGTCCTGAAATGGAGACTGAAGGGAGAAAGCCCCTAAAGCAAACAACAACTGAAATAAACGGTGATATAAACCTGGAAAAGCATCACAAAAGAAGAACACAACAGTTTAATGACATCAGTGGGGGAGATCATATGCAACCAAAATAGTAAACCTTATTTACTGTGTATTAAAGGATATGGGACATGGATTTTTACCTGGGCATAATTATGTATAAAGGACATAAGAAATGCCATCTAAATCACTGCAGGGCGTCAAAAATGTGAAAATCATCACATTATTCAAGTTTTTCTATACATCAGCGTAAAACAAGGATTCGTTAATGAGCTAGGGGTGCCAGGGTGAAATTGGTAAGGGGGCCAGATTTTTTTCAAGTGGGACCTTGGGGGCTGAATTACACTTTTGGCCTGAAAAGACCAGACACTAACTCAACAAAAGGACATTATTTTATATGATTTTTGAAGGCCTATATGCCCAAAAGGAATTGTAAAGCTATAGCCTCAAAATGAGGCGCACAATAACATGGCAGACAAAAGCAATTTACCCTCTGAAAATATAAGTCTAAGCATGCAAGTAGCCTACATTTATAAAAAGAAATACTACAGAAATGGACTAAGACACAAATAACACAAGTGTAAACTGTAAATGACTTAGATCAGATTTATTGATCTTGCACATCAAAAACATGTCAATGCATAGACCTAATTAGGCCAATTAAAACGATTGGCAAGTAGGCCTAAATGAGTCAAAAGAAAGAAGTGCCAGGGTAAATAATTCCACCAATAGGTCAAGTGACTAAATATCCAGTAGCATTAGTTTAAAAGAGCCAAATATGACTGAACATACCAATAAAAACAAACTACAGATGGCACATTAACTTTGCTGGTCAAGTCCCACATATATTTCCACACACCCATCCTGTTTATTCCCCCTCAAGCACACAGCACAAGGTTACATGGGGGAGAAATACCAGCTACATTTTACATGTGGAAGCCAGAAGTCTTTTACTTTTTACCAGCTTGTCGACATTGGGGGACAGACTCTGGGCAGTTGCTATTTTCATGACATCGTTGAGATGTCCATGGGTCAGACGACTACGCAGTTTCGATTTATTAATATTCATTACTGAAAATGCCTGTTCACATAAATATGTTGTCCCGAACATACAGAGTATTTTACCGGCAAAGGCCGTGACAATTGGGTACTCTGGTGGCAATGACTGATAGAAAGATTGGATTCCAACAGATGCGTATTTATCCTTGACGAATGCACCCTCCAAAAATGGCTTGGACACTTTTTTGCGATCTCCCACGCGATGATGTAGCTCGCCTTCACTGCCCCGAACATGAAATAAAATGTACAACAAAGATATTGAGACACCCCTCTTTGAAAACAGCCGCATTTAACATTAAAGGAGAACTGAAGATGATGTATGATATTAAAACGAACCTTCATGTGTCTCTCGAGACTTTGAGAAAGCTGCTTGCTGTTTTTGAAGGTTTGAGGCAAGCTCATTTAGCTTTTCAGTCCTGCGTTGCCCGGTGAATTGGCTGTATTTGTCGGCGTGGGTCTCGTAATGTCTTTTGACATTGTATTCCTTCGGTACAGCCACTTGTTGCGAACAAATCAGACAAACAGGTTTTCCCCCTACTTCCCAGAAAAAGTATTTCTCTCTCCATTTTTCCTGAAAGATGCGACCCTCAGAATCAACTTTTCTCTTTTTAGACTGTTGTTGCTTGTGAACGAGCAACAACTAGCCTACTCTACATTAAATCCGGGTCATTGCACCTGCGCGTGCTGCAGCAAGCAGAGAGCAGCTAAAAACGAACCGATGGATTACACGAAAATGGAATCAAATTGAAACATTAGATTTAAAATCATTACAAAAAAAACAACATTCGATTTTTATTAATTTATTATTAAAAAAAAAAGTCTCATGAACCACCGGGCCGGATGTGATGACCACACACGTTACCATGGCACCCCAGAGCTAGGTGGTCACGTGACCCGTGACGTCACAAAAACTTTCCAAGGAGCCAGCGCTTGGGAATCTAATGTAAACAGGTTACCGAAATGGACACCATCGACAGTGACATTCCCGATGTTTCACAGAGATGTGAAGTTAGACCCTATCAATTCGAACCGATAGCTGGAAATTCACATGAACATAGATCTTGTCTTCACTCTGACGGGTCAGATGATTCTGAGAGTGAGAGTTCATTCAGTCCCCATGAAACTGAAAGTGGTCGGCTCGATAACACTTCCTGGTAAGTTAAAAACAATTCTGCTCAAAGGCTAATGATCTGTTGAAAGAAGTATTATTTTTGTATCATACATTGAAAGTTCATCATAGATCTAGCTAAAGTCAGTTGCAAGCTAGTTTTTTTTTTGCTGATATTTTTCGAGATTGATTGAGATACAATGCTTCCAGAGTCCGAGATGAAAACATTCAAAATGGCGAAACGAGTCAGAATTATGATAATCAATAATTGATAAACCCAAAATTATAATACTAATCCTTACCTCGGCTTTCAGTTGCTTAGCGCAGAGGTCTTCAACAGGGGGGTCGCGAAATCGCACCGGATCACTCATATCAACAAAAATATTCCTGCCCTGTCCCCTGGCCTCCGTGCAGGGATGCAAACAGCGCACCTTTCGGCGGATGCCGCCTTTTTCACGGCTGAATCGCGCAGATCCAATTTTTAAAAAAAAATAGCGATGTTGGTTCATGGAGCATGAGGCATGAAGTGTAAGGATGAGAGAGAGGCGGTTTGGGTCGGGAAGCTGCGCGCATTTGTGCAGCCTGGCGCAGGTGTGCGCGGCTTCCCGATTTGAACTGTTTTTTTTTTTTCTCATCCTTATGCTTCCTGTTTCATGAATTAATATCGCTCAGTACCTGAGTATTAATGTTGAAAGAATCCTCAGTGAAATGGTCCGAATACAGTTTGTGGGAAACAGTAGGTGCAAAGTTTTTTTCAACAGGTGTTCTGTAAAGTTGTCCTACCAAGCCTACTGCGCATGCGCAAAGCCTACTGCGCATGCGCAGGTGAGCCCACACTTTCCTTGGCTTCGGGTCCTTGGGGAATGCAAAAAAACTTACTCCAGGGCATTTCCCATTGGAATTATTGCAACCATAAGCAGCACAATACACCATGATGTCCAATGTATGATGTCCAATGTACTTTAAAGGCTATAAAAACAATTTTCTTGTCATCCACTTCTCCATTCATCTACCCGCTTGTGCTGTGCCCGAAAGTTTTTGTGACGTATGATCACGTGACAGCGGCTCTTCCGGTTGCAAAAAATGCATATCGGAAGTCGAGCAGAAATGCCATATAATCATCACGAATATAACGATTTTGCTGAATTTAATAGATGATTTTGTATTTGTTGATGCAATTAATTCATATTTTTAATGGAAAGAAACTGATATAGCGTGCTTTTATGTTTCATGTCCCATATCCTTTAAGAGCATCTGTTCCAATACTTTTGCTCACAAAATGGTTCAACTCAAAGTCTCTCTCACACCAGGATCTGGTCTTCCCAGGCAGTCTCCTGTCTCAGTACTAACCAACTATTTTTAAGGCATATGGGTGTGGTGCCAGTCTCCGTTTCGATAGCCTTCGGCCTCTCGCCTATATAGCTAGGGTTACAGTGGGGGCTAGTTCTCTGGTAACCGCGAGAGTTCAACTCCCCACTCACATCTGTATTGCAGTGTGCCTTGCCAGACGGCAGTAAGTACCATTTTTATGATGGTCTTCGGTATGACCCGACCACGAGTAGAACTCGCAATCTCCCGGTCGAGAGGCAGACACGCTAACCACTAGACCAACTCGCAGTCACATAAAGGCTGGGTGTTTGAATTTAAGTCTTTATTAATGAATCATAATCTCATGGAATTGTGTAATGGCAGCCAAGCCTGAAAAATAGCTAAATTTGTACATACAGTGCCCAGGAACCACATCATTCTCGAATAATAAACAGTAAGAAATTTTTTTTAATAGCCATGCATAGAAAGTCTTTGTCTTAAGTGATAAATGTAACTGTGTTAATAATTTGATCCAAATACTAATCAGCAGGACCAAACGACTATTCAATAGGAGCAATCAGTTATCAAAAATATATATATATTTTTTAAATATATATCAAGGCTACACTACTGGTTAGTTTTAGGATAATTTTCATGATCTTTCCATCATACCATATACAGGCAGACACGTGTTTACTCACATATGCCGCCATCAGATCTGTTTTTGCGAGCCACCATCAGTTGTATGCACATTGTATCATCAGCTGCCTCTCTGCTTCTCCTCACTGTCAGAGGTTCAGATAGAAGAATCTGAGCAAAGGCTCAGAGAGTCAGAGGAAGCCATAGTGCAGAAATGAAGTCTGTTGGGTCGGTGTAGTCGTCTCTGCTAAACTTCATTTCTAAGCTGCCGAGCCACTTGTAGAAAGCCAGAACACGTTTTTCTTTCTAAGGCTTGTGCAGACTCACATTGTGCATACTGACGACCTGCTTTGATCCTTCAGCTTTATAATCCTGCCAGCTTTTTCAGAACCAGACATGGTGACATTCCTCTCCAAAGAACCACAGGCTCACTGAACTCACAAATATCGCTGAAGAGATAGACAGTGAATCAAATAGCTCTATAACTGAACGCTTTTAACCATGCAGCTGAGTTTCAGCTGAGCAACAAATTTTTCATAACCTAAAGCATTCACATGACTGTAATAATGTCCATAACCTGAGATTCCAACAGGGAGTACATGACGTCTGTGGCCATGTTCAAAACCTGTATTTAATTAGGTTCTACAATTAAATCGAGGGGTTTCGTCCATCTCATGTCTATATTTCTGATATTTTTATGTAAAAACGAGCAAGTCTTTTATGTCAATTCTACAAAACTGATGCAACTGCAAGTTAACATCAGAGATCATATAACCCAATCCACTTTATGAGCAATTTTAGGTTTATATCTAACGTCTGTACGTTTGTGTGAGAATCCCTATTAGGTTGAGAGGATAAACTTAAAGACAGGGTCTCATATCAAGAGCACACGTTTATTGTGATAGGGCAATGGGGTCTAAATATCCAGCACACTGTAGCCTTTGAAGAAAAAAATTAAATTAAAGAAAAGAAGTGATAAAACCAGATGTCATGTAGGTCTGTTTGTGGTCCATACAAATTAACATAGTGATCACAGGGTTTATGTTAGTTTATCTAAATGTTAATGCATGTCAAGTTAGATAATAACAGCTACATTTCAGAAAGGTGAAGGATCAACCTATGTGCTTAATCTAAGTTTGAGTTTTACTGAGTTTCATGAAACTGGAGTGAAATTTGCTATATGGGCGGCACGGTGGTGTAGTGGTTAGCACTGTTGCCTCGTAGCAAGAAGGTTCTGAGTTTGAGCCCAGTGGCCGACGGGGGCCTTTCTGTGTGGAGTTTGCATGTTCTCCCCGTGCCTATGTGGGTTTCCTCCGGGTGCTCCGGTTTCCCCCACAGTCCAAAGACATGCAGGTTAGGTTAATTGGTGGCTCTAAATTGACCGTAGGTGTGAATGGTTGTTTGTCTCTATGTGTCAGCCCTGTGATGATCTGGCGACTTGTCCAGGGTGTATCCCACCTCTCGCCCATAGTCAGTTGGGATATGCTCCGGCTTGCCCGCGACCCTGCACAGGATGAGCGGTAATGGATGGAATTTGCTATATGGCAGCTCTCTAACTAGCTCTTCCAGGGACCCGTTCAAGGCCAGTGTTTTCAAGGCCAAATTACAAAGATGTCATGAGAGTGAGTCACAACAATACTTCCAAAAATAGACAAATTGTGCACACTTGAGATCCTCCAGTGGTTTATATCTGGTTTGGGTGCGCCTGGATCAAAATAAACTGGAATGTCTATATATATTAATGAAAGAAGAAATTGTTCAAGCTGAGTCTTCTGTATCTATCAGTTCGTTCCACACTTCGACAGGCTACAGGATTCTATACTAGTGCTGTGTGAAAGAGAATGGCTGTAATGAATGAGGGATTGTGTGTATGAGTAAGTGAGAGGGTGGCTGTCTGTATATTGAGCTTCTGTAGCTCCGTCTTTGCTTAAACCTTCCTGTTATAAAAGTGGTGGGAAACAGTGGCAAGGAGTAAAAATAATGAAGAATGGATTATCATTCTAATAATCAGGAGCTCAATGGAAATGAGCATCACTGCTTGTGACATTAAATTTAACCAAGCCTTGGTGTGAAACAGCTTTTACATTATCTTCTCATTTCATTCTCTCTCTCTCTCTCTCTCTCTCTCTCTCACACACACACACACACACGGAACAAATTGCTCCTGACTACGATTCATTACTTGGATCTATACAGTATTATTATATCCACATTCACTAGATATGAGCAATCGCACACTCCGATTGGCTACTCTATTACTAGGCTATCGGCTCATATACTGTGAGTAGAGAAAAACAAAATGGTGGAGCGTGTTGCTGAACCATCTGAGGATGAAATAAAAACTCTACCTGAAAACAAAACCCAAAAAAATACAAAAAAAAAGAAACAAAATATGGAATGAAAGTATTTATAATGGGGGCGTCACGGTGGTGTAGTGGTTAGCGCTGTCGCCTCACAGCAAGAAGGTCCGGGTTCGAGCCCCGTGGACGGCGAGGGCCTTTCTGTGTGGAGTTTGCATGTTCTCCCCGTGTCCGCGTGGGTTTCCTCCGGGTGCTCCGGTTTCCCCCACAGTCCAAAGACATGCAGGTTAGGTTAACTGGTGACTCTAAATTGACCGTAGGTGTGAATGTGAGTGTGAATGGTTGTCTGTGTCTATGTGTCAGCCCTGTGATGACCTGGCGACTTGTCCAGGGTGTACCCCGCCTCTCGCCCGTAGTCAGCTGGGATAGGCTCCAGCTTGCCTGCGACCCTGGAGAACAGGATAAAGCGGCTAGAGATAATGAGATGAGATGAGTATTTATAATGGTAAGAACGTATTGTTTATTTTTCAAGAATTATTATTACAGCATTTTTCACAAATTGCTGCTGTCATTTCACTGGTTTGTTTACATTCTTCATCTTTAAGCATTAAAATTTGTTGAATTTTTTTAGACTGGTTTAAAAGCTCGAAGAAGTTTGAAAATTACAGAACTGAAATGTCCAAGGAAGAATTAAATAAATGTCTAAAGCTATTCTGTACCTCGGCACGACAGCAAGATGGCACTTTCTACAAAAACACAACACTAAAGTCAATTTGTGCAGCCATCGATAGGTTTTTAAGAAGTCCACCAAAGCAGAAATTATTTTGTCAGACGTTTTGGATAAAGTTTATATTTATCAAATTTGCAAAAAAAATGCTCTGTTTCTCAAAAGCCAGTGAATATGGATATAATAAAACAATTATTCCACTCAGTCTCATCGTACATGGCTTATATCAGCTCATATATGACTCAATTTCATGGATTAATTGTTAATTATATGCTGCTCTGCTGTTAAAAAAAAAAAGAAAGGGGGGATGTCATACAGGTGATAAGATAAAGACATCACAGTCTTTGTAGACATATTCACAATGTAAAATCTTTTATAAAACTGAGACAAGAAAACTGTACAACCTGGGACCAAATACATTTTTAACGTTCAATCAACACATCAATTCAATCATCCAGAAAGCCCAGGTTAGCACTATACAGTGTATTTTAAACCCTATTATGTATTTTGTATATGTATGTTCATTACACTGTGTCCTGAGACACAAGAGATAGAAACATTTGCATAGTCTTTATAAAACAATGGAGTTATTAAAGGTGTGGGAAAGAAAATGCAGCCAGCGCAATCGGTTTACTCTGTAGTTCCAGGCTTATGACATTTATTATGAAACCAAAGCTCTGAGTCATTCTAGTGCTTTTCTGGTCTCTTATATAAAGTACATAATGCTCTACTGATAGTTTATAACAGTGTTTTAGTTAATACTACACAATTAATGAAGTGAAGACAGCTATAGGAGATGGAGGATGTGGGCTACGCGGTTGAGTGAGTAGCTGATATGAAATCCATTAACCCCCCAAAACAACACATTTCCATGAAGTTGATGGTTGGCAGGAAGAGAACGCACCCAACAGGAAGACCATACTTACACGATGCAAGCAAATAAGCAGTGACTCACTACAGCTCATTCAGACTGCATTCACACTCCTCCCTGTTTACATATTCATTTATGGTGATCAGAGAAAACATGAGACACACAATTTTATCTTTCCTAATGCATATAATAGCTAAACAAGTATAACGGCTAATGGAATTATTGTTTCACATACCTAACAACCTGTGACAGGCTCTATGTCTGGTCGGAGTCTCATCACATCACTCCTGTGGAGGACGGCCCCATACGGACAGTTGAAAGTCACACTTGGAAGATGCTCTGGACACTTACAGTAATGCTTTTATGGCTGAGGACTACAGTTGACTTGCTAACTTTAGGACATGAACAGTTTTGCACTGAAGCTTCCATCAATGAAGAGTTATAACATCAACAAAACTGACTTCATGTTAAAACTGTTAATGTTATAATCATGTTGTCTGTTGTTGCCCAAATGAGGATGGGTTCCCTTTTGAGTCTGGTTCCTCTCGAGGTTTCTTCCTCGGGCCATCTAAGGGAGTTTTTCCTTGCCACCGTCGCCACAGGCTTGCTCATTGGGGATAGATTAGGGATAAAATTAGCTCATGTTTTAAGTCATTCAAATTCTGTAAAGCTGCTTTGCGACAATGTTTATTGTTAACAGCGCTATCGAAATAAACTTGACTTGATATTAAACTGCTCCCACAATCATTAGGAGTTTTGTATCATTAAAAAAAAAAAAGCTGAGAACCTTTTGTAATTTGTGCAAGGCTACGGTACCTAGTCACCCAAAATTTCAACCCCTTCTCTGAGCATCTGAAAGAGGAAGGTCAAAACCAGTACTAAATGCTGAGTGCGTTCCTTGGCTCCTATCTGCCTCCATGAATCTTCCAGATATTCAGAGGAAATGAATTCAATGCAGTGACTGGATGAAATAATTAATTGGCAAGTGTCCAGATACTGAATAATGTTTAACAAAAATAACAAAGAAATTGTCAGTGCCGGTCTGATTGAACTTTACTAATTTACATTCAGTTATGTATTTGTGCATGGTGTTAACTGATCAAGGCAGAGGCTGGAACTAATTTCTCTACAACGCAACAATCAAACTGATATTCCTGTATATTCATATGCACATGGTTTTCATGACTCAGTGTGAATTATCTTCACTATTCCACAGAGTTGCTCAGTAACCTCAGGGCACAGGCTGACATGTTCCATGAACAAAGGCAGAAAATTGTTATTCGGTGAAGAAAGGGGTGTTTGCATTGTGCATTACTTTCCTATGTTTTAATTTTACTGCAATGCTTTAAACTGTTCTTAAATTAATTTATTATCTATTAAAGGGGAACTGAAGTAATTTTTAAACTTGCTTTATTTCTTAATTAACGTGTTATTCAATGACGGTTTCGGTTTTATTAACCTTATATCGTGACTTGTATTGGCATATTATATTACACTTATCAGCCTTTTCGGTTTTTAGCCACGTTGAATGTAGTTTGTATGGTCCATGGCAGGCATCGCTTATCCGCGCAATCTTCACGAGACTTGTGCGAGATTTCAAACGTGAAGTGTCAGCGGCACCATTTTGAAAACTGTTTACACAGCGGCCAAATCGCCATATCATTCCAATTTAGATTAATTTTAAGATTTGCCAGCTTCATCAGTGATGGAATGTCAGTCCTGTGTGCTGTGGCGTGTGCACCTGAAGGTGCGCCTTGGGCTGCGCACGCCAAATAGACTCCAGCACGCGTGCCGTGAACAAGGCACACCTGAGCTCAATTAAGGAACTGTGTGTTTGCCTATTTAAGGACTGTGCTGATAGCCTAGTAAACTAGACCCAACCGCCTAGCGGCCAAAAATATTTTTTGCCTAGCGAATGGGTCTAGCCTCGCACCATATAAACAAAAACACCCCGGGCATCAAATCGTGCCCGCCAATCACAACGCAAGGTTTTTGTTTGGATTCTTTGGGCGGGCTTTTGCAGGAGTGACGACAAGGCTGCGCGACGCTGGAGAAAGCGCAACAGGAAAGATGGCTTCGGGCTAGTGAACAGCGCGCGTTTGACTCCGCTTTGGAATCAGTTTTAGAAGAATTAGACTTGGAGTTTTCGTTGAAACATGAACAGGAAGAGGCTCTCCGCTCATTCCTTTTCAAGAAGGACGTTTTTGCTGTTTTGCCGACCGGCTATGGCAAAAGTCTGATCTACCCGCTGGCTCCGCTCGTAGCCAAAAGGATGGGCTAGTTTGTGCAGTACGAAGAATTAATAAACAGCTTTGAAACATTACTTTCTGATTGTTTCTTATTTTCCCGTTATTTTAAATTTAAGGGAAATTATTTCACCAAACACCACTAAATAAAAACTCTCAAAAACAGTTTAAGCAAACCCTTGAAAAACACTTGGAAAAAAATGTGTATGTGGTACAGACTCCAAACTTGTGGTCATTATCTCCAAACTTCTTAATATCTAGAACCTGTTTATTAATTAATACGCATTTTGAAAAATTATTTAATTTCAAGGCCTCCCCCACTGCTTTCTGTCGCTCTGACTATGTCACAGTCACTGTTGCGCTGATTGGTCAGAGCATTGGCCTATACGCACAGAGACAGTTTGAAAGACAGCGGTTTGTTCCTCCTACCCGCTTCAGAAATGTCTACGGATCGAGGCCAGACTAAATATTCACATTTAGTCTGGCTTGCCAGGCTACTGTGCTGATGCATTTGCATCATGAAGTATTACGATATGCATGTACGCATTACCGAGCCTTTCTACCCGTTGTCTTTATTTCCTGTTTCACGATCCTTGTGCCCGTTTCTCATTCTTGTCCTCACTTAGCCTTTGATGTACTGTTTGCGCCTCGACCGACCCTTTTGCCTGTATTCTCGCTTTTGATCTAGCCTGCCGTTTTGGATTGTTTGCCTGTGTATATACAACCCCGATTCCAAAAAAGTTGGGACAAAGTACAAATTGTAAATAAAAACGGAATTCAATAATTTACAAATCTCAAAAACTGATATTGTATTCACAATAGAACATAGACAACATTTCAAAATGTCTCACTTTCAACATTTGATATTTCCTGACAAATATTGGCTCATTTGAAATTTCATGACAGCAACACATCTCAAAAAAGTTGGGACAGGGGCAATAAGACGCTGGAAAAGTTAAAGGTACAAAAAAGGAACAGCTGGAGGACCAAGGTGGGGTTTACATTAGACCGTATCAGCGGATCATCAGATTAACGTTTTTAAAACGATTAGTGTGCACACAGCAACACCAATACACGATTCGCGTGCACACAGCAACACCAATACACGGATACGCTCGGCTCCGCAGGCATCCTGCGCTCCAAATCACTCCGCCCTGAACAGCGAGTGCCCTCTGGAGGGTGCGCACTCCGGCCCTGCGCAGCTCACAGACCGCGCGAGTGAAGTGCACAAGCAGTGATTTGGGACTGAGCCGCTGTGTGTGTGATCCCAGTGCATGTCGGGCATGCACGTCACTTACCACTTGCAAGTGGAAGGATGGCAAGCCTAAAGACAATCATAACTACACAATGGGCAGTATTTGCATCAGTATTTGCAGTATTTTCATACTTTTATACTCTTTAATGAAAAGTGATACAAGGCGGAAGTCCACGCCGTTTTTCAGCAGTCGCGTCACATGACCAACGCCAGCGAATCAGGAAGGTGGATGTCACAGTGACGTTGTCCAATGACGACGCCAGCTAGAGCTCAGCACAGCGTATCCGCGTATTCTCAATGTTTACACAGCACCGGACCAGACACGATCTAGATTGAATACGTGGACCCTGGCGGATTCCCGTTTCCCGGCGTTTTAATGTAAACGGACAGTGCATCCGCGAAGAAAACGAGACAGATACGGTCTAATGTAAACTTGGCCCAAACTGCAACTCATTAGGTCAATTGGCAATAGGTCATTAACATGACTGGGTATAAAAAGAGCATCTTGGAGTGGCAGCAGCTCTCAGAAGTAAAGATGGGAAGAGGATCACCAATCCCCCTAATTCTGCGCCGACAAATAGTGGAGCAATATCAGAAAGGAGTTCGACAGTGTAAAATTTTAAAGGGTTTGAACATATCATCATCTACAGTGCATAATATCATCAAAAGATTCAGAGAATCTGGAAGAATCTCTGTGCGTAAGGGTCAAGGCCGGAAAACCATACTGGGTGCCCATGATCTTCGGGCCCTTAGACGGTACTGCATCACATACAGGCATGCTTCTGTATTGGAAATCACAAAATGGGCTCAGGAATATTTCCAGAGAACATTATCTGTGAACACAATTCACCGTGCCATCCGCTGTTGCCAGCTAAAACTCTATAGTTCAAAGAAGAAGCCGTATCTAAACATGATCCAGAAGCGCAGACGTCTTCTCTGGGCCAAGGCTCATTTAAAATGGACTGTGGCAAAGTGGAAAACTGTTCTGTGGTCAGACGAATCAAAATTTGAAGTTCTTTATGGAAATCAGGGATGCCGTGTCATTCGGACTAAAGAGGAGAAGGAGGACCCAAGTTGTTATCAGCGCTCAGTTCAGAAGCCTGCATCTCTGATGGTATGGGGTTGCATTAGTGCGTGTGGCATGGGCAGCTTACACATCTGGAAAGACACCATCAATGCTGAAAGGTATATCCAGGTTCTAGAGCAACATGTACTCCCATCCAGACGACGTCTCTTTCAGGGAAGAGCTTGCATTTTCCAACATGACAATGCCAAACCACATACTGCATCAATTACAGCATCATGGCTGCCTAGAAGAAGGGTCCAGGTACTGAACTGGCCAGCCTGCAGTCCAGATCTTTCACCCATAGAAAACATTTGGCGCATCATAAAACGGAAGATACGACAAAAAAGACCTAAGACAGTCGAGCAACTAGAATCCTACATTAGACAAGAATGGGTTAACATTCCTATCCCTAAACTTGAGCAACTTGTCTCCTCAGTCCCCAGATGTTTACAGACTGTTGTAAAGAGAAAAGGGGATGTCTCACAGTGGTAAACATGGCCTTGTCCCAACTTTTTTGAGATGTGTTGTTGTCATGAAATTTAAAATCACCTAATTTTTCTCTTTAAATGATACATTGTCTCAGTTTAAACATTTGATATGTCATCTATGTTCTATTCTGAATAAAATATGGAATTTTAAAACTTCCACATCATTGCATTCTGTTTTCATTTACAATTTGTACTTTGTCCCAACTTTTTTGGAATCGGGGTTGTATTCTCTCACTGTATATATACTTCTGCACATACATCCACCTCCCTCACATATGTGACATGGAGATAATTCTATATGACTTCGAGCCAACGTGGAGTAGAGAAGAGTTGGAAAGATGACAGGATAAGGACTAGTCCGTCATGCTGGTTTTTACATCATTACTGTCGCACAATTAAAACGTGCCAGATCAGGCGGCTGTTGGGTTTTCAAAATAATAAATACATGCATGTATTTTTGTGATAAATACATATTATACTGAGCACATTTCCCATATAATCCTCACTAAGGTTTCGGACAGCACTACAAAATGGCCTCCCCACTATATAGTGCCCTATATAGTGAGTAGCGAGCGATTTCGGACACAGGGAAAACTTCCAGTTTGATTACGTCAGCATTCGAAGGAGGGCACGCGCGTCTTTTGACAACGTTAGCAGATGTTGGTCACTTTGATTTCCGCTGTACGTTTTACTTCCGTCCTACGAAGTCTTACACAGGTCTCAGTGAATCTCATTTATGGTCATTGCTTTGAAATGGACTGATATATTACATAGCATATTTCAAACACTCATAACTTGCTATAGCAGTGACAAAACAGCTATCAGAAATGCATTCCTACTAGGGCTGTAACAATATGCGTATCGAAATCGAAATCGCGATACGCAGAGCCACGAGCCGTGTCGCGATACAAGAAGGCAGAATCGCGGTACACCCTTTCAAACTTCTCCTCAGCCCAAAAACAGAGGTGCTTCCAAACTTCAATTTATGAATACTTTACTTTTTATTTAAATTACATTTATTTTTTATATCTATTAGTAAGTCGTTTTTTCGCCGACATGCGACAATCTTCTGCGAGTCACGCAACGTCCACACTCGCCACTGGCAGAGCATTCATTTCTTTTAAGCGGTCGCCATTCTGGTTGCGACGCGGGGAGCGAATCTGTAAACAAGCAGCTCATTGGCTGGCTAGGTGTGCCACAAGCCAATCACAATCACTTGACCGGAAAGGCATGCAGTGTTGCCAGATTGGGCAGGTTTAGGTGCTTTTTGGCTGGTTTTGAACATATTTTGGGGTGGAAAACGTTAGCAATATCTGGCAACACTGAAGGCATGTCTGCTTGGGCGGAAGCCTTCTGCGGCAGTTACATTTTGACACGCGAGCAATGTTTCACTATAAAAATTCCGTAATTTCCATCTGTTTTCCGCAATCACAGAAAATCATTGGCCCTATGAGAGTGAGACAGTGAGAGAGCCACCCCCCAAAAAAAATCTTAACAGATTTACATGATTTGGAAAAATGACTTTTTCAGAACCCAAAAAAACAGAGCTTCCGGCTCAACAGTATTATTTTGAGAAATAAAACAGCCTTTGGATATACATTTGTTCATTTTTGCATACATATTACTCATTCTCTGCAGTGGTCTGAATTATTTGTTATTAAATAGTTAATGTAAGTAAGTAAATGTTAATAAGTCAAATTTACTACTTTAAAAATACATTTTAAAAAAATCGTGGGTGTATCGAATCGTGGGTCAAAAATCGCGATACGAATCGAATCGTGAGTTGGGTGTATCGTTACAGCCCTAATTCCTACATTTTATAAAATGAGATAAATACAATTTTGATAATAAAAAATTTGCCTTTAGTTCCCCTTTAAAGATACTGATATGATGACACAAGGTGAGAGGAGATAATTCACAGCCTCAGTTAAGAGGACAAAAAAAAAAGAAGACATTTAATATACCCCATAATAACTCATTAATTGTAGATGTCAAAGCAATTATGCAGCAAATCCAGTAAATAAGGAAGGATGTGTGTCAACATTTTTATAAGATTATGCAAATAACTGCCAAGAAAGCACAGGTAATTGCACACATGAAGCAGTAATTACTGCTGCAGGAGGCTAGTAGTGAAGAGAGAGACCAAACCATTTGATAATGTAAGAGATCTATACTTAAAAGCACACTGGCTTTTAAGCTCCATCACTGGCTATGCAGCAAGAGCTCATGTCAAGCTTTTCCCCATGGGCTCTTGTTGAGGAGTTGGCTTGCATTCATAATCACACTGGCAGTGTATTTTTAATATGCCAGTTGTGGACAGGGCAGTGCAGTGGTTAGCGCTGTCGTCTCACAGCAAGCAGGTTCTGGGTTTGAACTTTCTGTGTAGAGTTTGGATGTTCTCCTCGTGCCTGCGTGGGTTTCCTCAGGGTTCTCTGGTTTCTTCCGACAGTCCAAAGATATGCTGATTAGGTTAACTGGCTACTCTAAATTGCCCAGAGGTGTGAATGTGAATGTGAGTGTGAATGGCTGTCTGTCTCTCTGTGTGATTTTTTGTATTGAAAAAGGTTGAATTGATAAAATATGAATGAGCTAGAAATACAAGTCTAGGGGATTCAGATCCAAGAGCGACAATTACTGACACAACATGATATTAAGAAGCAGAGTTTGCTGAGTGTGAAGGATGGCTTCAACAGGTGATGGTAAATTACTGAGTATAAGGTGTAGCCTTATGGAAAATATGGAGCACATGTGCGAGAAAAGATAAGTTTCAAGGATTTAACTGAAACCAGCCAAAATAAGTTGCAAGCATGGCAAACAAATATCACCATCACTGTGTTAGCCCTGTGATAACCTGGTGACTTGTCCAGGGTGGACCCCACCTCTTACCCAAAGTCAGATGGGATTGGCTCACCTGGAGAAGCAGCATACAAAATGAATGAATGAATGAGGGGCGGCATGGTGGTGTAGTCGTTAGCACTGTCGCCTCACAGCAAGAAGGTCCTGGGTTCGAGCCCAGCAGGCTGATGAGGGCCTTACCCCTTTTCCACCAAATCAGTTCCAGGACTGGTTTGGGGCCAGTGCTGGTGCTGGTTCACAACTCGTTCAACTTGCGAGCCAGCTGAGATCCAGTTTGCTTTTCCATAGCTCGCGGTGCTAAGGGAAGCCACGTCATTACGTCGCTATATACGTCAGTTACGTCGCTACTTTTGCATAAACCTTGGCGCGAATATCGAAGCAAAAACAACGCGGAAGAAGCAGCAGCAGCAACAACAACAATAATAATAATAATGACTGACTTCGCGTTTGTACAGCTGCTGCTTCTCGTCGCTTAAAAATGGCGATCTTTCGCAGTCTTGTTATTGTTGTTGGTCTTAACAACTCCGCCCCCGCTGACGTAAGCGGTTCTTTCCTCTGGCCCAGCAGAGAGTTGGTGCTAGCCTGGAACCGTTTTTTCTGGCCCCAGAGCCAGTTCTTTGTCAGTGGAAACAGAAAACCCGGTTCCAAACTAAGCACTGGCCCCGAACCAGCCCTGGAACCGCTTTGGTGGAAAAGGGGCAGAGGTGTACCCTGCCTAGTTAGCTGGGATAGGCTCCAGCTTGCCTGTGACCCTGTAGGACAGGATAAGCGGCTACAGATAACGGATGGATGGATGAATGAAGCTGTGGAGTGAAGGATTCAGTCAGACTGAGTGAGCTAATCCGGAGACAAAGTGACACCAAAACATTGATATAATGGTGCATAGTAGGCTATATAAAAAACGTTAGTGAGAAAATATTTAGGGGCGCAGGAAATAAACAAAGCAACAAGTTAGGAATGACATTATAAAGCTTAGAATGAAAGGAAAGAACCTGACCTGCACTAGCCCGATACACTTTTGGCGCACAAAAAATATCACTTCGTTCTTGAGATCCAGGAACAGATAAACACACAACAGCACATCCATTCGAAGAAAAGAAAAAAACCCCACTCATCATAGCGATAACGGCTTAGAAAGAAAGTAGCATTTATTTAATCCGAGACCGAGAGCGTTACTCGTGCGTTACTGCGCGTTTTGCGCGTGAAAGCAGCTGGAGATCACAAACAGCAGAGTCGAGTCCCGCACCGACCCCGCTCCCACCCTGCAGCCCACACACACGCCTCACTCCAGCACCGCAAACCGCGTCCATCTTCCACTGGATCACAGCAAATGAAGTTTCAAGAAATCGAGGTGTCCAGTCATTGAGGCCAGATGTTTTTTTTAAGGCTTTGAATCATGCACTGTTTTTGAAACATTCTGGAAAGCCGATGGAAAACTTCATCCGGCACAGATGAGCCGAATAGATCATTTCTACATTTTCCATGTGGATACAAATTTATTTTCCTCCACAAAACCTAAACCCAGTTAGATTACTGTCAGTCCTGCTACAGTAACAACACATGGAACGTTAGCTAATAGTTCAGGTGTTACAACAACTTACAACCACATGCATTTTTAGATCCAATTACCTTTATTTTCTCCCTGTCCTTCAGCAAGTGTCCATGGTGCAGTCTGTGAGAGTCCACATGCGCAATCTCTGGGAAACTTCAGCCAGCGGTTTGTCGCTTCTTCCCCCAGTTGTGCTGTTTCTGTCTCCAGCTGTGAGGTTTTTTTCTTCTTCTTGTTTATGCTTCTGTATAAACGCTGCGCGCGTGAATGTTCGCGTCGCGTCCCCTCCCCTAACCCAACCCCCCTCCACCCCACACCCCTCCCTCCTTCCTCCCCTCCTCTCCTGTGCTGCGCTGCATGGATGCGCACATTACATCCGCTTATCCCCAGGCAAGGAAACGCTTGCCCACTTGCCCTGCCTGCTGTACTATACTTTGCTTTTACAGTGTTTATATTTTCTATGATGAAACTTCAACCCACACACTGCCCTCTCTATAAGATCATTGAACCTGCACCGAGAATATCTATATACATAAAACCCCCTACCATTAGATAATGGCAATCTCCTCTGCTATGTTTTAAAGTCAACAGCAACAAATCAGCAATAAATAATTTACACTCTAATAGGTCCATTTGCACAAAACCCGTGCATTTAAGTCTGAGCTGTTATTTCCCAAGAGGAATGGAGAGGTTCAGTAATGGGAAAAGGTGTGGACTTGCACCCACAGGCTGCAGGATTAATCCATATTTGCCTTCTCTGATTGCCAGGGTTCATGCTGGGAACTATAATGGAATGCATAATGCAAACCTCCATTCTAGCTCCTGAAACAATGAATTGAGCACACGCAATGACGATTGCCCTGTTTCTACATTCACCCCCAGGATCGCTTATGACAAATTACACAGCCAGAGCTACTTCTTTAAAAAGTCCATCCGGCAAATACTATCAGTTCCCTTACTGCCCTCTTGCGGTGTCCATTACTTGTATTATAGTAGCAGCCATAATAATCTCATCTCTCATTATCTCTAGCCGCTTTATCCTGTTCTACAGGGTCGCAGGCAAGCTGGAGCCTATCCCAGCTGACTACGGGCGAAAGGCGGGGTACACCCTGGACAAGTCGCCAGGTCATCACAGGGCTGACACATAGACACAGACAACCATTCGCACTCACATTCACACCTACGGTCAATTTAGAGTCACCAGTTAACCTAACCTGCATGTCTTTGGACTGTGGGGGAAACCAGAGCACCCGGAGGAAACCCACGCGGACACGGGGAGGACATGCAAACTCCACACAGAAAGGCCCTCGCCGGCCACGGGGCTCGAAGCCGGACCTTCTTGCTGTGAGGCGACAGCACTAACCACTACACCACCGTGCCGCCCAGCCATAATAATAATTATAATAATAATAATCCATTATCTGTAGCCACTTATCCTGTTCTACAGGGTCGCAGGCAAGCTGGAGCCTATCCCAGCTGACTATGGGCGAGAGGCAGGGTACACCCTGGACAAGTCGCCAGGTCATCACAGGGCTGACACATAGACACAGACAACCATTCACACTCACATTCACACCTACGGTCAATTTAGAGTCACCAGTTAACCTAACCTGCATGTCTTTGGACTGTGGGGGAAACCGGAGCACCCGGAGGAAATCCACACGGACACAGGGAGAACATGCAAACTCCACACAGAAAGGCCCTCGTTGGCTGCTGGGCTCTAACCCAGGACCTTTTTGCTGTGAGGCGACAGTGCTAACCACTACACCACTGTGGCGCCATAATAATAATAATAACAATAATAATAATAATACAACCCCGATTCCAAAAAAGTTGGGACAAAGTACAAATTGTAAATAAAAACAGAATTCAATAATTTACAAATCTCAAAAACTGATATTGTATTCGCAATAGAACATAGACAACATATCAAATGTCGA
Organism: Neoarius graeffei; assembly: GCF_027579695.1. Classification (NCBI taxonomy): domain Eukaryota; kingdom Metazoa; phylum Chordata; class Actinopteri; order Siluriformes; family Ariidae; genus Neoarius; species Neoarius graeffei. Next base: position 57,891,806 of record NC_083581.1, read on the forward strand.
AAGTGAGACATTTTGAAATTTCCTGCCAAATATTGCCTCATTTGAAATTTCATGACAGCAACACATCTCAAAAAAGTTGGGATAGGGGCAATAAGAGGCTGGAAAAATTAAAGGTACAAAACAGGAACAGCTGCAGGACCAAATTGCAACTCTTTAGGTCAATTGGCAATAGGTCATTAACATGACTGGGTATAAAAAGAGCATCTTGGAGTGGCAGTGGCTCTCAGAAGTAAAGATGGGAAGAGGATCACCAATCCCCCTAATTCTGCGCCGACAAATAGTGGAGCAATATCAGCAAGGAGTTCGACAGTGTAAAATTGCAAAGGGTTTGAACATATCATCATCTACAGTGCATAATATCATCAAAAGATTCAGAGAATCTGGAAGAATCTCTGTGCGTAAGGGTCAAGGCCAGAAAACCATACTGGGTGCCCATGATCTTTGGGCCCTTAGACGGCACTGCATCACATACAGGCATGCTTCTGTATTGGAAATCACAAAATGGGCTCAGGAATATTTCCAGAGAACATTATCTGTGAACGCAATTCAACGTGCCATCCACCGTTGCCAGCTAAAACTCTATAGTTCAAAGAAGAAGCCATATCTAAACATGATCCAGAAGCGCAGACGTCTTCTCAGGGCCAAGGCTCATTTAAAATGGACTGTGGCAAAGTGGAAAACTGTTCTGTGGTCAGACGAATCAAAATTTGAAGTTCTTTATGGAAATCAGGGACGCCGTGTCATTCGGACTAAAGAGAAGAAGGACGACCCAAGTTGTTATCAGCGCTCAGTTCAGAAGCCTGCATCTCTGATGGTATGGGGTTGCATTAGTGCGTGTGGCATGGGAAGCTTACACATCTGGAAAGACACCATCAATGCTGAAAGGTATATCCAGGTTCTAGAGCAACATATGCTCCCATCCAGACGACGTCTCTTTCAGGGAAGACCTTGCATTTTCCAACATGACAATGCCAAACCACATACTGCATCAATTACAGCATCATGGCTGCGTAGAAGAAGGGTCCGGGTACTGAACTGGCCAGTCTGCAGTCCAGATCTTTCACCCATAGAAAACATTTGGTGCATCATAAAACGGAAGATACGACAAAAAAGACCTAAGACAGTTGAGCAACTAGAATCAAGAATGGGTTAACATTCCTATCCCTAAACTTGAGCAACTTGTCTCCTCAGTCCCCAGATGTTTACAGACTGTTGTAAAGAGAAAAGGGGATGTCTCACAGTGGTAAACATGGCCTTGTCCCAACTTTTTTGAGATGTGTTGTTGCATTGAAATTTAAAATCACCTAATTTTTCTCTTTAAATGATACATTTTCTCAGTTTAAACATTTGATATGTCATCTATGTTCTATTCTAAATAAAATATGGAATTTTGAAACTTCACATCATTGCATTCCGTTTTTATTTACAATTTGTACTTTGTCCCAACTTTTTTGGAATCAGGGTTGTAGTTGTTGTTGTTATTATTATAGTGGAAAGCAACGAAAGGTTGCTCATGGCAGCCCGAAGGGGTTGGAGCACTTGCCAGGAGAATTGCAAAGAGTTCAAAAAGAGAACATATGATGAACAGATGAGTGAGCTGTCAATCCTGAGATCGAGATGCTGAACTCTTCTGCTCCTCGGACCTGCCTGATCCATCCCGATGCCCAATGTCTAGCTGGAGCCTCATCACATTGCTCGTGTGGAGGACGGCCCCATATGGACAGCCAAAAGTCGCACTTGGAAGATGGCTCTGGACACCTACAGTAATGCTCTTATGGCTGAGGACTACAGTTGACTTGCTAACTTTAGGACTGCAGTTGTCCTGTACAGTTTTGCACTCAAATTTCCATCAATGAAGAGTTTATAACTTCAACAAAAACTTCATGTTAAAACTAATAAAAATGTTATAATCATGCTATTTGTTATCACCCAAATGAGGATGGGTTCCCTCGAGTCTGGTTCCTCTTGAGGTTTCTTCCTCATGTCGTCTGAGGGAGTTTTCCTTGCCACCGTCACCACAGGCTTGCTCATTAGGGATAGACGAGGAATATAATTAGCTCATGTTTAAAGTCAATAAAATTCTGTAAAAATGCTTTGCGACAATGTCTATTGTTAAAAGCGCTATAAAAATAAACTTGACTTGAGCTGAAAGACAAGAAGCCGCATGGCCAGTTCATCAGAGAGATGGAATGAGTAGCTAGTGACAAGAGCTGGTGGTGGCTTGAAAAGGCCCACCTTAAAAAGAGCACTGATGCTTTGATTATGGCAGCACAGAGCCAGTCAATCCAAACAAATGCTATAAAGACAAAGATCACCAAGACCCAGGAGGATTCTAGTTGTAGAATGTGTAGAAAGAGTAACAAAACCGTGAACCATCTTCTCAGTGAATGCCCTAACCTAGCTCAGGTGGAATACAAACGTCGCCATGACAATGTGGCTAAGGGTATCCACTGAGATCTTTGCAAGCATTTTGGAATTGAGTGTGGTGATAAGTAGTACAAACATCGCCCAGAGGCAGTTGTTGAAAACACAAATGCAAAGATACTCTGAGATGTCACCATCCAGACTGACAAGAAGATGCCTCACAACAGGCCTGATATAGTTGTGGTAGATAAGACCGACAAGGCATGTCACATCATCAACATAGCATGACCAGGGGACAGTAGAATCACCCTCAAAGAGGAGGAAAAGGTCAACAAATATCGTGACCTGGCACTGGAAATAAAAACCCTCTAGAAGATGAAAAGAGTTGGCATCAGCCCAGTTGTTATAGAAGTGCTGGGTAGCTATACAGACAGGCTAGAGAGATATTTGGAAGATATCCATGTTGGACTTAAGGCAAATACAGTGCAGAAAACCGTACTATTGGGCTCAGCAAGAGCCCTTAGAAGAGTAGTAGAATGTTAAGACAACTTGTTGCTGCCAGCCCTAGTTTTTCCAGTATATCATTACTGTGAGTTTATTATTATTATTATTATTATTATTATTATTATTATTATTAATGTGATGACATCTGAATGGAGTTTGGGTTAGATAAATGTGCTAAAGCTACTTTCAAACGGGGCAAGCTAGTTAGTACCAAAAACATCGAGCTTGATGTGGACACAATCATCCAAGATCTTGAACAGGAGGGCACATACAATTACCTAGGTGTGTGTGTGAAGGAGATGGGATCCAACATGCAAAGATGAAAGAGAAAGTCCGGAAAGAATACTACAGAAGAATACGGCTGGTGCTCAAGTCTGAACTGAATGCCACCAATAGAACTGATGCAATCAACACCCTTGCAGTCCCAGTCGTCACATACAGCATGAAGATCATAAACTGGAAAATAGAAGAACTTAAGGAAGTAGACAGAAAGACAAGAAAGCTCTTGACCATGGAGAAAATACATCATCCAAAAGCTGATGTGGATAGGCTCTACCTTCCAAGAACAGCAGGAGGAAGGGGCCTTGTCCAAATTGAGACCACAAAACATCTACAATTGGTCTCTACACTTACCTCTACAACAAAGATGATCATCTCCTCAAAATAGCCAGAGACCACGATCTAGGCAAGAAAACATCGTCAGTACACTATGAAATCACCAAGTTCAAAAGAGAACTCAACCCACCAGAGATTGAAAAAATGGAAAGTGAACCAACTACCAGCTATGCTTGGAGAGTAAAAATGATGGCTAAACACCAAGCCCTGGAACAACTCAAGAACAAATGGGAAGGAAAGCCTTTGCACGGACAGTACCCAAAAAGAATAAGTGACAAAGACGTAGACCAAATCCAAACCCACAAATGGCTGAGAACAGCTGGTCTTAAATCAGAAACAGAAAGTTTCATCATTGCAGCCCAAGATCAATGCATCAAGACAAATTACTATCAAAAAAGATGCTGAAAGATGGCTCCAATCCAATGTGCAGAATTTGCAATCAATATCAAGAGACAGTAGACCACCTTGTCTCAGGATGCCTGGAACTTGCCAAAGTAGAGTATATATAAAGGCAATAACAAGGTAGCAACATATCTCCACTGGGCAATTTGTAAGCGGTATGACATCAAAGTGCAAGACAAATATTACGAACACAAGCCGTCAACAGTTACCAAAACCAAAGTAGTTTCTATACGGTACTCTGGGATATGCCGATTCAAACTGACAAAGAAATCAAGGCGAACAGACCAAATATAGTAGTGAAAGACAAGAAGGAGAGAACCTGTCTGCTCATTGACATGTCTGTCCTCACAAAAAGGAACACCTCTTTGAAGACAACAGAAAAATTATCAAAGTATAAAGATCTAGAGATAGAAATAGAGAGAATGTGGGGCATGAAAACAACAACAATTCCGGTGGTCATTGGCGCTCTTGGGCTTGTTAAAAAGGGAATTTCAAAATACACCAACAAGATCCCTGGGAACATCAGAATTGAAGAGCTTCAGAAGATCGTTCTCCTTGGAATTGCTCACATACTTAGGACTACTCTATCCATCAAGTAACTCACTAGACTTATGACTGCCTCAGATTCAAGGGATGAACTCAGCACCATGAGAGAAAAGAGCAGTACTTTAATAATAATAATAATAGTAATAATAATAATAAAACACCCAGTGAACATATATGAATAGACATAGCAGAATCATGGCATGAATAAAAATGACAAATCCCCACCAGTCACAGAAAATGAGCAATCTACTATTTTATGGGATTTTAGCATAAACACTGATAGAGCCTGTTGACTGATATGGCAACACCTACAGATAGAAATGTTTCTGCAAAAGAATTTGAAAAACTATTAAAGTATAAAGACCTACAGATTGAAATAGAAAGAATGTGGCACCTTAAGACCACAATTGTACCAGTAGTTGTCGGAGCTTTAGGTCTGGTAAAGAAAGATACTGAGAAGCATCTTCAGAAAAATCCCAGGGAAGCCAAAGATACAAGACATCCTAAAAACAGTTTTAAATAGTACAGTTCATATCTTGAGAAAAGCCCTCTCACTTTGACATGTTTTTCTATGGCTAAAGATATAAGTGGCAACTTCCCCACTGCCTCAGACCTCTTGTTGTGGCCCGGCAGTGGGATTGGAACAAAAGCCAATAAAAGGATATGAATGAATGAATGAATGAATTATATTCAGAAATAATAGACATAACAATGGCACTTTACAAGCTATTCATAATCAGAAATAATAAAAAAGGAAAGAAAAATGTATTTATTCTGAATTTAGATGTAAACTTATTTTTAAAAGGACATCATAATTAAAATAACTAAAGAGTTCTTTAAAAAAAAAAAAAAAACATAGTAGCCTTGGGCAGCACAGTGGTGTAGTGGTTAGCGCTGTCGCCTCACAGCAAGAAGGTCCGGGTTCGAGCCCCGTGGCCGGCGAGGGCCTTTCTGTGTGGAGTTTGCATGTTCTCCCCGTGGGTTTCCTCCGGGTGCTTCGGTTTCCCCCACAGTCCAAAGACATGCAGGTTAGGTTAACTGGTGACTCTAAAATTGACCGTGAATGTGAGTGTGAATGGTTGTCTGTGTCTATGTGTCAGCCCTGTGATGACCTGGCGACTTGTCCAGGGTGTACCCCGCCTTTCACCCGTGGTCAGCTGGGATAGGCTCCAGCTTGCCTGCGACCCTGTAGAACAGGATAAAGCGGCTAGAGATAATGAGATGAGACGAGATAGTAGCCTTCAAGAACTTGGGGATTATTCCAGTTGCCCTGAATAGATGAACAGATGAATAGATAGAGGCTCTGGCATGAAGAAATGCTAAAAAAATGTTTTTGCTCTGTTTTTAAAACTGGTTTAGGAGGTGCCTGTGGAATATTGTGGACTAATTTCAGGTCTTTGTAGTGTAAAAAGTCATTCTTCTTATACGTACTTGACAACTGTGTTCATTAAGAAGCTTCTGATCTTAACACTCAATTTGGAAACGAGGAATTAAGAGATGCATAAAGGTGCCAAGTCATTAAAAGCTTTAAAAACCAATTAAAAGGTTTTGAAATGGGATCTAAATTAAAAGAGACAGCATAAAGTGATAGTAAAACAGGAGTAATAAGCAGTCTTCCTGAATGCAACACTGTGAACAAGCTATTTCCTGTAATGTTTTAGTAAGATTACACCTATACATAAAGCACTACATTAAGTGAGAAACACTCATTCTAACTTTTTCTTTCTGAGATAGAGGGAAAAAACAGAGCTGCAGTCACAGGTTATCTGTAATAACTAAATAAACCTTTCTCAGCCAAAAGGGTAGGGCTGGACGATATGATGATATCGATATTACTGATAAATTATGTTCCAATACACTTCTGAAATACTGCAAGTATCACAATATTACTAAGAATTATTTCATTTGTTTGTACAACAGTTAAAACCAGATTTATAGGTTTTCCCTATAAAATCAATAATTTTATAACTGATATCGGCCTGGCTGTGATTCAGTGCAGGTAATCACAGCGGTGCCGATATTCAGTATAACCTCACAATTGCGAGTGCGATATTGCTTTTATACAACAGGTTTATAAACAAGAAATTAATTTTGAGTAAGTGACGTTTCAGACACAATATGGAAAAATGTTCTGTTTATTTTTGCTCCGCTAGTGGAAATAGATCCGAAAGAAGACGACACACTCTCTTCATAGCACGTCGGCTAGCTCACTAGCAAGCTCACATTTATTTGTCCATTCCTGTTAAAGGTATTTCCAGTGAACTGCGGTCTCAAAAGTAGCCGGTCACCAGCGGCAAATTGCCGTCTGTGGCTTGTTATGCCGCCGGCTATTGTCAGTCAAGTCACAAAATTTAATATTAAATATTTCTGACGGCAAAAAAAGTTGTGAACGTAAATTACATCCACTTTGTCATGTACGTCTGTTGCCGCGTCAACCTTGTTCACATCCTTGACATGAGTGCAGCCATTACTGCCCCTTGTGCCATATGTAAGCCGTACTCTGATTGGCTTAGAGTGTTCCATGGACTGTGAATGGTTCATACCATCATGTGACTCACAAATGGCGACGAAGAGAGTTGCAAACGGCTCCATGCTGGATGTGTGGCTAAAAAGGTCTAGAGGGAAAGGTAAGTACGTTTTGAACGCAAGTTTATTCTGTCATTGTGTTGATATAGAAAAATAAATACAACCCCGATTCCAAAAAAGTTGGGACAAAGTACAAATTGTAAATAAAAACAGAATGCAATGATGTGGAAGTTTCAAAATTCCATATTTTATTCAGAATAGAACATAGATGACATATCAAATGTTTAAACTGAGAAAATGTATCATTTAAAGAGAAAAATTAGGTGATTTTAAATTTCATGACAACAACACATCTCAAAAAAGTTGGGACAAGGCCATGTTTCCCACTGTGAGACATCCCCTTTTCTCTTTACAACAGTCTGTAAACGTCTGGGGACTGAGGAGACAAGTTGCTCAAGTTTAGGGATAGGAATGTTAACCCATTCTTGTCTAATGTAGGATTCTAGTTGCTCAACTGTCTTAGGTCTTTTTTGTCGTATCTTCCGTTTTATGATGCGCCAAATGTTTTCTATGGGTGAAAGATCTGGACTGCAGGCTGGCCAGTTCAGTACCCGGACCCTTCTTCTACGCAGCCATGATGCTGTAATTGATGCAGTATGTGGTTTGGCATTGTCATGTTGGAAAATGCAAGGTCTTCCCTGAAAGATACGTCGTCTGGATGGGAGCATATGTTGCTCTAGAACCTGGATATACCTTTCAGCATTGATGGTGTCTTTCCAGATGTGTAAGCTGCCCATGCCACACTCACTAATGCAACCCCATACCATCAGAGATGCAGGCTTCTGAACTGAGCGCTGATAACAACTCGGGTCGTCCTTCTCCTCTTTAGTCCGAATGACACGGCGTCCCTGATTTCCATAAAGAACTTCAAATTTTGATTCGTCTGACCACAGAACAGTTTTCCACTTTGCCACAGTCCATTTTAAATGAGCCTTGGCCCAGAGAAGACGTTCAGCGCTTCTGGATCATGTTTAGATACGGCTTCTTCTTTGAACTATAGAGTTTTAGCTGGCAACAGCGGATGGCACGGTGAATTGTGTTCACAGATAATGTTCTCTGGAAATATTCCTGAGCCCATTTTGTGATTTCCAATACAGAAGCATGCCTGTATGTGATGCAGTGCCGTCTAAGGGCCCGAAGATCACGGACACCCAGTATGGTTTTCCGGCCTTGACCCTTACGCACAGAGATTCTTCCAGATTCTCTGAATCTTTTGATGATATTATGCACTGTAGATGATGATATGTTCAAACTCTTTGCAATTTTACACTGTCGAACTCCTTTCTGATATTGCTCCACTATTTGTCGGTGCAGAATTAGGGGGATTGGTGATCCTCTTCCCATCTTTACTTCTGAGAGCCGCTGCCACTCCAAGATGCTCTTTTTATACCCAGTCATGTTAATGACCTATTGCCAATTGACCTAATGAGTTGCAGTTTGGTCCTCCAGCTGTTCCTTTTTTGTACCTTTAACTTTTCCAGCCTCTTATTGCCCCTGTCCCAACTTTTTTGAGATGTGTTGCTGTCATGAAATTTCAAATGAGCCAATATTTGGCATGAAATTTCAAAATGTCTCACTTTCAACATTTGATATGTTGTCTATGTTCTATTGTGAATACAATATCAGTTTTTGAGATTTGTAAATTATTGCATTCCGTTTTTATTTACAATTTGTACTTTGTCCCAACTTTTTTGGAATCGGGGTTGTACGTCTTAGTCCACCGTTTCTCAGCCTTGCTTAAGACATTATAATCGCAGATCGTAAAGTTGACTCTGCGTTTGACAGCTGCTCGAAAAAACAAACTGCGTGCGTAACAACGCTAATCAAGCTTAAGCTAGACGACCCGCCTCAAATACCCGTCCCGGGTAAATGTTATCCCAATTTTAGATGACCTGTTCCAAACCATCCCGCCCCATGAAAAATTCGTACTTGTATCTATCTCTCTCATTATATATACTGGGTGCGATTTGCTGGTGGGGATCATCCCCCCCCTCTGGTTATTATCTCTGCTGAAAAAAAATCCTCGGGAACAACCCCGTCAATAAAACAAACAAACAAACCAAAAAAAAGTTGACATGACAGGCATGTTGACACACAGTTTTCTATGGTCTACATTGCACTCACTTTCAAAATGACCCGAAGTGGCAGCTTTGATGTTCACGAGCGTCCCCAGCAAATAGATACATTGTAGATAATAACAATATCCAGAGTGTGAACGTGGATTTAGCGCCATGAATCACATCCTTACTGATGAGCGCAACAGAATGAATGTATCCACACTGACAGCCTTCTTTTCCTCGCTGTCAATGGGCCAGACGTGCGTTCCTTCCCTGCTGAGAAATTCGCAGAAATGTGGATTAAAGAAGGGCGAAACACGGCGGATAGCACACTGACGGGAAAGCAGAAAAGGCCACATGAACTGCGCCATCAGAGCAAACTGTTCATTTAGTATTCATGTATTTCAGTGATTTTCGAGTCACTGTCCATTTAATCCGGAGGGAGAGAAACATCACAGCAACGCGACAAGCAATGCGAACTTTGTTGTCTCATCTCATCTCATTATCTCTAGCTGCTTTATCCTTCTACAGGGTCGCAGGCAAGCTGGAGCCTATCCCAGCTGACTACGGGCGAAAGGCGGGGTACACCCTGGACAAGTCGCCAGGTCATCACAGGGCTGACACATAGACACAGACAACCATTCACACTCACGGTCAATTTAGAGTCGCCAGTTAACCTAACCTGCATGTCTTTGGACTGTGGGGGAAACCGGAGCACCCGGAGAAAACCCACACGGACAACATGCAAACTCCACACAGAAAGGCCCTCGCCGGCCCTGGGGCTCGAACCCAGGACCTTCTTGCTGTGAGGTGACAGCGCTAACCATTACACCACCGTGCCGCCCGAATTTTGTTGTGTGTTAGTGTATTTAGTCAGAGAGATAGGAAGATGAATTTACTATCTCTGGTTTAGTGTTCGTTTTCATTTAGTGTTTGTGGCAGCGGGGGCGTGGTCAAGCATCGGTCTGTGACAGAAGGACGGCAGGACAGAACTGATTTCACACAACTCGCTTTTATTCAGCTTTTCAGCTTCTAGCTGCACTCGCACACACATCAGTCATCTAGTTGGGGAGAGAGCTCGCTCTCGCTCTCTCTCCTTAAATAGGGCGCGGTCACTGGGAAGACACACAAACACTAATTAACGACAGGTGTAGTGATTCTGCCACTTATCTTCCTTGACTCCGCCCTCCTGTCACAGACCGATGCTTGACCACGCCCCCGCTGACACAGTGTTATTCATTTGATATCATCGGATGTTATTGAGCTGTTAGCCTATTGTTACCTTAGTTTTGTGACGTTTCATGATTTAAAAAAAAAAACATCCCCCCTTCTGGTTTTTTGACAATATATATATATATATATATATATATATATATATATATATATATATATATATATATATATACACACACACTCGTATAATATTTGTTGTGCCTAACCCGCACTAAATAACTAGATTTATTTAATTTCTATTCAGTAGGCCCCTACGTGATTAGGTTGATGAGATTTGGATAAAAGTTATTTTCAATAGAAATGCTGAGACTGTCAATGAGTGCTGCTAGCTGCTGTTTTTTAATAACGATGAAGTCAGCTGATGAAGTACATGTAGCTGCATTTTATGTAACAGTTTATTGACTGCCAAAAAATAAACATTTTGATTATAATTGAAGTTGTTTTGTTCTTCATCTGTATTCAAAATTTCACCATATTCAATAGTATTAGAGAATCTGGAGAAACTTGTCACCTTAGCTGAGTCAAAGTGCACATCAGACTTAAAATTATTATATCATCCATATGTGGATTTCAATCGGACTACTTTTTATGTGTTTGTTTGCAAATATTTCTGAAATTTGATAAAATGACTGAGGTATGGTTTCATATTTCAAGTTTCCAAATAGTATTGATTACCCTTTATTTTCACTGTTAAAAGTTACCAGAGGCCACCATTTCTCAGTGCATTTCATAAAATTTTCCGTGCCCAAAGGGGGGGCGCACCCCCCTTTGAAACCCTCCCTGCACGCTTTGCGTGCATTATGTCTGCCACTGGCAGACATTTTACCATTTTGCACCCTGCTGTAAATTATTTGTACCCTGCTATTCTCCCAAACTTTGAAGCCCCTGAGTGAAACTGGCATGCCTTCTTCCTTTTCAAATTCAGTTGATAAGATTTCATTTTTATGCCTCCGCCACCGTAAGGTGCAGGGGGCATTATGTTTTCGGGGCGTCCGTGCGTGCGTCCGTCCCGAAACCTTGTGAACGAGATATCTCAAAGGCTAATGAAAGGAATTTCACCAAACTTTCACCATTTGTGCATTTGGGAACAAAGATAAACTGATTAGATTTTGAGATCAAAAGGTCTAAGGTCAAGGTCACTGTGAGGTCAAATGTCTGTCCAAAAACCTTGTGAACACAATGTCTCCAAGGCTGATACAAGAAATTTCACCAGGTCAAGATTACTGTGAGGTCAAATGTCCATCCCCAAATCACAACTTAATAAGGAGTGTAGTCTACTGGGCGGAGGCATCCCCATCGACGCCGTTGGTGTCGAGTTCTATCTAGTTTCAGACAAAATAGGCGAGACTTGGGACAAGCTTTCAGCTTTTGTAGATTGTGTGGCATTCTTTGCAGGCAGCGTCACATTCATATTGCATTAGAGAGTATCTGCTATACCCTCCTACCACAACATTAGTTGCTCAGCTTGTCACATATACTGGCCTTCAGGCTTCACTTTTTTTGTCGTTCTTCTCCTTCTTCTTCTTTTTTTTATGGGGAGACAGGGGACATTGAAGGGAGATGTATGATGTTGGGAGACATGAAACAAAAATAAAATACAAACAAAAATAATATGTTTAATTTTTATTTATTATCAAAACTTGTAACATATGAACTGTATGAACACACAATGCTGGTACAGCGATAGAAAAATGTCAGTTTCCCCAAAACAGTTCCATTCTCAAGAAGGAATGAAATAAGCTTCATCCTCATCCAGGGACACTTTATATTTGTAAACCACAAGAAAAAACCTGGAACATGATGAACTGTCCCAACTCTCCCCGTCTGCTCATTTTGAAAACAAAAATCCTGAAATGTTTTTCCCCCCAGAATTTAAGTTTAATAAATAATACTATATATGGTAACTCTATGCAACATACTTTAATTCCTAATAAATCCCAAATTCACCAGCAGACATTACACCATAGAATGGAGGTGGAGGCGAAGTAGAAAATACAAGTTTTGGTTGAATAAAATATTGACCTGCACAGACCTTACTGTAGTGTTCAGCTTCATGGTTCCAAAAGAAGAAGGTAACAGAAGGTAAGGGGCAACATCTACATCTGATGTAAGCTAAAACCTGAATGGTTGAAATTCATTTATAGGAATCCAAACTGTCCCAAGTCTCCCTGCTTTCCCTGAAATATTTATCATTTTCCCTCTCTGCTGCTGAACGCATGGCAAACACAGACGAGTGGAGTGATACACAGAGTAAAAAGCCCCGGTGCAGTTATAGGAACTGAAGCATTCTTGTAATGCCACTTGATCAGATTAATGGACCTGAACTAACTGTGGTATAATATACTTGTAAAACTGTCTTCAACTATTGTGATATGATATTTTTTGTCATACACACCAACCTTTACTTGATAGTTGATAGCCCTACTTACTGGGGTGGTAACCTTTAAAAAGGTATAGATTTTCACATAGGAAAGTCAATGCAATGTCCCTTCAAACCTCATCCATTATCTATGCCACTTATCCGTCAGGGTCATGGGGAAGCTGGAGGGGAAGCTGACTTTGGGTGAGAGGCAGGGTACATCCTGGGCATGTCGCCAATCTATCACAGGACTAATACAGAGATGAACAACCATTAAAACCCGGTGCACACGGGCAATTTCTTGTTGCAAGCGTATTGCAATTTTTGGATGCAAGTTTCCCCTCTCGGGTAGCTGCATGTGCACGTTATCTGCAACCAGTGGGCGATTTGAGTAGGGGGATACAAGTCATGTGGAAATCACATGACTAGTTCACGGGTGGGATTGGCTTAGCCTTTGGAAGTGATCGCTTCATTATCGCAAAGACGCACACGGCGATTTCTCTGCAACAAGTCAGCAACTGCCAATTTTTTGTCGCAGAATATCAAGCATGTTTGATATCTGCGATCTGTCATAAGCAACAAAAAAAATCACCGTCGCAAATATCCACACGAAGCAATTTTTCACTTACGTCAAAAAGTTGCATGACCAAGCAACGGAAAAATTGCCCGTATGCGCCGGGCTTAAGATTCACACTTATGTGCAACTTAGAGTAGCCAGTTGACCAAATCTACGTCTTTGGACTGTGGGAGAAAACTGCAGCACCCGAAGGAAACCCAAGCAGGTAAATGTAACAAGGCAATGTGCAAAGTCCACACTGTCAACCGTGAGGTTCAAACCGAGAATGTGCTTGCTGAAGGCAACAGTGCTAACCAGATTTAGTCTCTCTTTGTTGCTAACCACTGCACCACCTCAAAATTCTATCTTTGTTACATAATGGAATTTTTACATTTACATAGTTTGTACAACCACATTTACATATTTTGGACCTTGGGAAACTATTTTTTTTTTCTGACAGTGTAACTGATACCATTACATTTTATTTAAGTAACTAGCCTCATAGGGGAGTTTTAAGCATGTTCTGTTGTATGCTTGCACAATATGGAAATACATACAAGTTTTACTCATTACTCATTACACAAAACACCAACTGTAATGTGAACAGTTATGTATTATGGACTGAAGAATTACTGTTAAGTCGAGTATAAATTCTTGCCTCTTTCCTGTATACAATTTGGAGATGGATTTCATTATAAAGTTTACTGGGCTATAAGCTAAGTAACCTCATAGCTGTAGAAACAATTTCTTGAACCTAGTTAGCATGAAAAGATTTTTAAGCTAACAGATGTCTCAGCTTCTGTTCTCACTTAGCACATGTGCACCATATGAAAGACTTATGAAATATTTAATTGGCTAATTAAATGCACACTTCCATCTCAGTGAGAAAATATTAATTTGGCCAATGTTCCTCAAGCCCTTGTACTCCCTTTCTATTTCTGTTGATACTTGGATGCTACCATGTACATCACAAAGGTTAGAGGTTACATATACTATATGGCCACAAGTTTGTGGACACTTGACCATCACACCCTTGTTGATGTCCTTGTTGAACATCCCATACCAAATTTAGTGTCTCTTTGCTGTTATAATAACCTCCTGTCTACTGGGAAGACTTTCCACTAGATTTTATAGTATCGCTGTGGGGATTTTTTTTTTACCCCGTTCAGCCACAAGAGCATCCACCTGAGCATCGTGGCTCAGGTGGATAAGGCGCCATACCATAAATCTCTGGACCCGGGTTCGATTCCGGCCCGAGGTCATTTCCCGATCCCTCCCCGTCTCTCTCTCCCACTCGTTTCCTGTCTCTACCCTGTCCTATCCAATAAAGGTGAAAAAAGCCCCCAAAAAATCTTTAAAAAAGTCACCAGATCATCACAGGGCTGACACATAAAGACAAACAACAATTCACACTTGCGGTCAATTTAGAGTCAGCAATTAACCTAACCACGTTGTTGAACTGTGGGGGAAACCGGAGCACCAGAAGGAAACCCATGCAGACACAAGGAGAACATGCAAACTCCACGCAGAAAAGCCCTAGTCGGCTGCTGGGCTCGAAGGAGAAGCCCAGGAAGAGCAAATTAAAGATTTATTTGCTGCATTGCAAATAGGAATGGAGCATGTTGTTCTATGTTTGATAGGTAACATTAAGGCACTACAAAGGCACCCTTGATTTGCAATAGACATGATTGCAACTTGGGCCAACACACAGAGTATGCAAATAATATACAAATTAATCTCCGGTGACATAGACATGCAGGTCTGAATTCTGATTGTGAAAACACAGCTGAGCTGAAGAAATTGCACAAAGTACTGATTTCACAATTACTCAGTGTTTCTGAAACCTGAAAATCGAAATACAGGAAAAATCTTCTACTTCTTCTTTTGGCTGTTCCCATTAGGGGTCGCCACAGCGGATAATCTCCCTCCATCTCCTCCTGTCCTCCGTATCTTTTTCTGTAGCACCAACAATCCTCATGTCCTCCTTCACCACATCCATAAATCTCATCTTTGGTCTTCTTCTTTTCCTTCTACCTGACAACTCCATCTCCAGCATTCTTTCCCCAATATACCCTGGATCTCTCCTCTGTATGTGTCCAAACCATCTCAATCTTGCTTCTCTCACTTTGTCTCCAAGCTGTCCTACATGTGCTGTTCCTCTAATATTCTCGTTTCTAATCTTGTCCAACTTTGTCACTCCCAATGAAAATCTCAGCATCTTTAACTCTGCTACCTACAGTTCAGCCTCCTGTCTTTTTGTCAGTGAAAATACGGGAAAAAGCTAATACTGACAAAATAACCATTTCAATAGCAGAGCAATAAGGTTTTTGAAGTAAATTGTGGGTTGTAGTACATGAAAAAGCCATCTTAATATAATTATCAATGCAGGAAAATATCACAGAAGCAAACAATTGTGGATTTCTTGGTAAGCTAAAATACTTATTTTTCTTCGATTTACTTCACTGCCAACACACAGATAAACAGTCAAGAGGAAAATTGAAGGTGGGGGGAGACAACAACATCAAATGTTTTAGTGAGGCAGCATCAAGAACTGCCAGAACATCTTCAGTGCACCTTCATATCAATTCACATCGTTCATCCAAAAGATACGTTGGTGTTTTGATGGTGGTGGTGGAATACGTGATCTAACACATCATTATAAATCTCCTACAGAAGTGTTTCATCATAGAATAAAGGTGATCAGACAGGAAAACATTGCATTGATTTGCAATGAGGCTTCTCTCTAAGAGGAAAAGTGGAGCCAAATCTCATTCATTCATTCATCTCATTATCTCTAGCCGCTTTATCCTGTTCTACAGGGTCGCAGGCAAGCTGGAGCCTATCCCAGCTGACTACGGGCGAAAGGCGGGGTACACCCTGGACAAGTCGCCAGGTCATCACAGGGCTGACACATAGACACAGACAACCATTCACACTCACATTCACACCTACGGTCAATTCAGAGTCACCAGTTAACCGAACCTGCATGTCTTTGGACTGTGGGGGAAACCGGAGCACCCGGAGGAAACCCACGCGGACACGGGGAGAACATGCAAACTCCACACAGAAAGGCCCTCGCCGGCCCCGGGGCTCGAACCCAGGACCTTCTTGCTGTGAGGCGACAGCGCTAACCACTACACCACCGTGCCACCCGGAGCCAAATCATGGCAACAAAATTTCCCCATAGTGTACTCCAGCAGTTTTTCATTTAAATTTCATCTACAGTTACCTGACTTTATATATGACTGCATCATTATTAGCATAACAAAGTTAACCTTATTCTTACTCATAATTGGACCTACTGGCAGCATATATAAAGATAATAACAGAGGTCTAATTCTGGAGCTTCATTCATTCATCCATCCATTTTCAGCAGTCATGTTATCTTGGTCAGGGTCATGGTGCCCTCGAAAAAAAGTGTTCCTCTAATTAATGTTGGAATTTAGATGCAGTGGCAAGGTGACAGTTCCAGGGTAGTTAGATCCTGAGTCTGGGTTACTGTCTGTGCAATTAAAAAAAAAAATATATATATATATAAAATTTAATCACATCACATCACATTATCTCTAGCCGCTTTATCCTTCTACAGGGTCGCAGGCAAGCTGGAGCCTATCCCAGCTGACTACGGGCGAAAGGCGGGGTACACCCTGGACAAGTCGCCAGGTCATCACAGGGCTGACACATAGACACAGACAACCATTCACACTCACATTCACACCTACGGTCAATTTAGAGTCACCAGTTAACCTAACCTGCATGTCTTTGGACTGTGGGGGAAACCGGAGCACCCGGAGGAAACCCACGCGGACACGGGGAGAACATGCAAACTCCGCACAGAAAGGCCCTCGCCGGCCCCGGGGCTCGAACCCAGGACCTTCTTGCTGTGAGGCGACAGCGCTAACCACTACACCACCGTGCCGCCACTAAAATTTAATATAATTATTTAATTATATATAGCCCCGTGGCCGGCGAGGGCCTTTCTGTGCGGAGTTTGCATGTTCTCCCCGTGTCTGCATGGGTTTCCTCCGGGTGCTCCGGTTTCCCCCACAGTCCAAAGACATGCAGGTTCGGTTAACTGGTGACTCTGAATTGACCGTAGGTGTGAATGTGAGTGTGAATGGTTGTCTGTGTCTATGTGTCAGCCCTGTGATGACCTGGCGACTTGTCCAGGGTGTACCCCGCCTTTCGCCCGTAGTCAGCTGGGATAGGCTCCAGCTTGCCTGCGACCCTGTAGAACAGGATAAAGCGGCTAGAGATAATGATATATATATATATATATATATATAAAATGAGAGAGACCAATTCAGCATTTAAGACTGACATATATTGACATCAGTGATATCCAAGGCAGTATTTTAATGCATAAAAATTAATTGGCTCACTGTACCTGCAAACACTTGTTCAATCCGTTTAAGTAATTTGTTCACTGTGAGGAAAAAAAGTACAACCAATAGAGAGCACTTATTTATTTATTTATTGCTATCAAAACCTATTCCCCGAAGGATCGAGACTTTAATTCCCACTTACTTCTAACCTCACTCAGTGCGGTGGTGCTATGATACCTATATTCAACAAGGTTACGCAATATCAAGTAATGAGAACAACTTTAGTGAAATAATCAGATTTGCAGACATGCTAATGAGGGTAAGAAGAATGGCAATCACTATTCCTGGAAATTGAGCATGAACATAAACCTTCTTATTTGTCCTCAAGTCATTAATCAGAAACAGAAGCACAACACGTTTCTCTATGCTGTAAGCAAGATTGCCGGAGCTCCAACTGCAAGCTAATTATGCCACAGCACCTCATTTAGGCTGTAATGAGAAAGCCCAGATTGTTCCAGCAGGCCATCGTCAGGAAATGCACACAGGCTTTGGGAGAAAGGGATTCGACATAACTGAACGAAACTAAGAATCTGACAGAGAGAGAGAGATGAAAACTTACTACTTGAAAATAATGAGAAAATGCAATTATGTTTCACTACAAGATAAACTACATGTCTCGGGTGCCCTTTAATATAGATTTATTTCAATTATTTAAATGTGTATAATAATATTCTGTCTTGCCATATTATTTACATATAAATAAAATTCATAAATGTCTTTTTTTAATATTCTGTCTCACCATAGACATGATTTTAGATAACTATCTTGAAGGCTCTCCGCTGTAAACAATCCTTCTCACTGTAGAATGTTAAATTTTGGAAATGGTCTTATAAAACTTTCCAGAATCATAAGCAGCAACAATTGCTTCTCTGAGGTCATGGCTGATGTCATTTCTTCTTGGCATGATGGAGAGACACACCTGAGCGCTCCAGAACACCAAACTACCAAAGGTTCTGCTTTTATAGAGGTAGTCACACTTGATGATTAACTAATCCTGTGCATCTCATGAGTAAGACTTGGATATATATATATATATATATATATATATATATATATATATATATGTGTGTGTGTGTGTGTGTGTGTGTGTGTGTATATTATATATATATATATATATATATATATATATATATATATATATATATATATATATATACACAAAACCCCGATTCCAAAAAAGTTGGGACAAAGTACAGATTGTAAATAAAAATGGAATGCAATGATGTGGAAGTTTCAAAATTCCATATTTTATTCAGAATAGAACATGGATGACATATCAAATGTTTAAACTGAGAAAATGTATCATTTAAAGGAGAAAAATTAGGTGATTTTAAATTTCATGACAACAACACATCTCAAAAAAGTTGGGACAAGGCCATGTTTACCACTGTGAGACATCCCCTTTTCTCTTTACAACAGTCTGTAAACGTCTGGGCACTGAGGAGACAAGTTGCTCAAGTTTAGGGATAGGAATGTTAACCCATCTTGTCTTGTCTTCATCCGCTTTATCCGGGGCCAGGTCGCAGAGGCAGCAGTCTGAGCATGGAAGCCCAAACTTCCCTTTCCCCAGACACCTCGGCCAGCTCCTCAGGAAGAACACCGAGGTGTTCCCAGGCCAGCCGAGAGACATAGTCCCTCCAGCGTGTCCTGGGTCTTCCCCGGGGCCTCCTCCCGGGGGGACATGCCTGGAACACCTCCCCAGGGAGGTGCTTTGGGAATGTTAACCCATTCTTGTCTAATGTAGGATTCTAGTTGCTCAACTATCTTAGGTCTTTTTTGTCGTATCTTCCGTTTTATGATGCGCCAAATGTTTTCTATGGGTGAAAGATCTGGACTGTAGGCTGGCCAGTTCAGTACCCAGACCCTTCTTCTACGCAGCCATGATGCTGTAATTGATGCAGTATGTAGTTTGGCATTGTCATGTTGGAAAATGCAAGGTCTTCCCTGAAAGAGACGTCATCTGGACGGGAGCATATGTTGCTCTAGAACCTGGATATACCTTTCAGCATTAATAGTGTCTTTCCAGATGTGTAAGGTGCCCATGCCACACGCACTAATGCAACCCCATACCATCAGAGATGCAGGCTTCTGAACTGAGCGCTGATAACAACCTGGGTCCTCCTTCTCCTCTTTAGTCCGAATGACACGGCGTCCCTGATTTCCATAATGAACTTCAAATTTTGATTCGTCTGACCACAGAACAGTTTTCCACTTTGCCACAGTCCATTTTAAATGAGCCTTGGCCCTGAGAAGACGTCTGCGCTTCTGGATCATGTTTACATACAGCTTCTTCTTTGAACTATAGAGTTTTAGCTGGCAACGGCGGATGGCACGGTGAATTGTGTTCACAGATAATGTTCTCTGGAAATATTCCTGAGCCCATTTTGTGATTTCCAATACAGAAGCATGCCTGTATGTGATGCAGTGCCGTCTAAGGGCCCGAAGATCACGGGCACCCAGTATGGTTTTCCGGCCTTGACCCTTACGCACAGAGATTCTTCCAGATTCTCTGAATCTTTTGATGATATTATGCACTGTAGATGATGATCTGTTCAAACTCTTTGCAATTTTACACTGTCGAACTCCTTTCTGATATTGCTCCACTATTTGTCGGCGCAGAATTAGGGGGATTGGTGATCCTCTTCCCATCTTTACTGTACTTCTGAGAGCCGCTGCCACTCCAAGATGCTCTTTTTATACACAGTCATGTTAATAACCTATTGCCAACTGACCTAATGAGTTGCAATTTGGTCCTGCAGCTGTTCCTTTTTTGTACCTTTAACTTTTCCAGCCTCTTATTGCCCCTGTCCCAACTTTTTTGAGATGTGTTGCTGTCATGAAATTTCAAATGAGCCAATATTTGGCAGGAAATTTCAAAATGTCTCACTTTCGACATTTGATATGTTATCTATGTTCTATTGTGAATGCAATATCAGTTTTTGAGATTTGTAAATTATTGCATTCTGTTTTTATTTACAATTTGTATTTTGTCCCAACTTTTTTGGAATCGGGGTTGTATGTATGTGTGCATATATATATATATATATATATATATATATATATATATATATATATATATATATATGCGCTTAACTCTGACAAGAATGAAGTACTTTTACTAGGACCACATGCAGCTAGAAATAAGTTTTCTGATTACACAGTAACTCTGGATGGCCTTTCTGTTTCTTCACGTGCAGCAGTAAAAGACCTCGGAGGGATTATTGACCCCAGTCTTTCATTCGAAACTCACACTGATAACATTACCCAGATAGCTTTCTTTCATCTCAGAAATATTGCTAAGATAAGAAATTTAGTCACTACGTGACGTGGAAAAACTAGTTCATGCTTTTGTTACCTCTAGGTTGGATTATTGTAATGGCTTACTGTCTGGATGTTCCAATAAGTGCATAAACAAGCTCCAGTTAGTTCAAAATGCAGCAGCAAGAGTCCTTACTAGAACTAGAAAATATGACCACATCACCCCTGTCTTATTCACGCTGCATTGGCCCCCAATCAAATTTCGTATTGATTATAAAGTACTACTATTGACCTTTAAAGCACTAAATGGTCTCGCACCACAGTACCTGAGTGAACTTCTGCTCCTCTATGACCCGCCACGCCTACTTAGATCAAAAGATGCAGGCTATCTGCTGGTACCTAGTATAGTGAAGGCTACATCAGGGGGCAGAGCCTTTTCTTACAAAGCCCCACAGTTATGGAACAGCCTTCCAAGTAGTGTTCGGGAATCAGACTCAGTCTCAGCATTTACTGTAAGTCTAGGCTGAAAACCTATCTGTTTAGTCAAGCCTTTGTTAATGGTGTTTATGAGGTAAAGGTGTAGATCTGGAGGGTCCTCAGACATAGAGTGTTTTGGTAAACTGGGATGTATGGATGCTGTCAGTCCCCACTCACTTGCTCACTCGAGTTTGTTGACGGTGTAGTGGCTGGCTGCTTTATGTCTTGGGGCTCCTTCATGCCTGTGTTACCTTCTAGCTCTCCCCTTTTAGTTATGCTGTCATAGTTAGTTGCCGGAGTCCCTGCTTGTACTCAGTGCGATATGTATACTGTTCCTACTTATTCAGGTGACATTGGGCATACCTAACAACCTGTGTTTTCTCTCCCTCTCCCTCTCTCCCCCTCCCCCCAAATCTGTCCCTCTGAGTTACATGTCGGTCCTGGGATCGAGATGCTGACCTCTGCTGCTCCTTGGACCTGCTTGATCGATCCTGGTGCCCTGTGTCTGGTTGGAGTCTCATCACATCGATCCTGTGGAAAGTCACACCTGGAGGACACTTTGGACTCTTACAGTAATGCTTTTATGGCTGAGGACTACAGTTGACTTGTTAACTTTAGGACTGCAGTTGTCATGAACAGTTTTGCACTCAAGTTTCCATCAATGAAGAGTTTATAACAATCAACGAAACTGAATTCATGTTAAAACTGTTAATATTATAGTCATGCTGTCTGTTGTTGTCCAAATGAGGATGGGTTCCCTTTTGAGTCTGGTTCCTCTCGAGGTTTCTTCCTCATGTTGTCTGAGGGAATTTTTCCTTGCCACTGTCGCCACAGGCTTGCTCATTGGGGATAGATTAGGGATAAAATTAGCTCATGTTTTAAGTCGTTAAAATTCTGTAAAGCTGCGTTGCAACAATGTTTATTGTTAAAAGCACTATACAAATAAACTTGACTTATATATATACACACACACAGTGCCTTGAAAAAGTATTCATACCCCTTGAACTTTTTCACTTTTTCACATTTTTCACACATCCACCTTACAACCACGAACTTAAGTTTTTTATTGAGATTTTATGTGATAGACCAACACATAGTAGCATATAATTGTGAAGTGAAACAAAAATGATAAATGGTCTTCAAAATTTTAAACAAATAAAAATCTGAAAAATGTGATGTGCATTAGTATTCAGCCCCTCCTGCGTCAATACTTTGTAGAGCCACCTTTTACTGCAATTACAGCTGCAAGTCTTTTGTGGTATGTCTCTATCAGCTTTGCACATCTAGACACTGAAATTTTTGCCCATTCTTCTTTGCAAAATCGCTCAAGCTCAGCCAGATTGGATGGAGAGCGTCTGTGAACAGCAATTTTCAAGTCTTGCCACAGATGCTCAATGGGATTCAGGTCTGGACTTTGACTGGGCCATTCTAACACATGAATATTCTTTGATCTAAACCATTCCATTGTAGCTCTGGCTGTATGTTTAGGGTCATTGTCTTGCTGGAAGGTGAATCTCCTTCCCAGTCTCAAGTCTTTTGCAGCCTCCAACAGGTTTTCTTCCAGGATTGCCCTGTATTTAGCTCCATCCATCTTCCCATCAACTCTGACCAGCTTCCCTGTCCCTGCTGAAGAAAAGCATCTCCATAGAATGATGCTGCCACCACCGTGTTTCACAGTGGGGATGGTGTGTGCAGGGTGATGAGCAGTGTTAGTTTTCCGCCACACATAGCGCTTTGCATTTAGGCCAAAAAGTTCAACTTTGGTCTCATCTGACCAAAGCACTTTCTTCCACATGTTTGCTGTGTCCCCTACATAGCTTCTGGCAAACTGCAAATGGGACTTCTTATGCCTGTCTTTCAACAATGGCTTTCTTCTTGCCACTCTTCCAAAAAGGCCAGATTTGTGGAGTGTACGACATAGTTGTCCTGTGCTCAGATTCTCCCACCTGAGCTGTGGATTTCTGCAGCTCCTCCAGAGTAATCACGGGCCTCTTGACTGCTTCTCTGACCAGTGCTCTCCTTGCTCGCTCTGTCAGTTTAGGTGGACGGCCATGTCTTGGTACCGTAGGTTTGCAGTTGTGCCATACTTTTTCCATTTTTAATGATGGATTGAACAGTGCTTCTTGAGATGTTCAGAGCTTGGGATGATTTTTTATAACCTAACCCTGCTTTAAACTTCTCCAGAACTTTATCCCTGACCTGTCTGGTGAGTTCTTTGGTCTTCATGATTCTGTTTGTTCTTCAGTGTTCTCTACCAAACTACTGAGGCCTTCACAAAACAAGTGTATTTATGCTGAGAGTAAATTACACACAGTAGGACTCTATTAACTAATTAGATGACTTCTGAAGGCAAGTGATTGCACTGGATTGTATTTAGAGGTATCAGAGAACAGGGGGCTGAATACTAATGCACACCACATTTTTCAGATTTTTGTTTAAAATTTTGAAGACCATTTATCATTTTCATTTCACTTCACAATTATGTGCTACTCTGTGTTGGTCTATCACATAAAATCTCAATAAAAAACTTTTAAGTTCGTGGTTGTAAGGTGGAAAAATGTGAAAAAGTTCAAGGGTTATGAATACTTTTTCAAGGCACTATATATATATATATATATATATATATATATATATATACACACACAGTGTGTGAGTGGACACCCTGCTTTATTTAAAGAACAGGGATCTATCAAAGTCTGATCTTCACAACACGTTTGTGGAAGTGTATCATGGCACGAACAAAGGAGATTTCTGAGGACCTCAGAAAAAGCGTTGTTGATGCTCATCAGGCTGGAAAAGGTTACAAAACCATCTCTAAAGAGTTTGGACTCCACCAATCCACAGTCAGACAGATTGTGTACAAATGAAAGAAATTCAAGACCATTGTTACCCTCCCCAGGAGTGGTCGACCAACAAAGATCACTCCAAGAGCAAGGCATGTAATAGTCACCGAGGTCACAAAGGACCCCAGGGTAACTTCTAAGCAACTGAAGGCCTCTCTCACATTGGCAAATGTTAATGTTCATGAGCCCATCATCAGGAGAACACTGAACAACAAATGGTGTGCATGGCAGGGTTGCAAGGAGAAAGACACTGCTCTCCAAAAAGAACATTAGAGCTCATCTGCAGTTTGCTAAAGATCACGTAAGGATATTAGAAAAATGTTTTGTGGATGGATGAGACCAAAATAGAACTTTTTGGTTTAAATGAGAAGCATTATGTTTGGAGAAAGGAAAACATTGTATTCCAGAATAAGAACTAGGGATGAGCGAGTACAGCATTATCTGTATCTGTTAACCATATGAATTATCTGTATCCGTACTCTAAGTGGGCGGGGCCTAACCCGGAAGTGGGCGGGATTTAACCCGGAAGTTGGTCTGGTTGTCTTGAAACGGTCGGGGCTTTAACCAGTATGTTATTTTAAGCATGCAATTGATATGGGTTGATCAGAAATTATATTTATTGCTGATTAGAAAACTCTTTACAGGACAGCATCAGCATTGAGCTTCAGATCAATGGTTTTGATCACGGTAGCAAACGAACTATTTACAGAACAAGTTTTGCAACAATGAATACAACACATGCGGTTGCAATTATGAAATGAAATGTAATGAACAAGTGTTTTCATACTCAACATAACTTTCTTTTTTTAACTTTTAATTTTTTTATGATCAGTGTGGGGCGGCGCGGTGGTGTAGTGGTTAGCGCTGTCGCCTCACAGCAAGAAGGTCCGGGTTCGAGCCCCGTGGCTGGCGAGGGCCTTTCTGTGCGGAGTTTGCATGTTCTCCCCGTGTCCGCGTGGGTTTCCTCCGGGTGCTCCGGTTTCCCCCACAGTCCAAAGACATGCAGGTTAGGTTAACTGGTGACTCTAAATTGGCCGTAGGTGTGAATGTGAGTGTGAATGGTTGTCTGTATGTGTCAGCCCTGTGATGACCTGGCGACTTGTCCAGGGTGTACCCCGCCTTTCGCCCGTAGTCAGCTGGGATAGGCTCCAGCTTGCCCGCGACCCTGTAGAACAGGATAAAGCGGCTAGAGATGATGAGATGAGATGAGATGATCAGTGTGATTTTTTTTTTTTTGGTTCTTTTTTATTTTTTTTATTTCCACACCAGGTTTGTGTGTGTGTGTGTGTGTGTGTAGCTTAATTTGTAATATTATTTATACCACTACTACCTAGAAAGTCTCAGACACTCAGTGCGTGAGTAAAATAAAAGTGTTTAGAGCCAACTGACGGTTTAAAAAAAAAAAACAACACACACAAAAAAAAACTCCGACGACCGGCAGAGACAGAGAGAGAGAGAGAGAGCTGTTCTCTGTGTGAGTGAGCAGAGCGGTGTGTGTAGGGGAGGGGCTTTGTGTGTAGGGGAGGGGCGCTGTGACGCTGTGTGAGGATTTTCATTCAGTCCGAGCACAGATATTGACTCGTATTACTCGTATAATACTCGGCAAAAGTGCTTTATCCGTACCGGATACTTGTTTCAGCCGAGTATCCGGCTCAACTCTAATAAGAACCTTATCCCATCTGTGAAACATGGTGGTGGTAGTATCATGATTTGGGCCTGTTTTGCTGCATCTGGGTCAGGACGGCTTGCCATCACTGATGGATGATGAATTCTGAATGATACCAGCGAATTCTAAAGGAAAATATCAGGACATCTGTCCATGAACTGAATCTCAAGAGAAGGTGGGTCATGCCACGACCCTAAGCACACAGGTTGTTCTACCAAAAAATGGTTAAAGAAGAATAAAGTTAATGTTTTGGAATGGCCAAGTCAAAGTCCTGACCTTAATCCAATCGAAATGCTGTGGAAGAACCTGAAGCGAGCAGTTCATGTGAGGAAACCCACCAACACCCCAGGAGTTGAAGCTGTTCTGTATGGAGGAATGGGCTAAAATTCCTCCAAGCCAGTGTGCAGGACTGATCAACAGTTACTGGAAACGTTTAGTTGCAGTTATTGCTGCACAAGGGGGTCACACCAGATACTGAAAGCAAAGGTTCACATACTTTTCCCACTCACAGATATGTAATATTGGATCATTTTCCTCAATAAATAAATGACCAAGTATAATATTTTTGTCTCCTTTGTTTAACTGGGTTCTCTTTATCTACTTTTAGGACTTGTGTGAAAATCTGATGTTTTAGGTTATATCTATTCAGAAATATAGAAAATTCTAAAGGGTTCACAAACTTTCAAGCGCAACTGTGTGTGTGTGTATGTGTGTGTGTGTGTGTGTGTGTGTGTGTGTGTGTGTGTGTGTGTAAGTTAAACAAAAAGAGAAGAGGCCTTACTTGATTTCTAGCAAAGGAATGAAGATTACCTTGAGAAATAAATCTATGTTAATTCTCAGTTAAATAGAGCAACTCTGAAAACTAAAACATGCTACATGTTGGGGGGGTGCAGTCTAATCTAACAATTAATGAGCTCATTCAGCATAATATAATTTCCATATAATTACATGGTCCTTAGTGACTTTTTTATTTATAGCAAAGATCTTGTGTGAACTTTTCATTCAGACGTTTGCTGGCAGCTGTAAGGGTGATGAACCAGTCAATCACTCATTAACTTCTCAACTGGTCCTTGAGCCAGTCAAGTCTGGCTTGTTTTATTTTTGATCCTTCAGCTGAATTATCCACCATTTAAAGAATTAATTTGTTCAGCAGACATCAAGTATTATAAGACTTTCCTCTCTTTCCATCCAAAGGCAGGATTGCATTCTGTAAAAGGCTCAAGTTTACATTTAATTTTCTTTTTGTCAAGCTTTATCAATGTCAAACATTTCATTTTGCAGCAAATTCATCCTAGAGCTCAATCTGTATTTTCAGTAACAACGAAGATTCTTTACTTTCTTGTTCATAATGACAAATTAATTTCTTTTTTCAGTACATAGTAATCATGAGTGATGTATACACACACTGGCCAAACCGCCTACTCGCACTACACAGTGATGACCACTAGAGGGCAGACGTCACTAAATAAAGTCTTCATTTCTCACCAGCAATAAATAACTTGGTATAAAAGTTATGTAACTGCAATACAGATAAATGTTCAGCCATCTTATGTAAAATGCACTCATTTTACATGCACTCCATAACATAAGACTTCAATCCTTTTCAACCTAATTTCCATCTATTGCATCTGTATTGTATGTGCAGTTACTGCAGACAGGAAT
The DNA here is from genome assembly GCF_027579695.1 of Neoarius graeffei. NCBI lineage: Eukaryota > Metazoa > Chordata > Actinopteri > Siluriformes > Ariidae > Neoarius > Neoarius graeffei. Next base: position 57,919,319 of record NC_083581.1, read on the forward strand.
TTTGTCACATTTCCTTGTACTGCTTATTAATTGCCCCAACAACTGCCCTAAGGCTTTTATTGTTTCATTTTTCCTCCATGCTCCATGAAAAACTCAATTTCTTTGCATTTCGTTTGCCAAGATAATCATCTCTCACTACTGAATTTTGTCTAAATCAAATTGACCCTGATAGGTGTGTCAGATTGCAGTGTGACTTTTCAGAATGTTCAGCCAAATACCAACCACAATTAATGCACATTTATTCAACGTATTGCATCCAAAATAACCAATAGAATAAACATTGAATTACAAAATAAACAATGAATTACAAAAAGATATATAGCTTTGGTTATATTGGGGCATATGTTTAAAAAAAAAGTAGAGTCTTTATACATGTATCTGTCATTATAATAAACACATTGTTTGTAAAATCTCAGTAGCATTGCCACCTCACTCTTTCAGGGCCCCAATTCAATACAAAACCACCACAAATATCACAAACAATATCATACGTGATACTTTATTGAAGGTTGGTATGCATATTCTATTTTAATACTGGTTTTGTACCCCCCCCCCATCACCACCCCAACTTTTCAATTAGTTCTTATGCTTCTGAACATCACTTTTCAAAATGGCATGATCAAACCCAGCATTGCAATCCAATTTAATTTCAGTGCTTGACATTAATTTACAAACTGTTGTGACATCTGAACAGCCACTGATGACAGATCAGATTAAGTTTAAAAAAAAAAAAAGAATTGTTGTACATGTCAAGCATTCCCAGAATTTACTAATTGTCACACATCAGTGCAAGTAAATATGTCTCAAAAATACCATTCGAAGAATCTCTAGCTCTCTGGAGATTTATTGTGTGGCTCACAGTGTCACGCTATGCCAGTGGCACATGGTGAAGTGCAATCAATGCAGGACTGATGTGCTGTGACAGCAAAACGCAAACCTCAGGCTAGCATGACCATTACTCCTACAACAGCTGTCAGCTACTCAGGAGCAGGAGGGAATAGGTAGGCGGTGATACTGAAAATTTAATGGATGTTATACAGATAAATTTCTTCTCATCGTGTACCAAAAGCTGTCAGAATAATTTCAGTAAAAAGATGTATGAAACCTTAAGAAACAGTTCTTCAGGAGAAAGAGGCAAAGTGTGTAGAGTAAGTGAAATGGATGTGAAGAGAAACAATGCCAGAAGGGATTAAAAGCAGAGAGAGAGAGAGATTTGGAGAGTTATTTGGAGGAGGGAGATGAAGCTTAGTTCAGAGATTATGAACTGCTCTGTGTATTCATTTAGAAGATGGATGTGTGCATCATATCTAATGCAAGCAGAAGAGGACTGCTCTGTAAACAGTGACTGATTTGGATTAGAAAAATCTAACTTTTTAAATTACTGATAAGAAATTATCTGTGGAATAACCAAAATGTGACTGTTTAAACCTCACTTTGACTATTTTGTGAGTACTGCTAATTATATATTATTATCGTCTGAAAGTGTATATTACATCTTCATCTCATCTCATTATCTCTAGCCGCTTTATCCTTCTACAGGGTCGCAGGCAAGCTGGAGCCTATCCCAGCTGACTACGGGCGAAAGGCGGGGTACACCCTGGACAAGTCGCCAGGTCATCACAGGGCTGACACATAGACACAGACAACCATTCACATTCACACCTACGGTCAATTTAGAGTCACCAGTTAACCTAACCTGCATGTCTTTGGACTGTGGGGGAAACCGGAGCACCCGGAGGAAACCCACGCGGACACGGGGAGAACATGCAAACTCCACACAGAAAGGCCCTCGCCGGCCCCGGGGCTCGAACCCAGGACCTTCTTGCTGTGAGGCGACAGCGCTAACCACTACACCACCGTGCCGCCCTATATTACATCTTGTAATGTGCATATTGGGATTGCTGTTTGGAAATGTCGCAATCTGGGACATACATGGATTTAACACACACACACACACACACACACAGCTAAGATTCTAGAGTCTCTATTCTAGTATCCTTGACTTGCAACCACGTGATCAAAATGAACGTCTGGCATATTGGTGGATATACAAAGCAACTCAGATGGTGGCCGCCGAAAGCCTGTCTGTAAACAATGCTGAATTTTCTCAGTATTACCACGATTTGAACAGTCGAGTGAAGATTCGATACAAAGAGAAGATAGATATGTGTGGTTTTGACCCATATTATTTAAAAAAGTCAGATTTTTCTGAAGATAAGATGCTTCTATCGACCACTGAGTACCCAGATATCACGTCCTATCTGGTTTGGCAGACTTCATGGGTCGACAAATCTCAAATGAAGGCTTCTAAGTCCACGGAAGCCGATAACTTCTTTGTCTCTGGATGGGTAAATACTTTATTAATTAAACCAGTCAGTGATGATAAAGCAGTTGTATTTGCATGGGTAAGTTAGGGCTTCTTTTGCATTTAGTTGACTTGTATGTGTAAACAACAGACGATTCACCAACATCGGACTGATCGGTTTCAAAGAAGATAGAGATCAGTTTGGAAATCTTAAATTCATGGAAGTTTCAAAACAGTATTACTTCATTTCAGTCAAAATTAGCTGATCTGGTATTAATTTCTCAGCTTCAACCATGGTGTCTTGGAACTCCATGTGCGAGCTACCACATGTAGCTTCCGTTAATTCAGCTGTCTTCTTCCTTTTTTGAGCTCTTTCATATTGTTCGGCTGCTGAAGAATCAAGTCCGACCTTGGAGCCCATTTTCGGAGTGGTTGCCCGGTCTGGATTGTTTCTATGGTATAATTTTGCTGGTGTTCCTAGAAGCGAAATGGTAATACATGTTAAAATCATAACAATGACCGAGTGAACCACGACAAGAGAACGTCAAGTCAAGTTTGTTTGTATAGCGCTTTTAACAATAGACATTGTCCCAAAGCAGTTTAGAGAATCTGAATGACCCAAGACATGAGCCAATTTTATCCCTGATCTATCCCCAATGAGCAAGCCTGTGGCAAGGAAAAAACTCCCTCAGACGACATGAGGAAGAAACCTCGAGAGGAACCAGACTCAAAAGGGAACCCATCCTCATTTGGGTAACAACAGACAACATGACTATAACATTAACAGTTTTAACATGAAGTCAGTTTCGTTGATGTTATAACTCTTCATTAATGGAAACTTGAGTGCAAAACTGTTCATGACAACTGCAGTCCTAAAGTTAGTAAGTCAACTATAGTCCTCAGCCGTCAGGATGGATCAGGCAGGTCCGAGGAACAGAAGAGGTCAGCATCTTGATCTCAGAACGCTCATTTTATAGCAAAATTCTAGCAACACGAAATAAAATTCTTCCATGATATTATTTAGAAAGCTTTGAGATAAAATGATTACTGCAAACATGAGCTATTTTGGTTTTAGCCTTGGTTAAATCATCGTCAGCCCTGCTCGTCTCCTCTCTGTACTAAGCTTCAGTGTTTCCTTGCCCTCTTTTTGAATTATGGACGGAATTCTAAAAAAATCTGAATTCACCACGGTCACAAGTACTGTTGTGACCACAACCATATACAGCACAAAGATAGCTAAAAGAACGCTTAAAGCAGTGAAAAAGAGTTGTGCACACGTGACTATAGTGTTTTGCATGGAATGTCACTTGACCCTGCATACCCACCAACATGGCCAACATCTGGTTTTCTAATTGGCTTTGACATCACTTGCAAGTCAAGGATTGGTCGGAATGAATGAAGCAGAATGACCTCTACAGCTTGGTTAGTTCTGACTGCTTTCTGGTTCCACTTGTCAGATGCCAGGGTGCCTGTGCACTTCAGATATTGCAGACTGTAATTTGTGGGTATGGAGGCTGTCCCTCTGTATTACCTCCCACCACTTCCATCCTGGACCTCAGCCATAATTAGCTCACATGGCTGGCACCAGGCACCTTCCATGGACTGGCCAGGCTGAATATTCTGTGCATGCCTCATAACCAAATCTCTATGCCCAGCCCCACAGCCTTCCACAACCTCAACCTCTTGTCCAACACACTGCAGATGGTGGGGAAACACCCTTTCCAAGACATGCTGGGTTTGGAAATACTACTACTCCATTGTTCTCCCCAGAGCACTTTTGCACGTCAGGGCCGACATGCTTTAATTTCATGCCGACACGATATTTTTTTTCGCTCCAACACTCACTGAAAAATCATGTCGGATTCCTACCTTCTGATGTTTGGGGCATATTTTGAAGGAAAATCAGTGTTTTGGGCCGGTTTGCTGCCACGATGCACTCGGGCAGACTGGAAACACCCCTGGGAAATCCACAATCACAGCAAATGCCCTCCATCACTTTGCTGCTACACTGGTACCATGACGCTTCAGTGCATGGTCGAGATCATGGCTTATGGTTTTTGTGTGGTGAGTATACAGCTCCACATTTCAATCATGCCGAAAAGAGGCCCAAATGGCACTCAGAGCTCCATAGATTTGTATTTTCAAAAGCAAAATGAGAGTAGAACAGAAAAGCCAGAAAAAGAAGAGGAAAGAAGTGAAACCGAAGACGTTGTTGACACAGTAGATTGTTAAGGTGCTTAAAGGTGTTTGAAGTATTAAGTAGGCCCAAGTATAAAGGTGCTACCCAGGATTGTGGCATTTGTGCAGTAAATGCAGTGTGCAGGTTTTTTTTTTTAATTGCAACAGAACTCATTTAAACTTTTGGTTAGTGGTGTTCTGGCAGTAATTCAGGGTCATAAAACAGCATTATTATATACTACATTGTTGTCAGATGATGACTATTTATTGCGTACATAAACCCCATACTGCAAACCACAGCATCATAGACGTCCACTTGTTGTAGCAACCTTTTCAACCATGTTAACAATAAAAAAAAGTGACCGTGTCATTACCACAATAAAATGCTCCTAAAAGTC